>NC_036464.1:9111290-9711290 GCF_002775205.1 Xiphophorus maculatus | reverse complement strand
CCTACAGCGACACTCTGCATTCTGATTGGTTGAAACACACTGGAGTCTACATATACTGATTGGTTAGGCAGGCTATCCGGCTTTCCTAACCTCCGTTTTCTTAAAGAGGCACCCTTATTTATGTGCGTTACACAAACATTTCCATCAGTGAAAAATTCAAACTGAACTTAAGTAATTACCAAAAGTTGTAAATATAGTAAAAAGTGGTTCTACAAAGAAATAACTATACGCTGCTGAACTGAAATTTTTTTCAGATTGTTTTTTTTTCTATAAATAATGTTGAGTGATCAGTTTCATAAATCACATTTATTGCTCTATCATGCAAAATCTCAGTAACAAAAGTTAATATTTGTAGTTTTAATGTGACAAAACGTCAAAAGGTTTAAAGGATATGAACACGGTAGCAAGAAGCTACACTCCCAGTTTTGTAGATGTTTTAGCTTCCTCCCTTTTCTCTGTTCCCCTTTACGTCTTGTCATTGCGTATTCTGTTTATATAAAAAGGAGGCTAACATCCAATTTGTGAGCTCACTTTTTAATATATTCCTTTTTTTTTTTTTTGCAACATCAAGGACTTTATTTATTTAGATGATTCTTTGCCCCAGGAGCTGTTTTTATCTCACCAAAGACCTGGCGGCAGCGCAGGGAATAACCAGAAACTCCCAAAAAGCAAGAGAAAGTAGGTCCCCCCACTTGAAAAAAAACTAAGTTGTGTGAACTGTTTTTTAAAGCACAGCATGGGGCAGTTACAGAGCTTTGCTTCTCCACCTGTTCTCTGTCAGACAGAGGAGTCTGGTAGCAGGTATTTTTTTCATCGCTACCCTGCAGAGCGTTGCTTCCTAAGAGACTTTCAGTTGGGTAGGATTCATAGTTACGAACGCTGCACCTCACCATGACAATGGCTGCGTAACTGGAAGTCTAGCTGAGCTTTGCTACTTTAAGAGCTTCGCTGCACACAATGTAAATGACTTCTCTCCTGTGCTCTCTTTCATTCCGCTGCCCAGCAGACCATTGGAAGCAAATAATGAATCACATTTTACACCTCCTCTGTAGCAGAGTGGCAAAGTTAAAGGTAAAAACTTCACAAAACTGCCCTCACAAAGCACACACATACACAAGCACACCAGGTACAAGATTCTGTATCTGGTTCTCACCACACAGCTGACATCCTAGCACAAGACGGAAAATAATTGCATTCTCTCAGCACTCTCAAATACTCCCTGCAGACATTTGGGTCAGTTAATTGGAATTTCACATAGTGCCAACACACCATCAAGTAAAGGCTGGGTTTGTGCTGGCTGCTGTTCATATTGTGAAGCATTAGGAACGGAAAACCTACCACTCCTCTCTAATTACCAGTCTCTTGATGGTTTGAGGGGGGGGGGGGGGGGGGGGGGGATGTTGGCTATGAAGACAAGATGGTTCTAAAAATTAGAATAAAACTACAGATTTAGAAAACACTGTGATTATTGGATTAGTTGTCAATTACAATTATTTATTGTTAATTGTTTACCATATTGACAAAGAGCTTCTTGTTTGGTTGGTTGTAATTTATTGAAGTGTAAAAGTGTTGAGGGATCATCATTTCTTTGGAGCTTCACATACCAAAAACGCATAATGTTGGAATACGTGGCAAAGTCAAAGCACAATCTCTGTTCATGTTAGCTGGTGTGACAGATTTATTTCTGTATAGCACTGAAAAGCAAAATTGCAATTACCACAGATATGTTGGTCTTTTATGTATATTCTAAAGGCTCTCATTTGGGATTCTTTCTGCCCTTTTACATACAATCAAAGACTTGACCAGAAAACTGTGAAAAAAGAAAAAAGAAAAAAATTGAAAAGCATTCTATAAGACTTTAAATACTTCACTGAACTAAAAAGAAAACAAAGGAAATTAAAATGTTTACCAACATTTTGCAAAAGGCAGACTGATTTGTTGGAAATAGTTGAGGAGGACATTCCTGCCTGTGTATAGCAGTAAATGCAAACTTTAATACATGTCATAGTTGCAACTATAGACCCGAGGCCAGAGGCTTATTTAAATAGTGTCTTCACATTCACAAAAACAAAAACTGCACATTGTCTTCATTTTTAATATGTACAAAAAATGACATTTGCAAGATTATTTGTTACTGATGAGACAATGTTACTTGAAAAACATAATTCACCATTTCTGTTATCGATACATACAAAATACAAAATAGTGTTGTGAAAAGTATTCATCCCCATTTTAGTTTTTATTTCTCACACTTATTTGTTCAGACCATTAGACAAATAATAACAAAACTGAAATGTTTTCAGGATTATTTGATTGGAGGCCAACTGGGAGAAGCAATCACACCCTTGGCAGTGACAACTGGAGAAGGTGTTTATGATAATTGAACACCTTAAAAAATGCGGGTTTTTTCAGCATCAACAGCTCAGTTTAGGTTAAATCCAGACATTCTAGGCTACTCTAGAATGTCATTTTTTTCTTTCACTCAGAGGATGACCTGCTTGTGTTCTTTGGATATTTGGCCTTAAGCTTAAGGTGGTTGAACATTTTTCTTCAAGGTTTCTTAGTTCCCTAATTTTTGATCAGCTACAGCAGGTCATTCAGGTCATGAAACAGCAAAGCAGCCCCAGACCATCACACTACCACCATCATGTTTGACTGTCAATAGGTGTCAAATTGTAGGTTGTGAAAGGTGCAGACAAAGACAAACTGAGAGTTTAATAATAATAATAATAATCAAGGAGTGACATTGTAGGAGGGTTTGAAATGCAAACCCTCCTTTGAAATGCAGTCAGGAATGAACATACAAACAGGAGCAACATGGTCCGGTACAGAAAGGTAGAAACTGAAAGTGTTAAATGCAGAGTCTGATTGTAGACAACATGCAGGTGCTTGATTACTAGCGGGGTGCAGCTGGGAAGCAGAGGCAAACAGGTGCCCTGAGGGAAAGTTAATAAATAGTACTGGGAGTTGAAATTTAAAGAGACAACAAAATTTTGTGGGAAAAAAATACCAATTTAAGAAAACAAAATCCAAAAAGATTAAAGAACAGAACACAAGAAATTAAAAAATGCTGAAACTGAGATGCCAAGAGCAATCTAGCAATTAGGACGTTTTTTTTTTCCTTCTTCTGAAATGATGTCTTGGTTTCACACGAGATGTAAAAGGAAAAAACTTCCAGAAGTTGATTTGTATAACATATTTCAATAATTAGGCAGTTCAAAGTGCTTTAAATTTGTCTTATTAATTCAAAGAATATTTTCCCCAGAGCCTGGGGGATCATCAAGGACAAAGACTTTTCTGTTGCTTTTGGTCTGCAGTTTGTTTTTTAATTTAAGTACTAAAATAAATTAATGTTTTGATGATGATCTAAATGAGTGAGATCCACCTGTATGTTTTTAATACTTGAGAATTAACACCTTCTTGTAATTTCTTGTTCTTAAGCAGCTGCACAATCATGTAATGCAGTTTTTCGATGTCAGCCAAGACAAAGTGAGTGTAATGTCACTCTGACATATGTGATAATCAGCATAAGACTTCAAATTATAGCAGGAAGACAGTGTTTGTCTTGCATTTGTTGTTAGCAGGATAGACCTGAATAAAGACATTTTGTCACATCTTTCTTCAATCAGCACCTAATAATAGCCACAACTGTGAAGTCCCTCCATCAAATACCCACACACACCACTTCCAGCGCCAGCCTGAAGGTAAGACAGCACATGGAGAGAGATACAGTTCCACACTTTCACATCACAGAAGCCATCAAAGTTGTGCAAACAACATTAGTCTTTGCTTTATCTCTATCACTACATTTCTGTCAATAGATCTCGTCTGATAAGGAACGGAAGCACATAAATATTAAACCTGGGATGCTTTTCCTCCGTGCAATCTGTCTTCTTTATGTACTTATTCTCCACCTGGGTGCTATTTATAATTATAGTTTTCCTTACAGTGTGGCCTTTTCTCTCCTCATACCTGCACATCTCTGGTGAACTTTTCTTCATCCTGTATTCCCTCATCACACAGCTTACACAGTACAGCCAGATAGCACTAGTGTCCGACATCATTTCCAAGGCTCCTGACTCTATAGCCAGGGGAGGTGTTAAGGGCCAGGAAGAAAGCAGTGCGGGTCTAGTTTCAGCTCTGTATTCTGCCTCCTCCACCATATATTAAATCCCACCTACTCCCTTGGATAGGAGAGGGGCCATAAAAAGCTCTGCAAGGGAGAGAGGAAAGGAGGAATCATTACATGCAATTTATAAACCATTAAGAGCCATATTAAAAAGCCTGCAATCTAATTCACCCAGCAGTGGGCTCTGGCTGAGGGGGAGAAGAGAGTTCATTTAGGGAGTGTGTTTTGGCTGCTCGGAGTGTGTATGATGTTAATAGGCTCCAGGGGGTCACCTCTAGCCGAGGGAGGCTGCTTACCTCCGCATCGAAGCCCAAGTCAGCATAAGGGAGCTGAGAAGAGAGGTTGAAGGCTGACACACACACCCACATGCATGCGCGCACACACAGAACGACAGAGATGGGAGGAGAGGGAATAAAAGAACTGAGGAGGTATGATATTGCTCACCCGTCCCACCTCGTCCGGTGGGTCATCTTTTTTTAAAGTAATCATTGTGTAGTTTCACAGCTATAACAGTTATGCCAGGGAAGTTAAAGCGGAAATTTGCCTCTTTAACTTCAAAGACCTTGTGGTGGGAGCAATATTATATTCCTGCATTGTGTGAAAAGGCATTCAATAATTTTTTTTTTAATGGAAGGAATAAATTAAACTTACAAATATCTATCTATCTATCTATCTATCTATCTATCTATCTATCTATCTATCTATCTATCTATCTATCTATCTATCTATCTATCTATCTATCTATCTATCTATCTATCTATCTATCTATCTATCTATCTATCTATCTATCTATCTATCTATCTATCTCATTGTCTCAAAGTGAAAAACTAGCTTTTCATCTTTTTGCGAATAAAATCTAAAAAGTGTGGCATGAATTTTAAGTCATCCCCCATTAATCAATACATTTAGAATCACTTTTTGCTGCAGTTTGAGCTGCAGGTGTTTTAGGAACCAGATAAAAACATTTTGACCCATTTCTTATTCATCAGACTGGATGTAAGTCGTCTACAAACATTGATATTCCGGTCTTGCCACAAACTTTGACTGGGCCATTCTAACACATTATTATTTTGATCTGAGCCATTTCATTGTAATTCTCTCTCCATGTTTGGGATTAAAATCTTGCCATTCTCGTTACCAAATCTTGATGCTACTCTCTTGCTGGCTGGCACCAATTTCCAGTGATCATTGAGCACATGGCAGAATTTATTCTAGACAGTCCATCACAGGACAACAGAAACACGCAGGACAAATAACTATGCTCACCCACTCACCTAAAAACAATTTAGAGAGATCTACTACTAAAAATATTATTTTTAAATTATGAATAAAATAACCTTTAAGCTCTGGCAAAGTGACCCTTATGTTCTGGGAAGTGCCTCTAGTTTATAGGGATGTAACCTTTGAATCTGAGGGTATTTTATTAGTATTTTATTGCCTTTTTTATCATCACCAAATCTAATTTTATTTTTTACTTTATCCTATACCAATATGTGAGGATGCTGCAAATAAACTTTGAATTGAGTTCTGAAAAAGTAGTGTTTAAGTTCTGGAAAAGTAATCTTTAAATTCTACAAGAGTGATCTTTAAATAATGAAAAGTAATTTCTAACTTTTTAAATATAGAAACCTGTAAGTTCTAGAGAAGTAACCTCTGAGTTCTGAAAAAATACATTTTCAGTTCTGGAAAAGTAAGAAATACATTCTCAAAGTTTAACCTTTAAGCTCAAGAAAGATAATCTCTAAGTCATGGAAAATTAAGCTGTAATTTCAGGAGACTCCAGGCTGTAGTATTTAATGCTACCATTGTTTCTAATGTAAAGCCAGCAGTTTTTTTCAGATATCAACAGACTCCAATTTTTACTAAAATAGTTTCAGACAACATCACTTTTAATATAGAGATAACTCTCTGCCTGTATTGGTTGTCATTGTTACTCGTCGATTTAAATTAGGATTTGTGTTTGAGCCACTAAAAGATACAATAGATAAGATTGATTAAGAATCAACACATGTTCCAACAATATAAGGTCATTAAGATACATCTGTTTTCTTCTGATGAGAGAATATTCAAAGCTCATCAGATGTTTGCTGACAGGAGACACTTGGACCCACACGAACAAGTGGATCAGTATTCCACAACCGTTGAGGTTCAATAAACATCTATAATAGGAATTGTGCTGGAGAGAAGCATTTTCAGCATTCTCGGTCCTGATAAGAGGAGAGTAAGTGGTTCTGTTTCTGTCTCGGCAGTGTTGATACAATATACAGGGAGCACACAGACATGCTTATATTGTCTTTGCAGCGAGAAGGTCAAGAGGGTCAATAATTGTGGCGTTGAGAGCGTCTGGCCGGAGCCTGAGGCCTTCTCCCACCATATCACAACAACACAGTGGTCAATACGCTCCAAAACGAGCCCTCATGCAGAACACTGCACAAATCAATATTCTTAAAAAGGTTACATGTCAAACTATTAAATATACGATTGATTCAAATGCAAAATGTAGTGCTTGGTTAGAGCACTGTAGATGTATTATCTTTATTTTGACTTGTTTGTGTCACATTACCAATGACTCTCATTAAGACATATGCATGCACGGGTCATTTATTTCTGTCGAAGTCTCAGTTTAAATGGCAAGACTTGACAGATAAATGGTTATGGTTTAACATAGTTTTCCCGGTAATAACACAGAGAGCAACAAATAGCAAAAATGCATCTCAGAGAGAGAAGAAAAGTTGAATGTCTACCCTCCGTAAAGCATTCACCATTTTTCACACAGCTGTCAACATTTGGAGAGGAAACTCTTCTAGCTGAAATAACATCTTGCACCAAATGCACCTATCTGAAAGCCTAACATTTCCCTCTTTATTAGATGCCGCCTGAATGTTGAGCAACTGCGGCTAGATCACTGGGTTCAAAGCAGACCTGTCAAAGCTTGTTAAAGCAGGATATTTGAAATTAAGCGCAAACAAACAAAGAATAAAACAAGAACATTTGAGTGAGGAGGAACATTTAAAGCGGACCAGGTGTAAGTTTGATAAAGGTGCGGCAGTACAGATGGTGTCAGAGATCAGCAGTGTGATATTGAGTATTTAGGTAACAGTACAGCCTCCACAGCAAAGGAAAAAAAAGATGAGACTAGTCAGGAGAGCTAACACCGAAACAGTGCCAGCCACATTTATTGTCATTTTTCATGAGGATGAGCATAGAAAAACTCAATTTGCTGCAGAAGCACAATATCGCACTGCAATATTCAAAAGTGCTACCATTAATTTATTCACTCTGGATGAAGACCTTATTTTCAAAAACATTTAACAAAAACTGCTATTAGTAGTTAGGGCAGCTCTTAGTCTTCTTTTGTAACATTTCACAATATTGGACGAGAAAGGGAAGGATGTTTGACCATTCTTTTTTTGAACAGTCTCTGTAGATTGTCCAGAGTTCTCTTCCCTTCAACTCACCTCAGATCTCTTTTAAAAGATTTAGTTTTCTCCAGCAGGTTTTGTGTCTGTGTCCATTTTTCTGTTAATTTCACCATATGGTTTGGATCGTTATCTAACACTGGGCATTTTATGTTTAATTTTGATTAACAAAAAAATAACAAATTCAAAAGTGCATCTTTTTGTTAATCTTTGTTGAACAGTAAATTGTTTATCTAAATCTAATCCGGATACACAATGAGTCACTCTTAATAGTCAGGAAAATACTGATAATATTTATTTATTAGAGATCAGATTGTTCCATTATGTTCCTAGAATCTCTAAAACTAGAATGGGAGGCAGATCTATTAGTTATCTGATTCACAGTTTTTCAAGAGGCAAAAACCCTGTCTACTTTTCTGTTCTTTTTAGCGGTTAAACCTTCTTTAAGCTGGGCTACTGCTGACAACAACTTGTCAAGGCAGATGGCTTATTACCGGTTTCCTCTCATTAAAGTTGGGTTTGCCTTTCCACTGTCACCATATGCATGAGAGGTTTTTGCAGAGTCAAAAACACAATCTAAGCAATTTTCCACTGTTGCTACATGCTCAACCAGGAGGAGTGAATGCTGCAAGTCAATGACGTCTAGGTACTTTAAATCATTTTAATAATAAACTGAATTTGACTGGATTGTTTTCTACCTAGGATCAAACTGGAATGTATGCAATTAACTTTGAGTCTGTCTGTATGATTGGATTGAATTGACTTCATATTTCTGCAGATGAACAAGATCTTTTTGTTTGTCTGAGGTGCCTTGAGATATTTGTTCTGAATATGTGCAATATAAATAAACTGAATTGAAATTGAAGAAGTAAATGAAATTAGAAAATGAAAGAAAACAATTACATTTATTCTAAGGAGATGCTAAAGCTTGCCAGTAATTGTGGCACCATTGCACAAGTTTTTTTCTCCACTGAATAAACATGGTTTAATTAAAGCTTGGTTTTCTTTAGAGACTTTCTATTACTTCTTTTGTAGAGGTGCCAATAAATGTAGCCTACACTGCAAATACTGAAGTTGATTGGATCAATCAAATGTACAAAAGTGTTATCAACTGAAAAATAACTTGAGTATTTTCCCTGTAGGTGCTGTTCTAAAATGTGATGTTAATAATTAGGTTGCATCACAGAACACATCAGAAAGATAATAACAAAGGGCAGAAAAGTGGTAAACAGTGTGAGAATGCAGGCAAGCAAAGGGATATCGAGTGGAAATAAGCGACCAGAGGTGGTTATGAATTCACGCTCAATAGAGATGCAGAGAATGAGCAGGAAAAGAAAAAAGAAATGGGGAAAAAAGGTCAGAAGAAAGCAAGAGAAAGTAAGTGGGATTGAAATAAAAGAACCTGACAGTGAAGAATGGAAGCAGTTAAAGATATCTGCCATGCGATCTGTTATTACAGAAAGAAGGAAGAAAAACAGCTTCTTTCTCTCCTTCTTTCACTCCAAAATAAAGACACTCATCAATTTAAATCAGCAGGGTTCCCGGACCTCACCTTTTCTCTTTCAGACGCCGGGTGGCGAAGGCGTCTTCTTCCTGCTGCCTGTCCATTCATCACGTTGAGGAAGACGACACCCTCTCACGGGGCATCCTGGGTAATCTTGCGTGGCCGGAAACGCAGCAACAGTGAACGGGTGGCGGAGGGGCCCCTTTGTTATTTACTGCTCACTTAGCCCCTCTGCACCCCGACACACATGCAATTTATGAGGACAATTGTCGGACCTGCCGCGCTCCACTGGAGCACTCCCTGATGGATGTACACAGAGCCAGGAAGAAGGGGCAAAGGGAAGAAGCGAGGGTGGAAGGCAAACCTGGAAGTTGTGATGCCATCTGGTTTTCATTAAACTCATCAATGAATAAGACCTGCTTTAATAGAGCAGTATGCATTGGGCTGAAATATTTTCTCTTTTTAGAGGATGTGGCTTTACATGACGCCATGAACCGAGCTACTGCCTAATACGTCTTCCTAAATGCCACCAACACACCAAATGTCACTGGAATGTCAGCAACTCCTCTGTTTGTGTTTTGGGATTTTATTTTGGTGCCTTCATTTTAGCAAATCTGTCCGCTCCTCTTCCCACCATCTTCCATCTTCTCTTCACACCTGCAAACCTCCGCTTCATGTTTTTTTTTTTTTTTTCCTGAATTGGCTGCAGGCGTCTGATTCAGTAAATGCTCAGTCACAATAATCCAGTAGAATAATCGCTGGTTACAATTGCATTTTCATGAAAGATGGAGATTAATTAGCTTAACCCTACTTATGTTCCATCCATTTTGTGCTGTAAATCAATAATCCCATCATAATTTTCTTCAGTGAGGGTAACAAAGCCCCCAGAGCAGCGTTGCTTCTCCCCCTCTCTCTCTCTTCATGAGTTATTTGAGCCCTGCTATCTCCTTTGTTCTCCATGAAGTTGCCTTTTGGGATTGCCAGGACCAAACACATGTATTTTTAGTATTTTCTACACAGTCTGGTGTGAAACAACACGAGGGATTGGTGAGACTCCAAGAAGCAGAAAATGCTCAGGGTGGGAAAAAAAGGGTCTGGGGGAGGAGGGAGAGAAAGCAAATAAGTTGAGAGGAGGAGTGATGTTGCTGAGAGAGCAGGGGAGAACATGAAATGCATCAGAGGAAGACAAAAGAATGGAGGAAACAGTAGTGGTGAGGTAGGCAGTTTTACAAGGCTGTGTTTAATCAGCCTTTCCTCCCTCTGTATAACTACGCTCTGAGGTATAATTGTTCTCTCTCTTCCTCTATGCCCTTTGTTCGTTCATTTAGATTTTAAAGGAGATGGAATCAAAAAGTTTCAGCTGCCTTTTGAAGAAAATATTGGGCAAAAGTTTGCTCAGATTTGTAGAGTTAAGACAAAGTCATTTTTCTTTTTAAACTCTGAACTTTTTTATATTTTGCCAAGCTCGAACCACAAACTTTAGTTTGATTGAGATGGATGGACATAAACCAGTGCAGAACATTCAAATTTGAAGGAAAGTAAAAAAAAATAAAAAAAAATAAAAATTAAGCAACGCTTTGTGAGGGAGTTATCAGAGACAAAGAGCTTAATCTCAGTCAGTTTTGATAAAGCAAGTATAACTTAGATCTGGACTTTGACTAGGTTATTGCAGTACAGAAACAAACTTAGATCAAAACTATTTCATTATAGCTTAAGGTGACCTTTGATGTTGTTCTCCAACTGAAAGGTGAACCTCCTTCTCAGTATGATTTCTTTGGCAGTTGATGATTGGTTTTGTTGAAGAATTGCTCTTCCCTGTCCAGTTTCCCTGTCTCTGCTGAAGAAAAGCATCTCCACGTCTTGATGATGCCTCCTTCATGGTCGGGATGGTGTGTTCAAGATGATGTGCAGATTTTCCACATCATCAAATGTAAACCAGAACATTCAAATTTGATCCCATCTGACCAGAGCAACTTCTTCCACATGTTTGCTGTGTCCTTCTGCACCCTTTAAAATGACTTCTTCTGGTTTTCATCAGGAACCACTTTCATATAGCCAATCTTCAATGAAGGTATTATAACAGGTTGTCCTGTTAACATGATTTACAACTTGAATTGTGGATCTATACAGCTAAATGGGGAAGAATACATATGCATATTTCTTTTCAGATTTCCTTCCTTTCTCTTCAAAACTATGCCCTGCTTTGTGTTGGTCTGTTATATAAAATTAGAATAAAATACATTGAAGTTAGCGGTGGTGAAAATGTTCAAGGTATACTTTTGTAAAGGCAATTTAATAATAATAATTCTGCAGTTATTTATTAATAACTAAGGCTACACATCATAATGGATCGTGCCAGACATCCACTGTGAACAAGAAACTTGTGTGAACCAATTAGTTGTTCAGAGAAGTTGTCTTGGCAACTTAAGGTATTCTTACCTCACAGCAAATGGTAATAAAAATAAAAACACTTACAGCACATGTGGGTTGACAGCAAAACACAATAATTGTTTACCTACTGCTATTATTCTTTGTTGCCTTCCTTAGATTATTGTTACCTTATAGTTCATGTGGACCAAAAGAACAGTGGGAAACCACTTACTAAATGGTGACTAACATCTACCACCTGACAGTCACTAGATGAGAAAAAGCACACCTGGCGGAAAAGTGTCTGAATCTTATGCTATGTATTCCAGGGTAGACATTTTTTTGGCAGAACAATTTTTGAACAAATATTCAACTATCATTTGTTATGATGCATAACACTATCAACAAAGTGGCATACAACTTGATGTAGCTGATTAACATTGCAAAAGCTCAAATGATACCTCAACTGCACCCACAATACAAGAAGAGGTGCTGTGGATCCAGAGCAGGACCAGAAATGAGGAGGAGAAAGAAGAAGTTCAAACCATCTCTTCTACTGATCATAATGGGAAAACACTGGCAAAGAAGTTGGATGCTCTGGACCCCCTGGAAATTACTGTGCAAACAATTCTTCATCAAATAAAGAACATCATGGACGTCATCCTCTTTATCAGAAGTTATCAGAAGACGTTATAAAACAACAGTGTGTTCAGTCAGAGGCTTCAGCAGAGCTGCAGCAATAGACTGCTACAGGAGATCATTCCTGCCAACTGTCATCAGCATCTTCAACACATTTTTAAAGAAAAATGTAATTTCCCTTTGGGATAATAAAGTATTCTTTTGAATTAATTAAATTATACATGCGAATTAGAACAAATGTGATACAGTGATTTCAAGTCAACGAAGCAAGGACTTAAGTTGTAGTTTTAGAAACCAGCAGTATGTTGTAACAACTATGGTGATGGAACCGGGACCAACATTTTGTTTATTTTGAGAGTTTGTTCGGCCAAAAATTCTGTTTAGAGTGCTAAAAAAAAAATACTAGCAGGAAAAGCCGTGCTCTGTCGACCGTGTAGAAGATGGAGGTGGTACTAGGGGTTAATTTGAAATGCAGGAAGCATCAGAGTACAAGCAGTGTCACACATCTTCAGCTGACAACTTCCTCTCTCCTCACTCTGACTCCCTCGCCTCCACGACACTCAGGGAGGGAAAGCTGTTGGAGAGAAAAAAGTTGGCAAATTTTGTGCCTCACGTGCCAACACCAAGCCCCAACACTGCACTGGCTGCCTCAGCAACAATATCTGCAACAGCATTTGGGACAGGAGGTAATAGCCCACAACATACCCTGACGCTGCATTTATTCCGATAATGGATAATGTGGGCACATTTGAATGCAAGGGATCAACATCTCCTTCTGTCTTTCTCCAGATTTCTGAGTATTCTTTGAATAAAATTCAGCAGATCCTCGCTATCAGTGTATTGGTCCATCTGTGTTTCAGCCGACAGCAACTAAAAGATCCTCAGGTGCTTTATTTAGTTCTGCAAACCAAGGAGAAAACAACCCCTTTGGTGGGAGGAAGATGTGAGAAAATATGTGGCTTTCACCCCTGAATAGTGTAATCATTTTACAGTGTATTGCTAAAATCTCCATACCCTCGGTACTTTTTCACATTTTTCAACATATAGGAGGAAATAGTGTTTTTATAGTTGTTTTATGTGAAAGACCAAAGTAGCAAAGTAAAATTGAATCTAATACTGGAGTGGAAGAAAATAAGTTTTAATTTGTTTCATGAATAAAATTCTGAAAATTTTGGAATCCATTTTTATATTTTTCAGCTCTAATCAACTTTGATACCCCTATATGTAAAAATGAATTCAGCTCTTCAGAGGGTCCCTGATCAGTAAAAGCCTTCGCCTGGATCCATTTAGGAGGTAATTGTTCTGCGAAATTTATTTATACTGTGAAAATCTCCAGACATGTTATCACTGCAGCACTTCATGGTCTCTGCAAATCTGTAACTGGGTGAATTTTTGGCGAATAATTTGAATTAACGTCCCACAGAAATAGGAAAATCTGCGAACACTGAACCATGAATAGGCATGGGTCCACCACACTTCCATTTTATTTGTTACAAAATATTAAAAGCCATATATCATTTCTTTCCACCTCACAGTTCTGCTCTGCTTCACATAAAATCCCCCCCAAAATTGCATTAAAGTTTGAGGATGGAATTTTACAAAATGTGAAAAATTTAAGGAGTGAAAAATCTTTTGCAGGGCAGTGTAGGTTTAGCCCAGCTCACAGATCACTAGTACAGTCTTATCCTAATTATTTTTCTTGTACAGGAATAGTGGAGCGCCCTCATTATAAATGTTGCCAGACTTTTAAGGCGCTACAGTGCAAATCAAGTGCAGCATCTTAAAAGTGCAACATCAGTTCACCATTTCAAGATAAGATGAGGATAAGAGACTGGCAGCGAGAATGAAGAAGCGCCAGAGGCCATCTGTGTGCGTTATTAAACAACACGGACTGGCTTTAAATCCCAAATGCAGGAACAAATCCAGCAATCAAAGCACATATGGTGAATGACCTATGCTTAAATTATCCTTCAAATGTAGGTTAATGAATTCAGGGGCAGATCGAGCGCGAGGGTGTCATATTTTTAACAACCTGACAGACACACCTGTCAATCCACAGTGGGTTTCTCTGCAGCAGGAGGTGGGTTATGAGTCGGGGGTATCGATTAGCACATCAAAATCACATCCCACTGGATAACAGCCCCCGCTTCATATATGGGGACACTCATCTGATACCATCAGGCGCTAATGAAACACATTCAGAGGGTTATTAAGACATGGACATTCTTTTAAGGGGGGGAGGAGGGTTTATACGTTAATCACAGCAACTGTTTGTGCTGAGCTGTGAAAACACATGTATTTGAGAAACAGCTGCCACATAGAGGAGTACGTATCATTGCACTCAGGTGTTCTACACAACCGTTGTGTCTCCGCCTATACAAGGTTTCTGTCATGTTTTCAGACAGTCTCCTGACCCACATGTGGAATCAATCTTAAAAATGAAATCAGTGTTTATTTTACAGAAAATAACAAAGGCGCGGACAGGACTGTGACGAAGTAGGAGGAGTAGAGGGTGAACAACTGAGTTTTGAGCTGATCTGGTGGTTGGATGAATATGAATGGATCTTAAGGTTCGGTGGCGGAGTCCCAATGTGGAGGCATAAGCTGGATCCGTGGAGGTAGATGGTTTGTGAGCTGATGAGGATCATGTTTTTATTTTCCTCTTGGAGAGTGGGAAGGCAGGATGCAATGGTGCTAACGACAATCCAGAGATTGCAGAGCTTAAAGGGGCAGTATTATGTATTTTCCAGGCACATAATGCCATTTTATAGCACAATTAAGTAACTATGCTAACTATAGTTGTTATAAAAGTGCTATATATATCAAATATGACTTAAAAGAAATTTTACTTTCTAATTTAGTGCCTTGAAATTGGGCCTCTGTCTCTTTGAAACGTCCTGCTCTTTCTTATACTCCATGTATAATGTTACAACATTATAACATGATTTTAATACTGTAACTTTAAGGCGAACTGAAAGGAGCTGAGGCTGGAGAACTGGAACTGGGATGTTATGGGAACCACCAGGCATTTGACCTGGGAAACACAGAGGAGGTGATCAGGGCACAAGGAAGACAAATCGGGATTCTCTTAAATTGGATTTTAAGAGTTTCTTTGGTTTGACTCTACCAGGTATGGCAATCATAAGGTGCCGAATGGTTATGCAGAAGCTCCTTAAAAAGCCACATCAAAAGATTTAATTGGTGCCAGGTGTGGTTGCTGCCTCAGGTGGATCACGCCCTCCTGCAGATCCTCTGTTCAGGAAATACAAACGCTCACACAAATCTTAACAGTTTCATTTAACGCTTGCACATTTGCAACAAGCTCTGCTGATTTAGTACTTGTCAGAATCTCAGTGATTCTCAGCATGAATGTCATATTTATTTGAGGCTTAGTGGTTTCTTTTAAGCATATTTTATAAGAGTAAAAAGATGTCACTTACATCTTTAACACATTTTTAAATAAATCAAGTTCAAATTCATTTAGCTTTTTCCATTATTCACACAGAGACATAAAGTACATTAACATAAACATTAACTTGTAATTAAAGCTAGTGTCAATCTTGATCAATGTTAGTTTCCTTTCCTGGTTGTAACATCAAAATGTGTCCAAGTTTTAAATATTTAGCCATTATCTGTTGTTCCACCCTTTTTTGGTTTTTGCAATGCACCAATATCACTGTCAGTAAAACAGCCCCAAGGCAGGATGCAGCCATCACCATGCCTGACAGCTGGCAAACTGGTCTTACTTTCAATAGTTTATCTGTCAGTCACGGTGCTTTGAAAGCTGCATCTTGACTCCACCAAACATTCCTCGGGTCATTCAGGTGAAACAAGAAAAAACTTTCTCTTCATTTGGGTTGTTCTCATGGACATCTTCAAATTTCAGTGAAAGTCTGGAATGCGAGCTTATTTTTTGGTCAGCTGGGTCATTCCTGGAAAAAAAACTGACCTCCATTTCATTTTATTTCTATGAGAATTACTGTTTGCAAGAATTACTGAGAGAAAACATATATGAGAAAACATACTGAAACGGGTTTAACTATTGCTAAATCAGTCAACTTAAACTTACGGAATGGCTTCACAATAATCAGGAGAACTTTCCATATGCAGTAATAATGGATAATGTCTCAATAACAATGTGAGTGTTGTAACTTTACAACTTAAGAGCTCCTCGTTTTTAAAATTCAAACACTAATTACGGTATATCATATGTTAGATATGTTCAACGAAAAAATTTATAAATCTGCAAATTTTCCGCAAACAGTTTAGTCACAATCCAGAGAAATCCACTAATACTGACCCACAAGTAGACAGGGGTCCTCTGTTCTTCAATAATTATCTAACATTAATGGCATTCCAGACAGCTCTCCACATTAAGCATATTGCGTAAAGAGATAGGATAAATATTCTTTTTGTGGCATGTGGAACAGCCCCAGCCTTGACCTCAACCTCATTGAAAATAAAGGGACTGAACATAAAAGCTATAACTCACTAAAATCTGGGTAAAGGCTACATAGGTTTCTACTGAAGTTCCAGGTTGTACTGTATTTTCAGGCCTCCCACTAAAAAAAAACAGCTCAAACAGAAAAAGTAAAAGCCACAGATTAATTACTGACTCGTGCTATTGATGGATGTGTGGAATCTGAACCTTTCCGAGTCGTAAAACGGCCCACCCTTGTTGATATGCAATGCAAATGGAACAAGTGTCTGTTTTTATGATGGTAAGAAACTGTTTTGTTTGTTTGTACTATCTGCAGTGCGATATTACATAAGTTTGTCAAAGGAAGTAGGCTGCTAGAGGCTCCAGTGTCTCTTAGGGTAAAAGACACCAAGACAGCAGCCCTGCAACAACTCAGATTCATGAGATGATTTTCAAGCACCATCTGTGGAGTCACCATCAGAGGGAGAGAGAGAGAAGCTGCACATTGTTTTTGATGAGGCTTTAAGATGAGACGAGGTTTTAATCGCCTGTTTTATTGCTCAACAAAAGAAGACAGTATGAAGGTGATTTTTTATTTCTATTAATGAAGTTAATTAACGGGACAGGATTTGCTTCCCTCTCTCTTGTTGTTAATTAGATCTGTGTCTACACTGAAGTCCTGATACAACAAGTACAGATGTCAGCCAGGAACGGGTATACGTATGTTTGCATGCACCGGTACAATGTGTGCAAACAATATGGACCTTAATTATCTGCTCTACTATAATGAAGACAGCATTTAATGCAAACGATCTCACCTTTCTCATTTTATACATTAGCAGCTAGTAGGCAGACTCTGTTATACAATAGAAGTGAAATATGTGTAATCCCTAAAAATGAAAAAGACATTATCTCTCGCTGTGCTCCTTGCGTCTTTGTCCAACGCAGCCCTGTTCGACCTGCTGAGTGAGCAAACCTGCTCTCTCTATCTCCTTCCCTTCATCGCACACACTCCTGCTGCTGCAAATGGGACGGCGACCAAGGGGTCTGCACTACAAGCAGCAGATTAAAGGATTACCATTAATTAGATGTCAGGGACAGAGAGGGGCTTTGCCTGTCTTGGCCATGATACAATATCTGTTAATCTGCTGCGCTCCTGGATAAAAAGAAATCAGTCTGCTGGCAGGAACAAAAAAGAGAGACAGAAGAAGAAAAGACAGATGAGGCCGAGAAAGACTTGGAAACAAGAACAAAGAAGCTGAAGGAGTGAGAGGTGGGTTTGGAGATCGGAGGATGAATGAACGAGGCGGAAAACAGCAAATTTGCTCTTGGTCCACTCAAGTATGCATTGAGCTTTTTCTTTTAAGGAGAAAACCAGTCAGGATGATAAGACGCCATGGGGTGTAAGAGACCAAAAAGAAACAGCAATGAGTCAATAAAAGGCTGATTTGAGAAGAAACAAGGGGATAAAGGCAGAGGTGAAGAGGCTGAGGGCTGGATATGCAGTGCCTTACAGAAGTAGTCACACCTCTTGATCTTTTTCCAATTTGTCCTGTTTTTCCACAATTTCATCTTTCATCTGTCTGCAGTGTTCTTTCGTTTTTGTGATGTTGCTTGTTCTCTAATGTTCTCTAACAAACCTCTAAGTGCTTCAAAGAACTTTAACCACTGAAATAGGTGACTTCTGATAACAATCATTTGCAATTATTTCATTTAAGGATATCAGACTTAAGGAGGTTGAATAAATCTGCTTCACCCTTTTTGATTTTTATTTGAAAAAGTTAAAAGTAAAAAACTTAAACTTCATAATTGTGTACTACTTTGTGTTGGTCAATCATAATATAAAAAAATCATAAAGTTTTGCAAGATCAGTGCTTCAAATAACAACTTTGACAACTTCTAACCTTCCACTGCATGATTGCACGTGTATAATTTTGCTAAAAGTGTGAAAAGACTTCAAACTTGCACCTAACAGATACAAGGTGCCCTTGTGCACATGTGCAACTACTGCTAGAAAGATTGGTCAGATGGATAGGGAGTAAGTCATGTGATTGACAGGTGACAGGTCCAAGTTTGATAAGGCACTAGCCCGTAATAGGAGTCCTGACCCTTGCCTTTGGCGCCATTAACCCAAAGCAGACTGCTCGAGTTGACTGTCTTTGAAAAAGGAGTTTGATGCTGTGCCTGAGGCCAGGTGAGGGTAGGCTATCTGAGGTCCTGTTAAACACCCGCCTTCTGCTCGGCTGATAACACAGGCCCTGTGGCCATCCTAGTCAGAAGCTGTGTTTGGATAGATCACACACATTTAGACTACAAATGGTTCATCATTGTTGCATGGTGACAGCATTGCTTGTAGGAATCTGGAAACCGAGTTTGATTCTACAAGATACAACCATATTTTTTATTTATTTTGCAGAGTTGCTGGGAAGCCTTAAGGGCAAAGGTAGGACAGTACATTTTTTGCTCCAGTGAGTAGCTGATAGTGTAAATTTGAATTGTGAGGGGGGTAATTGATGGAAAAGGTCTGGGACACCATTTACTTATAGCCAGGCGTAAGGGCATTCCCTCTATTTGAGCAGAGGGAGTGTGGGTGCCCCTGTGAGCCCCACTCGCCTGAGACTCTAATTACTTCAGGGACCTGGAGAATTCAAAGGGTTTTAGATACGGGGAAAAATAAATTTCTAATTTATTGCACCACTTGATGTTTGTCTTTGGTTTTGATGTGACTTGTGCTTTTGAAGGCAAACAGGGAATTCCAGTGGGTGAGCACATGGAAGAAGATGTGTGGTTTTGTTCTTCAGCATTTTATAGCCATCAATTAGAAACATACTGGTTAAGGTTTTATCTACTATGAATTTGTATAAAATGATGAATGAGAGTCAAAAAATGAGTGAATGAAGAATATTAAATTGAGTATAAGAAAGTAACAAACCTCCTGCCATTCACAGCAAAGATTTTGCACAAAAACAAGAGTTTAGCCCTTTCTTTGTTAACTTGAGTAGAATTTTAACCAGATTTTACTGGCCAGTGGAACAACACAGCTAACATTTATCCCTGATTAAACTGGCTGCAGAAAATGCAAGCCAGCAAATCAAATTCAAGAAGCATGCTTTTACATCCAAGACACTAGCTTCAAGCTACATGATAAAGTCATTGAGTTCCACTCGCCTCAGACATTGGTTACTGTAGAGATGGGAGAATCTGTCAACACATCTGCTATTAGTTGCACACTCTATGTAATTAGTTTTTTGTGGAAGCTGAGCACACAGTCCCCACCACGAATCAGGGAGGACGCAGCATCATGCTGTGTAGATGCTTTTCTTTTCTGGAACAAAAAAAAAAATAGTCAGTGAGGATGAAAAGCTAAATACTGCTACATATTCAACACATAGTTAAGAAACCTGGTAGGATCCTGCAAAAGATGTAAGACTGGAGTGAAGACTCATCCAGAAGTCACTTGTGGAATAGTATAAATCAAAACATATTCATGTGACAGGATGGCCTAGTCAAAGTACAGACCTTCAATCACTCAGGATAATGGTCACAAAACACTCCATGCAATCTAACTCAGCTTGAGGTATTTTGGAAGAATGCGTGAACATTTCAGTGTGTATGGCAGCTACATTTACAACAAAAGAAAGTCCTACAAACTATTACTGAATACTAACGTATATCAGATTTTTATTTATAAAACATGTAGAACACTAAACTTTTCTTCCACTTCACAATTATGCAAAACATTGTGTTGACTTATCACGTAAAATCCCAGTAAAGTGTACAGAAGTTTGAGGTTGTGGCTACTTCATGTGTCCTTGCATTTTAACATAAACCTACAAAAACACAATACAATTTATCTTGCCCTAAATAAAATCTGAGGGTGTTGAAGTTTGTGATTGTTGCGTGTCATGTGACAAAAAGCTCTGGAGGTATTAATCATTTAAATGTTACTGTCATGATGGAACTTTTACTACTGGAGGCTGAAGTCATCTCTTGGACACCCAGCTCACCTCCACATCAACTAAGACAGAAGGTCAAGGGGAAGCAAACAGACACAAAGTGCACATTTGTGATTGTTGATAAAAGTGAAACACTATTAGAGCGCTGTCTCTGCTGTGTTTATCCCCGGGGACTCGGCACGTGGATAAAAATCTGCGGGTCAAACATATTGTAACCTCACTATCCCACGTAGACACTCTCTGCAGGCAATGTCTGCATCTCACACTCCTCAGCTTCTTCCTGTCTCGCCACTGATGAGCAGAAAGTTTAAACATAAATTCCTATTATATCTTGATTGAGTCGTATCTCACTCTCTTTTATGACTTCGTAGCTTGGACATTTATACAGACTTGTGAAAAATTCACATTCAGTCCAGAGTCAGGAAGACGTTTTGCATATTTGAGTCTTGAAGACATCCACCACAATGGGGATAACGATTTCTTTCTCATTCCCAGTGTCTTGTATAATTAGAATTTGGTAATCAAAAACTGAAAAGTGTTAACAAATACGCATTTTTTTCACATTACATTTTCACCTGACTGAGAACAGTTCCCTGTGGAGGAAAGAAGATGCCATCCAAACATCTTAAATACATCCTTATTGACGGCAGACCTTCTGGAGCATGATAATCAGAAACACATTTTGGTTGGGAGGTCAACCGACAATAATCGCCCTGCAGGTTGGTCAATTAACACTTCTCCCCCCACATGTATTTGGATTTGCAGGCACATGTTTATATTTTACCTCCAGAAAGGTGTTAATTTCCTTCCTTTCCATGCCTACGTCAGGCAAATTCAAATCACATACACAAAATTAGAGTACCAGAGAAAGAGATCAGTATGCATTTCATAGTTATTCAGCCTGACACGCTTTGGAATTACGAAGTCACAAAAGCTTAATTTGTAAGGCAGCACTGTTACCGACTGAAAGCTATAAGAAAGCTTAATAGCAAAATGAGGATTTAATAAAAAAAATATATATATCTTCTCAGTGATTCGGTTGTCATCCGCAGAGTGCTTCTCTATGCATATGCACAGATCCATGACCAATGAAATGAGAGAGAGGGAAATGGATGGTAAACTCTCCATCATATCTATTCTTTCCAGTTTAACAAGGTGAGGCACTTTGCTCCACCGCTGAGTGGCACAGACCAGTAAAGTCGCGGTGTTTTACAGCCTCTTGGGGCAGCGTTGACAAAGATTGGGCACCAGAGAGTTCTGGTGAGAACGTCCCAAAGTCACAGAGGTCAGAGAGTGGACGTCTGTCCCCAGTGGCATAGTCTTAGTGGTTTACAAAGACAGTTCAGAATACTGAACTGTCTTTGTTCAGTACTTTATGTACTGAAAGTTATGTTCAGTACATAACTTTCTTGTCTCCTTTATAATTTGTTGGTTCTCTGACTTTTTCAACCAAAACCCTTTTTCAGGGGAAGGTATGTTTGATGCATCCAAAGTAGCAATATTATAAATAAATGTAAAGATTTTTTCCCCCAGACTTTTGACTTTTTTTTTTTTACTGTTTTCAAACTTTTTTTTCATCACTGGACATAAATGCTACAGGCTATTCATGTTATGCCATCGGACCAAATAGAGCTGTACAGATTCGCACTGAGAGAACCTGCCAGTAGTAGTCCACCTGATTGGATGCCTGTCAAGGTGAAATAAATAAACAATTAAATTGCCAATTTCCTTCTTTAAAATTTAACCAATGACCAAATCAATGACAGAAACAGATTAACTCTGTTGGTCAACCCACCAACCTTACAAATGTAGAAACATTTAGAAGGAAATAAGCAGGGGTCTAGGGATGCACTAATATCAGTATTGGTCATTTTTTAATATATTGATATTGGTCTGATGAATAAAACCAGTTTGAGATTAAAAAACAATATTTATTTCCAATCTATCGCTGTTTGTTTACAGAGGGAAAGAGGTGGAAGTTGGTCATGTAGTATTTGTTTAGTCAAATACTACAGGAAAACAGTGGTTTTCAAGGTGTTGAAAAGGCAGTGAAATATACTTAATATATACAATATCAGTTAATATCGGCAACCTGTCATGACAGCAATATTAATACCAGATATTGACATGGGGACAAATTTCCATATCTGTGCATCTCTAATAATAACCAACCAAAACAAGTTTCTTTACATTTCCCTCAAAGTAAACCTTTGCTTTTTTTGTTTAAAAAAATCCCAAACACCCCCATTAAGGCATAAGCGCTGTGCTTTCCTAGTTTAATTGAGCACCTGGTAAGCTGGATGTCAAGCCGCAGCTCTCTGAAGGCTGGCATTTGTCGTTTAAGTAAGGTGTGTGCAAGACTGTGTGCATCTATGTATAGATGGATTTGGCTTGTATGTGCGTGCCTCACCTGTGTGGGAGTGTGACAGACAGAATGAGACCTCTCGACAGAAGGTGCCGGGGAGACAATCAATACGGCTCACCAAGGTGTGCGGCTCCAGCCCTCTCTCTCGTTATGGGTCACAGGGGAGTCTGGCTGACGAACAGCCAGGGGAATATGGACACACACTCACAAACACCACCCTCTGCTGTCGTCTTTATATGTGACAAGATAATGACCTTACAGCATCCCTGGAAATATCCCCCACGGATGTATTATCATTTTATATGTTTTTATGCTCTTTCTTAACATTTAGGGTGAACAGTGAAATCAGGCATCATCGCTGTTTTGGGAAGGTGAAAAAGAGAAAATTATTCCTACACCATACCATACCTCCCTGTACGCTGTGGGGCTCCTATTATCTACAAATAAACTGAATCCCAAAGGTGCATTTGGATTAAACATAACTGTGAAAATAATGGGCATATTTTAAAAATCTGATAATGCAACATGATCCCTTTGGGGACCATTTTCTTGGACTAAGGCTGTTGGATAGTTCTGAAGAGCTGCTCACCATCCCCATCCATTTTCATGCACGCTGCCAGGAAGCTGTGCCAAAGTGCTGATATCCCTCATTAGAAGAGCTGGATCCAGGAAGGAGTCCAACTAATGCCTGCCCCACACTGCCACGGCGATGGTGCAGGGTCTCCACACAAGATTTGAAGGTCAACAAGAAACCTGTTCGTAACAAATTTTAACGGTAAGGAGAACGAAAAAAGAGAAAAGCTGGAGTGGTGCTGTTGCAGTGTTCAGATAGGGGAAGTGGGAATGTGCTCTCTCACGCTTGTTAACACTAATACGATTTGACTGCAGAAGGAAACAAGCTATACTGATGGAGGTGATTGTGTTTGCATGTGGATCCAAGTGAAGCATGTGTGATTTCCATGCCAGCATTCAATTTATCCACACTACAGGAGGTGGAGTCACTGCAATGCAAATCCCACACAGAGAAAATGCAAAATGTTTTGTATAGATTAGTGAAAAATAACAAACTAAAATGACTAAAAAGTGAACTGATTCTGACAAGTATTTATTATGTACTTATGCTCGAGACCATTCACATTGAGCACACCAACAGCAATGTTTATGTAGCCCTCAGGGCAAAGCCTGCAGGGGGCTTAACTCCAAGTCTGCTAGAATACAGAGAGAAGGGGGTGGTTCAGACTTTTAACTGTGGTTCTCTTAAACTATCACCAATAATAGTTGAAACATGCTATTTCAGAGTAGGAATGTAGAAGTCTTAGAAAAAAATCTTTAGATTGGGTTTTTACATCACAGCTGGTGTTAATTTTACCTGGTTCTGTGGAGCCAGAACCAAAACATCAGGTTGATTCTGATGTTTAAACTATAAACATCCATAAATATTTAATCTTCATCTTCTCTTAGCTATGCAAATCATATTTATCTCAGTATCGCAGCAAATGGATGTTTGCAAGTGGTTCATAATGCAGACATTTTTACCAGTACCAGAAGCTTGGGAAAACCAGAGCAAAACACAGTAGCTGAAGTAGGATTTATTAAAAATATCTGACATAAAAATGTCAAAAATACTAAAGAACATGGGCTAATCATATATTAATATGTCTAAAGCTGGCCATATAGGAGTTGTGTAGGAGGGCAGCTCTGTGAGGCTCGACTGAGGACTGAAGCTCCAACGAGGGGCTATGGCAAAAAAGGCGGCAATTTGTGACAGCAAGCATTTAGACACCACCAAATGGCTGCCAGGGAGATTCAAGGATCCTCAAAGATACATAAAAGAATCACAACACTCCAGGTACGTCCTTTGATGAGGACAAAAAATTATGACATGATGTAAAGCTCAAAAAAGTTAATTTTATATTTGTCCCCCCTTCCGTAAAATGTTTAAACCTCTGTAATGTCCCGATGAATTACAGATAGGTTGTTATCAGGCATACATGCAAATGTCCAATCATTTTGCAATGACTTCATTTAATGACGTTTAGCTCAACCAATAACTAATTTACTTCCTGAGGTATTTATTTGCAAGTACAACTTAGCATAGCTGAAGTACTTGCAGTTTTTTTTATGTCCAACCAACCCTATGTAAAATCCATATTCTCATTTTACGTAATTCTAAAAATTACCTCACTTTTTGTATTTTTATGACCTGATTTCTTTGTTTTTCCGTCTTGTTGATGTGCCACAATGCGGATTCTCTTTCAGGTCTTACTAAAAAGCCATTTTTCCCTCCTGTGGTTCCTTGTGAAATCTCAGGGATACTATACATACAGCATAGGCCTTTTGGCACCAGATAGCACACAAGGATTACACCCACGACTAGATTAAACCACCACTATTGCCTGCTGGGAATCCCAACAATTATCAGCCTTGTACTCTGTGGATATGGTACTGATGGGGGGGACGAGGGGTCTTGAGGCAGAGGAGGGAGTGTTGGTGGGGGGGCACGGATAATGTCTCCATCTCAAACAGTGGTCTGTCACATCGAGATAAACGCTGCCTGCCAGGCAAGAGTATCCCAACACATAAGGAGTCTCAGATGTGCTGTTAAAAAAGCACAGTTTGAGGCACGGCATTGATTATTTTGTTTTTAAAACGCCGCCGCTTATCTTCTTTTGTTGGTTTCTCTGCATCCTCGGCCACAATGTGGGTCACAGATGCGGCTGTTGAGCACATAGGTAAACATTTCCTTTCACCGCCCACATAAAGTCAGCCTGCTCTCTTATTTTGGACGGAATTAAACCATCTGAGGACAGTGGGAAGAGAAAAGAGGGAGATCCATAATGACAGCATTAAAACAACATATGCTACTTCTTTCCACCTCTGCACTCACAACTGGCTTTTATTTCACCCTTCTTCCCACTTTGGCACCCCTGTGTTAGATTCCCATTTGCCTATTTTTGGAAAGTCATTGAGAGACTTTGACAAAGACAGAGTAAAGACAATGTAAAAGTGTGCTTCTGGCTCTGTTGCCTTAAAGCGGAGCAGGCCATCTGACCAGCAGCAGTGGGTTGGGCCATGAGGGGCCCTTAGACCCAACCTGGGAGTGACCTGCAGTCACCGCAGCAAAGTTGCTCTACTCTCCTTCAAGCTTCAGACTACTCCGTTCGTCACCAGCCCTCTTCTGTTCTCATCCCTGCAGGTGCCAGCCCTTCTGCTCAGCCAGATCCCACCGGATTTTAAAGAAATAAAACTCTATCCAGCCAGCACCATTTGTGCATGTGGATGCAGGGGCAGACATGTGAAAGAGCACCGGTGGCGAAATGGGACTTGTGCATGGCAGTGTCGGAGAGGTTCACTCCCCGGAGAGCTAATTTTATATTGTTGTCCAGATGACCTTGAGCTCAGGTACCATGGAAACATTTCTACCTTGACTGCAAGGTGTCTTGGTGGCTCTGCATTCATGTTGTGACAAAGCCCTCTAACCTCAGAACAGAGAGAAATCGCCAAAGGCAAAGGACTGGAAATAATAGCAGAGCGCCTTGGCTACCCAGGGAAGGAGCGAATTAGCAGGAAATCTTTTGAGGTGCCGCCGTTCATGCTCCACAGCTCCTCTTCAGACAGGTCACTGTATTTGAAAGCTATTGACGTTCCTGTTTGGTCGATGAAATAACAAAGTCTGGAACCAAAGTGACTCCAATCAAAGTGAGGGTAAGTGGGTGTGCACGTTTGTGTGAAAGACATGGAGACGGCGAGTAGGGGGGAACTTGTGATTACAAGTTTAATACTCACATTAGAGGTGTTCAGAGTGTAAAAGAAAGATAAACAGAAAGAGAAAGGACTACTCTGGTAATTTGATTATTCTGTATCGCACTGAAACAACACAGACAGACAGACAGACAGATCGATCAATCGTCATTATGGTAACCATTGTGATCCACAACTATAGGATCCTTGGATCACAGTGGTGAATCTTTCCTGTATGTGCTAGCCAAGCTAAATGACCTGAATGACCATCAACAGTCCATTAAAGTAACCAAAAACAACTTTCCAAAGTATGACTAGACTCAGTTCCCTTAATTAAGGTCAGTGTTAATAAATCAGCAGTTATTAGGCAAAAAATATCCTTCATGTTGGATTTCAAAGTCAAGACTATAGCTCACCAAAAGGAGTTCCCAAACATCTTTAGAATTTGAAAACATTTCTGCTGACTGATGTGACATAAGTGAAGCTTTTGGAAGGTGTGCATGCTGTTAGAGCTGTTGTAAAACTATTTTACAACAGCATTTCAGAAAATAACTATTATACTGACAGTTGTAATTAATACATTTTGCTTTCCACCCCAAAATCCCAAGAACCAAAGTAGAATGTCTGCGTTAAAAAGTCATGGCAGAAATCTGGAAAAAAGGGGGAAAAAAATCAACTTATGGACCAACTCATAATTATTAATATTATTAATTATCAACATATTGCATGTTATATACATACATTTACATCTCTTCTATTAATGATTTAATTGTTTTCAAAATAATTTTTAGTGTATGACTGTGTAAAAGACTGATATTAGAAGCAATAATCTTAATATTATTGCTGTAACCATGTCAAGGGTGAACCTCTTACTCCTTGCTGTTAAGAAGGTGTGACTTGCCTTCTTGGACTTAGAAGACAGGTATTGGATGGAATGCAGTAGATTTTTGAAGAAAGTCACAACTTTGTAATAGAGGTATTACTAAGCAGAGGAAAAGTAGCTAACAACCATTTCTGATTCTGTCAGAAATGATATGTTTGCCAACGTAGAGTTGACACTTCAGAAGTGTCATAAGCTGAATAATTCATGCAAAAGAATCCCTGAACAAACTCAGCACATGCACACTGTTCAGTAAAAGGAAGTACCTTAGGCAGACCAAATATCAAAAATGCTTTTGTCTTGTGATATTCACATTTTCTGAGAAAATAAATTTTGGGTTTTAATTAGTTACAAACCATTAAGCTCAGACTTAACCGAATAGACACTTGAAATATAACTCTGTGCGTAATTAATCTATTCCAGAATTTCCCTTTTTGAAATCAAGACCTTGATAATGAAGTTTACTGAGACACACCTGTGAGTGAAGCTGTGTCTGTGTTTGTGAACAACACATGCGCCAGCCATCTAAATTCACGTCAGTCTGTCCATGCAGCTGTATTTGTCTGCTGTGTTTTGATGCCCAAATGAAGTCAGCTGGATTACACCAGACTCACAAACATTTACTTCAGGAATTAGGCGATATTAGGCTTTGATTAGCTGAAACTGTGCCGAGGCAGGACAATACAATATTTGTATGCAAATTCAGTCAAAACAACAGTTGCAGAAAATGCTAAGCAGCAGCACGATAATGATTCTTCTCACTCGGCCCGAAGACAAATGCAAAAATCTCTAACTAAACAGGCAAATATTTGTCATTAGAATTTGCAACACAGTTTGATTTGAATGCATTTTAAATGCCTGCACCTGCTGATGATACCTGCCTATGGTGGCTTAATGATGTCACGGCTCATTGTCACAGAGCCCATCTGTGGCATAACGAATGGCAGATATATGCATCGTCCTTTGTGCTTCGTCTGACCTGCTGCCATAACTCCTCCAACGACACGCCAACCCCGACTGGGTCACCTTTTCGCACCAGTTCAGATGTTGCTGGCATAATTTAAAACAGATTTGCTGTCGTACAATTTGCAGAAGTCATTCTGATTGAGAAGGAAGGCAAATGTTTATGTAAACAAGCCCTGATTAATCCCGTTCTCTGCCTCCGCCGCCCATTGAAACATTAATAGAGTTAGATTTTGTTGTTAGTCACTAATTACAGTGTGTACTATGAACACGGGTTCCTGTGTCATTGTTTGGTGTTTACACTGAGCAAGCATTTGTTGCTGGCATTTCTTTTCTTGTGAAGCACCCTTGGAGGTACGTATTCCATATCTCAATTAAAGTGTTTTCCCCCGAGCTCCCTCGCTCTGAGCATGGCCATTATCACCATGGCTCCCAACAGCCTAATTATGATAACTCCAAACATCAATCCCCTCCCCTTCTTCCCCATCCACAGCCCATCCCACGCCCACGCCGCTCTACGGTGAAGCTTTGTGAGCTCACCTCAGCCTCCTCGCCAGCCAATCAGAGAGTGATGCATGGAATCGCGGCTAAACACGGCCGGTTCTGCTGTGTTCAGTGTCTCCATGAGAGGCATTGACGGAATACCCCTGGGCAGACCGGGCACTGCGAGGTTGCCGATAAAACTGAACCACTTGTCAGTTGCGCTTTGTCTGAAAAGGAAATGTTCCTGTGAAGAGGCAGTGACGCCATGAAACGTGCAGACATTTCTCAGAGTGTCCTCCGGTAGTGGATCTGCAACAGTGGTAACTTCTTTAGAAATAATTATCACATCATTGCAGCATGTGGTTAGCTCCCCTCTTCACACCAAAAAGGTCTGAAACTGCTGCACCTGCTTCCCCTTTCATCCCAAGAAACAAATGTTAAATGGTTCATTTCTTACTTTGCCTTTTCACTTTTGATTCTTGTTTTAATGATGTATTGTGTCTTTGTGTTGCCTTTGTGAAGGAGCTGCTAAAATGTCCAAGATTCACTCTGCTTCTCAAACAGTGACAGCTGAACAAACACGGGAAAAGAGGAGCGCATTAAGTTCTCTGAGGATAATACCTGGTACTCCACAGAGACCTTTCTCTTTAGATGTGTGTCTAATATGTTGACCTAAGCTGCAAATGTTTCAGTTAAAACCTAACATAATGGGAAAGAAGCCTATATGGCTGTAGTTATGTTTTAAAACATATAAATATTGATTCAGTTGGTATGTGTAATCAAATCATTATCAAAGCAACAAGAGTGAAAACTGAGCTACCGTTGAAACTGTTTATAAAATAAATCTGCACAGTCCGCATATGTATGACTGACAAATATATTATCTTCAAATGCAGATCCCTTTGCATGTATGTTCAATGTGCAGGGCATTTTTAACCACTTGCCTAATGTTTAGAGTCCTATTTTTGGTAAAAACAAATAAGAACTGAAAAAAATAAATGGTCGCTCACAAACTGAAGGTTGCCAAAGGCTGACAATGTTGTGCCAGGAACGCAGGCCCAGAGGTAAACACAGCTGTCAGGTGGATTTTCTACAATCTATACAATGAGGAAGAGACCTACAGAAGCAGCTTTCTAAAATATCTGGAGGATTTAAACGGAGATTTTACAGTGATAAAAAAAAAACTTGGAATAAGTTGTTTTATTGCCTATCCCGATAGCCATCTTCAGCTGCAGAATTAACCTAGACGTTTCGAAACCCTACTGGATAACTGAAAAGCCACTTTTTCATTGTTCAGGTCCAGATTTCTGTTTTTAATGAATACCAGGGTGGCCCGTAGATGGTGCACAGGTTTATTGTTATTAAAGAGGAGAGGCAAGACTGACTGCTATCAAGAAAGCATGCTGATAGCTCATTGTTCGGTGTTTAGTTGGAACCAAATGTTCACAGAGCCAAAGGCAGAAAGGTAAAGTGAAGGTTTTATAATAATACAAATATAAAAAATTATAAAATGGCACAAAAGAATCAAAACATGGAACTGGCATGAGTGAATTGGCGAAGGTAATGTACAGAAAACCCATTGAAAACCAAAAAGCTTAAATACTGAGACAGTTCGGAACTAAATGAGCTAATCAGAGGCAAAGAGGAACAGCTGGCAGAGTACAAGCAAGGAAACTAAGAGAGAAACTAATCAACACAAGGTGAACTAACACTCAGAAAACTACTAACCAAGGGGAAAAGAATAAGACTGCTTTAAGAGAACTAAATCCAAATGCACAAAACAACACTAAAATGAGCTAAGAATCTAAACACAAAGGAATTAATCCTACATGGCAACACCAATCTAGCAATAAATCACAAAGAGAAGTGAATTGAAATATGACAAGACCTAACAAATGTGTATAAATAATAAGGAAATGGTCAAAATACCAACACAACCAAAATCCAGGGATGGTGACACTGACAACTTTGATGGAATTCAACATTAAAAATAAAGAAATGATTTCTGTTTTCACCAATCCTCAGTTTTGCTGCTAAAAGTCACAGTTTCTTCCACAGAGAGAGAAACACACTTGCAGTTTTCCATAGGCAGAATGGCAGTTCATTGAAAAAGCAACAAATATACCTGTTCTGCATTGAGAGCACAAATGAGACTTCACTATCATTAATCATAACAGCTACAGAAGACAGCCCTGAAATAAGGAGGGGGTATACACACTTTAGACAGAGTGAGCACTGGAAGACTGTGTAACTATATATAGACCATTAAAATACAAGGAACAAATAAAAAAAAAAACACTAAACGGCAGTAGGAAAACACCATTGCATTCGAAAAGCTATAGCTTTACGAGGGCTATAAGCTTAATTGAAAAATATGAAAGACGTAAAAATCTAAGTCACACTGCTGTTAAGTCTTCCAAAGCACTTAGCGAAATGTAGGCACTTTGCACGAACAGAGATGTTATACCTTCCTCAATTACAAGAAGCAATTTTTTAATTTGTTTGCAGTTTGCATCATGTTGTGATCATTTTTGGTATATGTGAACATCACTGATGAGCAGCATTAGCACCACAGGGCATTATTGGTCGTATAAAATAGCTCCATATTCCTTTGCTGTGATGTATTCGTGCAGAGCAATCATCAGAACTAATGGTCCCCAGCTGATAGCTTTCCGTGCTATTACTGCTTGGCAGCCGTGGTTAGCAGCAGACACTACGGATTAAATCACGAATTAACTATCTTTAGAATGAGAAGAAGGTGAAAAATGACTCAAAAGATGATGCTGCTTGTAACTTTTGTTCAGGATCCTTGTTTTACAGGAGACTTGTAAAAATACCTGCCTTGTACAGTGGATTGTGTTCCACAAGGTACTTTATAAACAATAAACAGTTTAGTGAAATCTACTTTCTTCTTTTGTTAGAGTTCATTTTCTGCTCTCCACTCTAATCATTCACAAATAGTGCTCTGCAAAAGTCTACACCCATTTAACTTTTATATTTTACCACATTAGAGTCATTAACCTCAACATAAATTGTTATCTGTGAAGCAAATAAGACTTTTTATTTTTACAAATAAATATTTGAGCAACAAAAATTGAGTCCAACATACTGCCTTCGAATAAGTTTTAAGGAATAAAAATATTAGATTCTAAAGGATCAGAAGGTTTTGATCAAGCAAAACCATGAGATTGTCAGATTATCCAAGGCACAATCTATGCTCACATGATAGGTCTGAGTACTGTTCAGCCAATGATACGGTTTCAAAACCATCCAGAAAGGTCGCCCCAATTGACTGACAGGCCAAAGATCATTACTCATAGAGAAGCCATGATGCCCATGGCAACTGGAGGAGCTGCAAAGATCCATGGCTCAGGTGGGAGAAACAGTTGACAAGACAAGTGTTAATCATACATTTGGACTATGTCATGAAGTAAAACTAACACCAAACATCTCCCTGAACACACCACTGACATGGTGAAACTTTGCTTTGGTGAGATGGATGAGTGTAAAGAATAAGTCAAAGTTCAAATCTAAGTCAATTTGAAAATCTGTGCCAAAAATGGAAAATTGATGTTCATATATGCTCTCCAACAAGAGAAGAGTCTTTAAATTGGAACAAGACTGACTGCTACTGGAGAGCAGTTTGCTGTTATTTCATATGCAATTAGTTGTATATGCAATTTGAAAAATTAAGGGAAAGGAAATGCTGCAGACTGTAATTTTATCTGGAAGAAAGCTGCTTGCTCCAGCTCTGCTAAAATGTAATGAAATTTGAGGATGAAAATTACTCATTTTAAAATTTTACACCTCAACCTACCACATTAAACACAGGTCATGAAGACTTTGTTGAAGTTTTTGAAGCCTGGTGCAAAAGCGGTCGTGATAAATTTTGATTTCCAACTCAATTCTTTAAGATTTCTTGATTCTGGTGAAGAGACTCTATGTTACACAGGTAAATTATAAAAATGCAAATTTTAAGCCAGAAGAAAAGGTTGGAGCTTATAAATACCAGAGCAAATCACAAGTACAGAAAGTCGAGCAATTTCATTTATTAAAAATATACCACATATGGACTACAATCTTAGTCTTTAATTGCTGACATGATCTCTTTTTTTGTCGGATGAAAAACAAATCTGCTGTTGTCTTTGTATTAAATCTGACGAGGAAAAACGTGACACAGTGAGTACAACAATTTATGGAAAAACTAAGTTCAGCAAAACAGTGAAGTGAGTAATGCTGTATTTCTTCATTATTTCTGCTTGACGGTAAACCTCTGATGACACCACAATGGGCTGACAGCTGTCACTGAACACTGACGTATATGGTGTCCCACGCCTTTCCACTTAGTCTCAGTAAGGTCATCTGCACACAGTGTCAAGCTGTACATCAATCCTCAGACTGCAGATAGACAGCACTGTTAAACCGTCATCCATCTGCACCTACTGTCCATTGCTTTTACCAAAGGGCGGTGTGACTCACTGAAGGACAGGAATAGAGAGCACAGAGCAGGAAATTCTAAAAATTAAAACAATAAGATAATTACACTAAGTCAAACAGAACATTCAAAAATGTAGCTTGGTGGAAGTATATTGTCAAATTTAAGTCCTCTTTAATGACCGAGGTGAGTGTTGGATAAAAGGCAACAATATGACCAAAAGTCCAATGGTCTCTGCAAACATGCAGTCAGAAGAGGCACCGGAGCTTCAAAAAATCAATTACAAGATAAAAAAATATTTATGTGGTGATGCAAGTATTGGTTCTTTATAAATCCAGTAACTTTTGAGTAGAAAATGAATGATGGTACATATTTCCAACCTAACCAGAGGAGCAAGGTGAGTTCACCTCAGAGTATAGGTTAACACAAATCCAATTAAGATTGGCTTCTATCCAACGAGAAGAAAAATGAAATAGCTATATCTCTCCTAAATAACCCTCTAAATAATGCAGTTAAATCAAAAATAGCCTTCATAGAGTAAGATATGTTTTGAAGACACAGAGACCTTCTATAAACTAAGCACTGAAACATAATAACACAAGGACACACATCCACTCTGAAGGAGATTTAATTCAGTGCACACACCAGAAACAGTAGTAATCTGTTATAACACTGAGGTGCTTGTGTTATTTGTTTCATGTCTGGACAAGTCCGAGCTTCATAGCATGTGTGATAATCAAAACAGATAAAATATATATGTATATAATTTAGCTGGGCCCCAAAACAGTTAGCTGAAAATACAACTTTCAACATGAATTTAGTTACCAAAACAAAACTCTTTACTGCTGCTGCTGGTGTTTTACCCAAACTTATTAACACAATCAATTTAACACAGCAGCACCACTAGGAATAAGGTAGATATGCTTGAAATCTCACCCCGCTCTGTGCGGTAAAATAAGTCACTACGTTTCACCAGTTTCATGGTCTACATTAGCATTTTTCTGCATGTTGTGATTTTGTCCCATCTAACTCACTCACAGAAGGCTGCAGTATTTACTTTTCTGGACTGAATAGTGGTGGATGTTTTGCCCAAACTTTATTTTCTGCAGTATTGTAACAAATTGCTGCTCCAACATGCTATTAAGAGAGCGATTATAAAAAATCTTGATAGTTCCAACAACTTGTATTTCCTCAACTTGTTTTTATAGGACTCATTGATAATTAGGCTTGAAGCAACATGTAAAGTTATTCCAGTTAATGGTGTATAATCAAAAGTTATACACAATTGATAAACCATTTTTGCCATGAATGTCAGAAAATGTAAAGGCTTCAGGGTTCAACAACTCTGAGAAGTTTTGTCAGGCACTCCAATACAGAAAATCTAATACCAAACGGCCTGATTCAGTATTACCACCTAAGTAAAGTTTTATTTTGTGACAACACAGAGACACACAGGACCAACAACCATGCACACACTTTTAGCTATGTCTATTGTTTTCTGCTCTGTGACTAAAACTCTTAAAGCAAAATCTGATATATTGTGTTAATGTAACAATATAAGAAAAAAGAAAACTTAACACTGCATTTAGATTTATGTTTTCCACATTTCCACATAAAATCTTATGCTCAGAGTTTCTACATATACACAAGTGAAATGACTAAAGATGTAAGGATAAAACAGCGATATCTCTTTGGCGGGGAATGGGAGGGCTGAGAAATAGTTTTCACAACTCATGCAGTCTAGCATGTCTTGACAAGTTTGCCTGCAAATTTTCAGTTCAGCAAATGTTTTAGTCCCTATACTCTCACTTCTAAATGAAGCATTTACCATATTTAGGGAGTTGAGAGAATAAACACTGAAATTAGTTAGCTGAACTGACAGCAGATAAATTGTTTTGATGAATATTTTATGTGGGGTTGGCAAAAAATGAAGAAAATGGGTGAGCATGAAGAGAGGAAGCAAAGACAGCAGACAGAGAAGAAAAGAAAGATTAGAGAACCATTTATTTAATCTCTGTTGTTTGCGACTAACAATAATGAGGAATCACACATGTTAATTACTCATTCACAAAAACAGGCAAAAAAACAAACTGTATTAACAGAGCAGCAATATCTTGTAATCAACAATTAACAGCACAGCAAACTACGTCTTATCAAATAATTCACATTGCTACACAATTCACTGGTGACAAACTGTTAATGAATGAAAATAACATTTTCCTCATAATGTCTGACTAAAAACACTGGATGTCCTCACTTTAATCATTAAGGGTTCTTAATTAATTTTATTAATTTCTTTTGGTGTATGACTCAGATGTATTTCCTCTACAGAATGCTCCATCTTATAGGGCTTGTTTTTCGGGTAATACGGCAAACAGCTGTAGAAGGCTGAGATGGATGATATGTCTTGGAACATTCATCATATGCATGTGTTTGCAAAATGTTCCTGTCCTACCAGGCTGCTGCGTCTGCTTTACTTTTACTTTTGAGACACACATAACAGAGGAGCAACAAAATAGGAAAAGCACAGTTACTGTAGTTATATTTAAAAGTCCATTTAGATTTTGAAGTCACCATTAAAATTGTGCAGACTGTTATATCTCCAGGAGTGTGCAGCTGTTGAGGAGGTGGAGGGGGATTGCAAAGGATGGTAGTCTACGTAACCGGCGTGCTTTTTGTGCAATATCAAGTCCAGTCACATTTTTAAAGTAGGAGCATCGCTTTTGTTGTAAGCCACTCTGACTAGTGCATGTAAACTGGGATCAGTGCTCTTGTTTATGGTAACCTGCTGTGCAGTGAACATGTCCTCTCCATACAGTCACCATCTGGTCTAATGTTTTTTTTTTTTTTTTTATCAAACATCAATGCTCTAAAGTGAATTTCATCCTATCTGAGACCCCACTGGGTAAGATTAAATACATGAGATAAATACATGATATAGTAGGCTAGGTGTTATTAGTTCATTAATCCATCATGTCCACGTAAATAAAATATTTTATAATGAGTTTAAGTATTATTACTTGGTAATTGCTGCATGTTGAGGCACATTTTGTTGCAGCATCACACATTAACAGCAGTTCTCATACTGCAAAATTGTTTGACTTTTTCAAAAAAATGTCTTCCAGTGTCAAAGCTTACAACGGTAATGTGAAAACATTATTCTGTATTACCTTTACAATACTGTGAAGGTAATAGAGAAACCATGGTTTACCTGCAGGTAGATAGATCAGGAAATGTCTTCACACTAATCTGATTTTAACTTATACTACCTTCACACAGTAAATCCAGATGTAAACAATGGCTGAAAATTATAACTATAAAAATTCTGAACTTATTAACTGTTGAAACTCTTTGGTTTCATGCACTACAGAAAATATTTTGTAGTGAGAGCTGTGTTGAGCTACGTCTTATTCTTGATCAAATTATGTAGGAAGTGTTTGCTACATTAGCACAAAATCCAGTTTAAGTGTCAGTTCTTATCTGAATATACCAATTCAACTTACCAGCGATAAGTTAATTTAAATATTTAAATATTTTATCAACTTCGCAGAAAGAACATAGTTCAACTGTCTTTAGGTTTATGGGTAGAAAAAATTGTTTTCTCTTCATTATTGCTATTCTTGTTAGGAATTTCTCCATTTAGGCAGTGAGTCTCTCAAATATGAGCTGGAGGATTTCTAATCTGTAGATGAGCAACCAAAGAGTTGAACAAAACTGACAGTGACATAACACAATCTCTGAACTCATTCACCAAGTGTGAGACTTGTGAGCGTCTGCTCTTTGGACCTTGCAAAATGAGTAGAGTGAAAGTAGTTTTTCACAAACTGAGGAGACTGCATCTGTAGATGTGGATGAGGAAAATTAGCATATTATTGCATCTGAAAAGATGGCTTAGATTTATTTTTTGCAACAAATCTCGAATATGTTGTTTCGACAGATGACTTTTTAGGGAAATAACCACTGCAGATGAACATTAATGTCCACAATTTGCATGCATGATTTGCATCACACTCCTCTGTTCATATAACGTATGAAACAGAATATTTAACCTAAATGACCCTAAATGTAACAGAATTCCTATGCAATTCAATTCAAAGTGCTTTACAGAGGCAAAAATATGTAAAGCATGTGGGCTCCTGTAAGAAGTTTACATACACTAATCATGGGAAAGAAATTAACATTATAGAGGATTTTCTTTAATTCAGATAGCATCAAGAGTTAGATATAGGTTAAAATATTTACATATGCTACCAATAATGTATATTTTCAATACAACTCAGATGGCAAATTAAAACCTCGTCTTACTTATGACTAAATAAATTTAAGCATGAACTGTTTCAGAAGTATTTTATGAAAGATGTAGCCACCCCACACCATGACACCTGCCGTGTCTTTAAGTTTGTAAGCATTAGCTGGACTCCTCCAAAGACACAGTTCTGGTGAGATGTTCACAGTCACTCATTGTGGTCTGATCAGTGGCCTTTAATTGAGTCATAAGAGTTGTTGTTATAATGGATTAGTCAACCAACAAGCTCTCTGAATGGAATTGGGTAAACAAGTGTGAATTTATTGTGGATTTAGTCTAGTAAATGACAAACTATAGTGAAGTAAACTTTACAAGGCTTTTATTTTATTGTATAGTTACTTTTATGCACTCCTGTTTACTCAAGCCTACAGCAGATTTAAACTTGGAGAAGAACTGAGACAAGATAAAAAGTAAAATAAAACCTAGAGCCCAAAAATCACATTAATCTTAGCTCCTACAGAAGGTCAAATGCTGTTTATGTTCTCTCAGATTGTGGTCGACTCCTTTTTCACAGAAAATTGGGTGTTATTGATCAGAGTTAGGGCTACAAATCATTAAAAGAGATGCCGATGTTCAGACACACATGTGCTGCCGTTCTGTAGCTGCATATAAAAACGCATTAAAGTCTTGCAGAGTAAGTCAGTGGTGTGTGATTTGTAAAAGCATCAGTATCTTCACACAGCAAGAAGTAATCCTTCAGGCATGCCATTAGGCATAAATCAAACAGCAATATATTTCCAGAATAATGCTTCAATAGTGACAGCTTGTTCTAGTAGCTCTATTTATGTCCTATTTTCCCTGCATATTCTTAAGACTGGCTTTCAAATTTCTTTTTTTTTTTTTTTTTTTGCCTGGAAGAGTTTTTTTCTTGACTGCACAGTGCTGCCCAGTTTCCTTTTTTTGCTGCTGGTACTGAGCCTTTTTAACATCTGTTGTGATTAGAAACTATACCCATGTGAGAGTGCTTTATATGCAAGAAGAGCTGACTGAGGAATTAAAAGCACAGCTAATGCCTGAAGTGGGAATTCAAATCTCTGTTAGCTTGAAGAAACATCACAGACTTAAGGCAGAAATAAAACGGAGGATAGGAAAGTATCTTCATTTGATGATGTTAAATACTTGGCAAAAAAACCCTCAACATCTTGGAACACTAATGAGAACAAAGCATGCATTTCAGGGATATGAGATTTTTAATAAGACATTTTAACAGGATCACATGAAATGACTTAAAGATTTTTTTCAGACGGAAGGAAGAAAAATGGACAGCAGGTGGATTTTAAAGACAAAAAGGTCGTTAAAATTCACTTGTCTAAACATGAAAACTGGTTTAAAAGTGAAAAGATGTCATCATAAAGACATTCTTGGACAGTTGAAAACCAGAAGTTTACATACAAAGAATAAAAAGACACGTTCACTTTTTTTTTTACTGTCTCAAGTTAAATCAGTCCAAACGCCTTGCTTTAAGTCAGTTAAAATTGGCAAAAATATTTCTATTTGCTAAATGCCACAATAATGACCAATAGAATATATGAGAGTTTATTTATTAAAGTCCTCAAGGTAAAGAATTTATTTTATTTTTTCCAGTATTTGGTAGAAATGCCTTTGAACTGTATGACCTGGGTCAAAAGTTTTAGTTTCAGTTTACTGAAATTCTGACCCATTTATCCTTACAGAAGTTTACAGTTCTCTTCTTTTCACGCATGGCTCCCAAATAACTGGCTGAGATACACAGCAGATACTGTAGCTTCTAATGATTGCTATGGAGACTTGGTAGTCACATGATGCCACACTTTGCTTTGCTGGAGTAAAAAAAATTATGATTCAAGTGCAAACAAATTTCTCCATGTCTTTATTTCTTCACATGGCAGAATTTAAGGAATCCTTAGGTTTATAATATGATAAATTAGACTTCATGCATCATAATTACATTAATTTTCTGTTCAAAGATGAAGCCTTGAAAAAGTTTAGTGAATGTGAATGATGGTGGAGGATTACAGTTATTGTTGTTTTGTCTTTCATGAATAAAAAGGGGATTAATTTGTCAATCAGAACACATAATACAGTAAAGAAGCATAAGAGCAAAGCAAAGCATTTTATTTCATCTGTAAAAGCTCTTAACTGGTTTCCTCTAGAAGCATAAGTAGCTTTAACTATCCGTCTTTTTTTTTTTCAATAAAACACGGCTAGTCCATTCAGTGTAACATTCCAACTCTTTTACGTATCGGACTAATGTGACTCATCAAGAGCAATAGAAACAGTTATGTCAAGAACTTGACATGAAGAGCTTTAAAACCACTGAGCATTAAAATTGCTGCTGGTGAATAGTCCTCTGCTTCTAGAATGAGTTTATGCAACTCTGTGCCACAAAGAGGAGAGAAAAGAGTCTGAGGTGTCAGAGCGGTAACACAAAGTGAGATGATTATAAGAGGAAAGAATTAACATTGTGGCCTCACTGGAGTCTATACTGTTATATCCACACCTCTCTATCTCACATCCTCTCCTTCTTTTCGCATGCCTGCCTGTTATCATTAGTTTCAATGTGTTTTTCTCTCACCTGTTTTCCCCAAAGGAGAAATGCGACAGGAATTTGCGAGTGAGTCAACCGAGGTTCGACTATAGGTTAAATTGGAGCAATTATTCCTTCACTGGTATTTAATTTAAAAAAAACAAAAAACAAATGTCCTCAGATTTTTAAACTTTAAGTTGCCTTTTAAGGCATTTTTCTAGACAAACTGTTACATTGACAAGGATTGTGTGATGTTACAGGTTTGAAGGTGAATAAATCACCTTTTTTTTCTTGAATGGTTAAAACCGATAATATTTCTTATGCATCAGAGGATAATTATTAGACTCCCCAATCAAATAACTGTTTTAAAGCACTTTGCAATAGCATTTGCACCCTTGAATGGTGCCAAATATTTTCTGGTTACAGCTTCTAACTTCAATGTATTTTAATTGGAATTTTGTGTTATAGACCAACACAAAGAAGTCTAGAGTTGTGATGCATTTTTTTAATACTTCTTTTTACATATTTTAATAGTCGGAGTTACAAATTATGTGTTTGTGCATTTTTATTCAGTCCTGACTTTGCTAATCCCATTTTGCTGCACATATTTTGGAGTGTTTCTCAATGTTTGTTTTTACAGATTTTTCTTTGGAAAAACAGCTCAGGTTTGGTTAGATGAAATGGAGAATATTTTATGGACTAACATTTTCAGCTCCTGCTACAGATTTTGATTAGGATTTTTGTCTGGGCTTTGACTGGGCCAATCAAATGCGTAAATATGTTTTGATTTGAACCACTGCAGCTCTGGTTGGATGCTCAGAGTTGAGTTTGAACCTCAGCCCTGGTGATAAATCTCCTGTCAGTGTTCTTTCATGATTGTCCTCCATATTTCCATTGACTCTGACCAGTTCTATTTTCCTAAAGAAGATTCTCCACAAAGCTTGATGCTGTTGCTGCCGTGTTTCACGGTGGGGATGATGTTTTCAGATTCGCTGTTTTCCTCATTTTACATGTACGTCAAAAATGCAACATTATCTGACCACAACAGCTTCTTCTACATGTTTACTGTTTCCTTTCTATGGTTTGAAACTGTGCTTATTATGATTTTCTTTTACCAATTCTTCCACCTGAGCAGTAGACCCCAGCGGCTTATCATGTGCCTCTTGGCTACTTTCAACACTTCACAAAAGTTCTATTTTTGGTTGGTCTGTCACATAAAATCCCAATTAAATACAATGAAGATCATGGTCATTTTACAGGGTGGTAAAATTAGTTGAAACTACTATTAAATCTGGCTATTTTGAGCTGCTGGATGCTGGTGGAAAGTGTAAACATTTCTGCAGAATAAGGCCCAGCGCTCTCAGGTTCCTTCGGGGCCCCACACTGCCTGCTGGTTCCCAAAGGGCCCGTGAAGGAATAATCAGTCATTAACCGGTGCACGCCCAGCTTCAGCTCCAGCTCCAGAGTGGCCGTGTCCCTGCAGGATCAATAGGCCAGGGTAATTAAAGAGCTGGCCAGGCAGGGAGGGGAGCATGTTGCCAGTAAATCCACCGCAGCGACTGGATGCTTGTAGCCAGAATGACTACAACATTGACACTGAAACTGTCTCTAAGGGAGCGGAGCTAAAAAATCCCACCAACACAAGCAGAACGGCTCATCACAAGCCAAATTATTTAAACATAATGATGCATAAAGACCAGTGCTTGATTACTTGGCCATTTTCTCCTTTTTCCATTAAAACATTAAACAAATCTCATATATGATAGTAATTATTGTGATTTAGGCTTCTTCGGTGCAATCCGAACACCAGTGGATTAATTGTGTCGTCCTGTGTATCCGTGTGGAGACACAAATCTATTGAGCTGTCAGGACACATGGTGATTTAATTTCTCTAAGCTGCTTTTAGCGTGAGTAATGTTTTATTGTTGAAAAGATAGCAGCAAGGTAAGCTGTATGAGCCATGCTGCTTTTCATATCCCAAACATCACAGATAGCTGCCTTTTTGGGGGGTTTGAAGTTGCTCAGATGTAAAAGTCCAATAAAGGGATCAAAGAGTTTCCTCAGAAAATCCTTGAGGAAAAGCTGATGTGGATAATGTTGCTTTGCTGCTTTTTGTTTGCTGAGCGGGGTTCAGTGTGCTTCCTAAATCCTTCAACATTTGCAGGCTTCACTAGTTCTCTTAATCTGATGCATTAGTGATCCTTACTTCATTCTAATAAGGACATGGAGGTCTTGTGTTGTTGTCATCGCTCTGAGGCTCAGAGGGCAATTTAAATCCGGCCCTTTACATTACAGAGCTCTAAACAAGAAAGTGGATGAGCTGTGCAGATCCTTGGTGACAGGACGCTGTACGTTGCTTCTTTAAAATTATCTAATGGCAAATTATTCTTCCTGTCAAGAGCAATAGCCAGAGATTCTGAGGGTAAATACTAAATTACACTTCATTTACTGCACTCTAAAAGCTGCTGGGTTATTTCTTTTATCCAAATGCATAGCAGGGACAGAAATTGAGCTATTTTTAAACAGGAAGCGAATTAAACCTGGAGGATCACCTGCTTCCCACCATCTGTTCTGTATTGAGGTGTACAAGTTTTTTCAAACAGCAAGCTGGTAAAACTGTGGAGTGAATCTCTGAAACTCTGTAAAGGTTCCCAAAATCTCAACACCAACTGTAAGAGCAGTTATCTTGCTTCAGTCACACAGACATTTAGAGTTTTCCTGAGAAAACCAAAAACAATATGATCTTCTACTGCGACTGACAGCAGCGATGCATGGAAAAAGATTCAAACTGGGGCTAATGAGAGGGAGTCTTCAGTTTTGTTGCAGAACTCTAAGTAGTGAAAAGATGAAATTAATGTTTGCAGCATTTCTACCAGCCGTCACTGTTTGATATCAGCAACCTGCATGTGATTTAACTGGGTTTCATCATTCTGCAACTAGCAGCACATCAGGAAAGAAGAGGCAGAGTCTCATCACAACAACCGACCTTCACTTTTTTATGGCATCATAAATGGTTCAGATTTTTCCTCTAATATAATAGAAAGAGGAGTGTTTCTTTGCCACTGCAAAACCTATTTCCACAGCATCAAAGCTTTGATTAAAAAAAAAACTAAAAAAACTATTTATCTGAAAAAAAAAACAAAAAAACAATCACTCGTTGCAGCTTTGTTTGCTTTAGACTTTCCCTCCTAGCAGCACTACTGCAGCCTTAATGGCAGGATAAAATAAAGCTTTCCTTTTCCCAGAGGAGCTGTCAGAGCAACCATGACTGCAGGCCTCTGGTGCTAATCTGAACCCTCTCTGGGTTAACAATCAAAGAAATATACAACACACTGAAACCCTCACCATCAACATTTACCCACATGTTTTCAGTATGTGTGTTTAAACATTACAGCACTAACCGTTTATGGGAGAAAAGCAACAATTAATGTTGGTCTTCCTAAGCTCTGTATAACCAAAACTAAAGCTTTACTCATTTCTTATTTTTGTTCAATCATCTCATGGTGAAACAAGAATCTAGACAATTTCCAGACTTTGAAACAATGGTGTTATAATTAATTTTACATAACTCTAGGGTATAGTAAAGTGTGATTCGTGTTAAGAATGTAGTTAAGTTAAAAATGTTTTTGTAAAGTTGCATACTTTCTGATATTTTCAAGATATGTATTTAATAAACAAGGATTATACATTTAGCCAGGATTTGAACCAGCTATAGAACACATACAAAACTGAAAATATAGACTTATTTCTACATGAACTTAAAAATAATTCATTTTATTCACTAAATAAAATTTATTATTTGTAAATAAGTCAAAAGAAATTGACTTCCAAAAAGTAAAAATTAAATTTATACCAAATGTAGTTTAAATATTGTAAACAATTATTCTTAAATAAAAATAAAATGGAAGAGATTAAAGCAAAAATAGCAATCTCCTTTGTTTAAAAAAGTTGTTATAATGTTGCATTTCCTGAACGAAGTGAAAATATTTTTACGTTGACGTTTCCCTGAGTGCATACAGGGCCACATTTGAGAAAGAGTAGATAAAGACCTACTGTAGGTAAACAAAAATAAAATGCTTTAATTGGTGACTTATGAAATAAGTGCAGATATTTTGTACCCAAAATTGGCAACTTTTACATTTTTTCACTCATTAATAATTAGGTTTGCAGTGTGTAAATCACCACTCTTTTTGTTTCTTTTTGTCTTTTTTCGTAACATTAACAGCACAAAATATATTGCCTCTTTTTAATAACATTAACTTTATAAATAATTTAGCTTTTCCAGTGGTATAATAATGATGGTGGAAACAATGTCAGTGGGGAAAAAAGCCAAAACATCGTGCTTTTATCTGCAATGACCTAGCAAACAGATGCATGTCCAATATTGACTCCTTAGTTCCACCAAGTTGTAACTTGCTGCCCTTCAGAGACCAATGATTATCGGATTTATCGACCCCTTCCTCGTGATACAGTAAAAGTTTGAAGAGTCTCGCACGGCGGTAACAGTGGAAGAAGGGTGGAGGCTGGATTAGTAGGAAGAAATCTATAGATTTTTTGGGACGTGGGACTCTGACCACTTTGAACATGCCAGGATCGACAAACCGTCCCCAGATGGAGCAAAACCTCGATCCTACGGACAGGGAAGCAGCCGAAGGGTGTGTCCGTCAGGAACAAACATTCCACAACTCAACAAAAACAAGACAGGCTATTAGCTGTGATGTCCATTGATCGGTCAGTGCTGCGCATAGTCAAAGAGACAAGCTGGTCCAATTTGATTTACTTGGAGACAGTCCCAATGTAATTGTAAGTAACTGAAAACAGCAAAAAGGACAGCACAGGTCAGCTGGACACTGGAACACAGTTGTTGCAGATAAATCAAGATTTAGGCGAGAGCATGGGGAAAAGTAAGAAAGAAGGACAGGAACACAGAATGAATCAAGTGGAGAAAGACTTGGATTCCTGCGGGTTTGATCTGAGCAGTGTCATTAACAGTCCAGGCAGAGATTTCCTCCTGGCTGGATCGCTCACTATCCACTGGGGGTTATATCCTCACAGAAGGATGTGTGAGCAGGAGGGACATATATTAGCAGATTACTGGCAGCTTTATTTTACCGTGTTTGGCAGAACCTCACAGGTGGCGGGTAAGCATCAGCAACACATAACAAGTCTGACTCCATGAGACTGTCTTTTTCTCCCGATTTTTGACACCGTCCGTAACACTGAATCCAGGCTGGACTCAGATTTAAAGATTTAATATTTTCTTCCAACCTTTGACCCATAGAATAAAAGACATTTTAATGACCAACTGGATGAACTATGTTTGCTTTATTTTATGGTATTTTCTTAGCTTCAAAGATTTTTTCAAAATTTTAAAGAGTGGTCTTGTTTTTAGAAATTAAAACAGCCCTTTAATGAAACAAAGTAAATTACAGTGCCTTCCAAAAGTATTTAGACTTTTTTAACTTTTCCACAGTTTTTGTCACAGCCAGAAACCTCAAGTTTAAACTAAAACAAAGATAGTACATGATTTACAGGTCAGATTTTCAAAGCAAATGTCAGAAGTTTGACTTGCATATATGTTTAGAAACCTTTTCATCTGAACCCACAAAATAAAACTCAATGCAACACCCGTGACCTGAAGAGGTCACCCAATCAGTAGCTCAAGGCTTCTTGTGTGTGATTTAATATTATTGTAAATTAGGGTTCTCAAAGTAAAACACCAATATTTTCATACAATTTAAGCAAAAATACAATTTTAAGATACTCTCTTGTGTCACAATGCAAACTGAGATATTTTTATCTCCCTGAGTTGGGACAAAACTTTGCACTTCTTCCTCCAACTTTTTGGCTTTAAACATAAAGAAAAGAAAAAAACAGAGGATACTGTTAAGCCCTCAGTGCTAGTAGTGGCAACAAAATCCCAAGAAAACCACAACCCCAATGAAGGAGCTTAAAAACCAATGTTCTGCTGTTCAAGATGAATTTAAAAAGGTCAGTAACGCTCCTGTACCCATTGCTCCATTGCAGAATTGTTAAGGAATTAATGGCAAATGTGACTTGAATAAAGATGAACAAACTGTTGATCTAGACTGATTTGAGCAGAAATATTCAGAAATCTTAAGGGTTGTAGTTGATCATCGAAAGAAAATATGTTGCAAAATTACCAGAAACACAACAACTGAACAGAGCTGCTGTTAAATACGTTTGCATGGACGAGAGCCATGTCTACACTGTAACAAAAAAAATAAAAAATTCTAGGTGAATGCTCCCATTAACATGTCTGCTAAGTGTTAGTTGCCTGTTTTTAGCTATAAACAAAAGCAACACTTATAAATTGCAAGTGTTTTTTTTTTAAAGGCGCGCTAAATTTCCGACTGCTTGTTTGTTTTACCCTGATTAAGACAATAGAAATATAACCATGCTATAAATAATGATCTTTATAAGGAAGAAACGTTTGTGAGGTATTAATGCTTTTTTACCAGGCACAGTGTATATGGCCCCTTTGTAAATCCATCCATCCGTCCATTTTCTAACACCCTTGTCCCTAATGAGGTCGGGAGGGGTGCTGGTGTCTATCTCCAGCTAACATTCCAGGCGAGAGGCGGGGTCAACCTGGACAGGTCGCCAGTCTGTCGCAGGGCAACACGAAGACAAACAGGACAAACAACCATGCACACACACACACACACACACCCTCACACCTAGGAAGAATTTAGAGAGATCAGTTAACCTAACAGTCATGTTTTTGGACTGTGGGAGGAAGCTGGAGAACCCGGAGAGAACCCACGCATGCACAGGGAGAACATGCAAACTCCGTGCAGAAAGACCCCGGGCCGGGAATCGAACGCAGAACCTTCTTGCTGCAAGGCAACAGTGTTACCAAATGTGCCACTGTGCAGCCCCCCATTTGTAAATACAAGACAAAAAATAGAAAATATTAAATGCTTACTAAAATTATTGACTCAAGTAGAGTTTAAAGTAGCAGTAAAAAGTAATTAATCTGACATGCACAGAGTAAAGGTTAATTACATATATAACTTCTGTGTGGCATACAAAGGACAAGAAAAGATTTCACATTAAACTCATTTTCTAAAATTAAAGGAAAATATTTTTTATGACAAAACATAAAAACATTTTCCACACAAAACATTTGTGAAACATTTGAGAAGAATAATTTCTCATTTCACTAAAGGTCATCCTGTGAGGTTCAATTTATCCACTAACATAGCATGCTGAAAAAGCTTGCTACTATGAAAACTCATTTAAAGTGTCATACTTCTTTATGGTTTAATTACATTTCCTTCTTGAGGCTACAATTATACAACTTCTGCTCAGTTAGGCAGAAGAACAGATTTAAAATATTGAAGGATATTGATAGATTGTTGTTAATGTCATACCTCAACTAATAAGATGGTTCCGTTTTTAACAAAAGAATTAGGATATAATGTTTGAAATAGATAATTACGCCTAATCATCCCATCATTATTATTACAGTCAATGGTATTCATTATTTTCTTGTTTGAATAAGTCAAGAGTCACAACTTCTACATATTACCTTGCTAAAGGAGGCCTCATATGTTGCTCTTTTCATTACATTAATCCGGTGTATAAATTTACCTAGTGACCCTAAATCATAGATCCATTAATTATATGCTCAGGTTTGTCTCTATTTTTTCTTTCTACCATCCATCCATCCTGATCCCAACTCATTTCGGCTGCTTGTACTCGCGGTCTTATTCTTTTGGTCACTACCTAGCGCAGGGGTTTCAAACTCCAGTCCTCAATGGCCGCTGTCCTGCAGATTTTAGATGTGCCACAGGTACAAAGCACCGGAATGAAATGGCTTAATTACCTCCTTCTTGTGTAGATCAGTTCTCCAGAGCCTTGCTGATGACCTAATTATTCTATTCAGGTGTGGTGCAGCAGAGGCACACCTAAAAGTTGCAGGGCAGTGGCCCTCCAGGACTGGAGTTTGTCACCTGTGACCTGGAACTTGTGACTATCTGATCAGTAAAATTAGTGCGCGATCGCACTAATTTTGTATGCTCACACCCTCTCTCATTCTCTCTGCTACGTTACAGCTCGTTCCCCACACCGTAGCCTACCGTGAATGCTAAAGCTAGTTTGCATGGCTACAAATGACTCTGCCTTTAGCTCATTGGGTAGCAAATACACAAGCATGATTGACAGTGTTAAGATCCTCCTCTTGGCTCTGATTGTTTTTGACGGGCATCAGTGCATTTCCACAGATGGGAAAGAGCTCTGTTTTTTCACAGATCATTTGTCTTATGTTTTACTGTTACAGTTTGAACAAATATGTAACCATATTTACCGCGGGAAGCACTGTTGTGTTAATTGTTTTTAAGCTTTAACACAGACTATTCCTCAATATCAAGTTTTCATGTTTGTAAGCTGTACCACCCCCCTTTACCTTTAAAATAACACAATTTCTTTTTGATTTTCATTGCAAGTATTATTTCACTGACCTTCACATGCTGGCAGGTTTGAGACAGAATTTTTATAGCACATGAATTCTGTCTGTCAGGGTAAACAAAGCTTGCACTGCACAAAAAAAAATCTGTTGACCTACTTTAAGTTGGTGCCGCAGCAGTTCCCTTAAATAATGGAGAGAGTTCATTTTACTCTAGAAGTCAGGCAACTGTTTCTGCCCTGTTGAGAAGCTGTGCTGGATTTTCAACAATGATTTTTCTCTTTTTTTCTGTTCAGAATTTTTCCATTAGGAGCAAGCCCAAGTCATGGCTGCTTATTTATTTATTTTTGCATTTGTATTTTTCCAAAGAGGGAACAACAAAAATGATAATTGTAGAATCATTGCCACATTTCACTGGATTGCATGATCTCTGAGTTTATTGGCAGCTGCTTAAGCACCTTCTGAATCCAGGCCTGGGCTGGTTACTGTTGCTAAAGCTTTAAATACTTATGATTAAAAATTATTCAAGTTTATTTCAGACCATTTCAACAATTTAAAGTTATTTGAATTAAATACTGTATGGAATATAGGGTAATGGAGAACTGTTCTTCCCTCACCTGTTGCTGCTCACTGTTGCTACAAGATAAATTCAGCTGTTTGGAAATATTATCTCATGTAAAGCATTTCTCTAAAGCAGCCTACTGCAAGTTCTAACAGAGCAGATAGCGTCACTAATTAGGCAATCTGCTTAAAATTAATTAATTAACACTCTCCCAGTTACTTTATTACTGCAATAAGTAAACTTTCTTGGAACTGCTACTAAATTAGTTAAAAAAAATGTTTATTTAGGTCTATGTGACAAAATCATAATGATAATTGTTATAGGTATCAACATTGTGATTGGAAAGATAAATGTTATATGTTAGCAGCAGCAGGGAAAGAGTTGATACTTATTGAATTTACATGTTTAGATAAATAGTGTCATAGAGTGATTGTGTCACACTATGACACTATTTACAGGAAATCTGACTTCAGCTCAGGCTGTACAGGCTGTACGTTGTGTCTTTTTGTTCTTCCACAAAGACACAACGTTGATTCCTCAAACTTGGCTCTCTGACGTTTTGAAGGATCTTTTATATTATTCACAGAACTAAAATCTCCAAATATGTCTCACATCATTAGTGTCAGCATTTTCACAACAGCACTTTTTCTTTTTTTAATTTCATTTTAGAAAATGTACAAATTGTGTCAACAACTATAACCATTAGACAAAGCACATTTATCTTATTGAAGAATTATACAACCTACCTTTTAATTCAGATCTGATGAAGAACATAAGTGGCACTCTTCAAAAGTCAAAAAGTGTAAATTGCTGTAGTGTTTTAACCATTTCTGTTCAAAATATTCATTCAAATGGACAGATGGCAGCTTTTCTCCACAAAAAAGATGAATTAATTAACCTTCATGAGTCACTGTGTGCAGGCGAAGAGGAGTATTTTATTACTTATCAAATGCTGCCAGTTCATATTCATTTTTGGATTTTCTGTGTGCTAAAAGTTAAATAATTCATCATCGGAGCTGAGTAAGGAAGATTAAAATTAGACATCATTTAAAGTGATCTGAATTTGCATCTTTGATAAAAAATATCTAGTGTGTTACATACATCCATACATTTAATATCTAAAATTTTATGTAATTGAAAATGAACTATATAGTGTGAGCATTCCTGGTTATTTGGCATAATTAATTCGTGATAAACTGGCAACTTGTGTAAAAAACCATTTAGCCTGACACCAAAGCCTCCAAAGCAAGAAAGTTGTTCTCTGTCTGGCACATGGCTGCTGGACGGTCCCACATTCTGACTAGGTTCAGGTTTTCCATGGCGGTTTAAGTGGTACAGAAGAGCTGTTGTAGTTAATTTACATCCTGCTGTTGATTTCTGGGTTCTTACGTACTAAACAGGGAAAATTGGGTTATGAACTCAAATGATAAGTAGCAGCATTGGATGATAAAAGATCAGCACTAGACACAGAAGCGACTGATGACATTTTAACAGATGGTGTCTTCTGGCTTCAACAAATGCATGAAACTCTATGAACAGTAAATAAATAAATACAATTATGATTATGCTAAATGTATTCCTCCAGAAAACATTCTAAGCCCAGAGGTAATGGTGCTAGGACAGGAAATTAAAAATATGACTAGGTAATTATATGTTATTCAAAGATATTATTGACAATACTTTATGATCCAAAACATTTCAGTGACAGAAACAACTAGAAGAATATTTTTCATAGCACTGTACTGCTTCTAGTGCTTTTTCTTGTCATCGATAAAGATTTTGTTGCTTAGTTCTATTCTGTATTTTCATCCATTTATCTAATAGTTATTATTGTGGAACTTTGTTTAGGATGTTATGATGTCATTATTCTTTGCATGCTTCACCATTTGTTTTAATATTTGGATACGCAGCTTTTGTTACATGAAAAGTGTAACCCCCCAAATAACTGATCATTCAATCTGTAAGATGGAATGATTAATCAAAGACTCTTGACTGATATGATTTAAAGACTCTTCCAGAGAGTTCAGAGTCTAAAACATCAATTAAACCTCCCAGTACCAAACAGCCATGAAAAGTCCTCATGTGTTTGGTCCATGGACTGAATGGATTGGTTCAAAAAGTGACAGAAGTATAATTGACTTATGGTCTTCACTTTATAGATGATCCAGGAATGAATTAGGCTCAACTTGTATAATTTTATGACTTAATCCATAGTAAGAAGTCACCAGTGGTACAAGTTAATTATTATTTTTAATTTCAATATTGTGTTGAAAGGTTTGATGAATATTAAAACGTTCACCAGTGAACGCAGCTTTCCATTATAGCAAGCAACATTACAACCCAAACATCTAAAAGTAATTTTTAACTTAATACACGTAATATCAGGGCCCATAAAATTTACACACCTGCAAAAAGCCATTATTCCAGCTATAATTTAAATGGGGGATTTTGTAACATGGATTAATTATAGCTGAATTTCACATAATGGTGAACCAGAATTGCTGGGTCGCAATGAAAGCGAAGTGGTCCATGAACAGATTAAGAGAAAAATCTTTAATGTTTTATCTTCAAGACACATGCAGAGAGAATAGATATGGTCAGGTTGCCTCTAAATCACCAAGTCAATTACCTCCACCATATGGAACAGCCGTGATTTGGATATTAAGGATGAGAGTGAGGGGAGCGTATCAAAGGAGTCGTCTCAGCCATCCTGCGTCCCTTAAGGCTACACTTACGAACACCTGAGTGACTCTGACTCATGGTTGTGCTGGTTGTGATAGCTTTGGCATCAAGTTCAGATGAGATGGAGGATGGAGCACCTGGTCCAAAAATGACGGTGTCTCCAGGGATTCCAATAATTAGCTTCAGACCCATGTTGGAGAACCTCACAGTTGTGTCCTGCAGCTCAATAGGACTTTAGTTTTAGGTTTTAGAAACAGCTTCACGTGTAGTATAGTTGTTCTTATTGGTGTGATTCTACATAATTTTCTCATAAATTTTCTGGCACTTTCTCATATACTAAAAAAAGTCTTCAATTTCCACTAACAAACAACTGGACAGAAGCCTCATTTTTGTCTCTTCAGCAATATTTTAGTGGCTGCCTGAGGCACAATTCATGTCATGAAGCCAGGACTATATTTCTGCCCACCTGTTTCTGTATTTATTGACAAAAACATAAAAAAGAAGTTATTGAAGTTGTAGGCGAGGGAAATGTGTCGCTTAAATATTTTGTGCAAGTGTTTCACTAAATGCAATATCAATATTTTGAGATTTGATTTCAGTTTTCCTTTAAGTTAGGGTGGAGGATCTGTGAAAATGTGGGCCAGTGGCTCTTCTAAAAGTCCTGGGAATCTATTGGCATGCATAGCATTGTCGAAGGATAATGATCCAAAACAAATATTTAAATCAATGCAGAAATATTAACTAAACACAGTGCGAAGATCCAAATATAGAAAACCTGTAAGGCGAGCTGAAGAAAACAGAGCATAAATGAGGTCAGAGGACTCTGAACCACGTGGAGAGATTGAACAGAAAAGGATGGTTAAAGATCGCTCCTTCATATTTTTTTAAACAGTTCAAACACATATGTATATAAATGGAAACTGAAGAATGTTGGGGTATTATTATAAAATCTAGTAATCATTTAAAGTAGCTCCATCTTACTTATCAGGTGTTGGCTTGTCATGTAAAATCCCAGTGTGTCATTAATTATTGTGATTTGATTCAAATGTAGAGAATTGTCAAGAAAATGTCAACAAAGCATAATTAAACTGGTCACAGAAAATTGCTTTTTTAAGACATAAAATCCAACAACTACGCCTATCAGAGGCCAAAATTTCTCCAGTTAAAATATTAGCAAAATTAAATTAAATGTGAATGCTGAACCAGCAGCAAAAATAAAAAGATTAAATATTTCCTCCATTGATGTCTCCTGTTGAAAAGACCTTACCTGTCAAATCACGGACTGTTCTGTGAAGTTTTAGATTGTGTAGGCGTTAATTTAACATCTGCGTAATATATTTTACCCCTCGTAAATCAAGCCAAGTGTCAAAGCTGACATGTTTTCTACTGCTAAAAAAAGGGTGAGTAGATTTCATGTCTAAATGAATTAGTAACATAAATGGTTTGTAATGTAGAAATGTCACAAAAAACTGACCTTTAACTTTTTTTTTTTTACATCATGATCTATTATCTTGTCAGCTGTTTTGACAGGATTTATTTAGCTTTTTGTGGTTTATTTGTTATTATGCAGAGATTCACAGCATTACTGTATGTATAACACTTTGAAACAGGCCAGTTTTATCCATAAAGAAAAACGCAATGTTGTTAACAGGTCTGTTTGTTAATCTGTCCTGGTAATTTTGAAGAGAAATGCCATGTTGGAAATGTGTCATTAGTTGAATTTAAATCTATACAACCCATGAATGTTAGGGTACACAAAAATCACAGTTCTGTATTGTTAGGTAAATTGTATTCAAGTTTTAAAGTCAAATTTCTTATATTTTTAGTATTCTTTAATCAAGAAATAGATTGATTTCTTACTTCAGTCAGCAGCTTTTAATGAGAATTAATTTCTAAAATTAATTTCTCTTTATGTCCTGAAACTTAAAAAAGTGGTAGCATGGAACTTAATGGAGATTTAGGTTGACAGACAGGTTATACAACAATGTAACCAGGTGTAAATAGTCAAATTTACAGTTTAAAATAAGATATATGAAAATATCAGAATAAAGCGTGCTCAAACAACTTTGGAGTTATTGTTACTACTGTGTCCCAGCTACACCTGAATGCAGCATGAGCAGCTGTTTGGAAAATCGCCTCTAATCAACAGGTTTTCATCCTACTTGTGTTTTACAGTACATTGAGTATGAAGTTCGGGAAGATGGACCTTACCATTGGCTGATTCCCATTCTACCACCAGCCGGCCCCTCTTGCGCAGCCGCACCCGGCACACCACATCAGAAAGTCTGTGAATCACCACAGATGGCCCAGCCCACTGACTGGTGAGCTTTGGGGACAGTCCTTTTTTCCGTTCAGGGCAAAACACCCAAACCTTGTCCCCAGGCTCGAAGTTCCTCCCCTGGCAGTGCGAATCAAAGTTCCGGCCCTGATCTGCTTGAGTCCGGCTGCAGTTAGGCACTCCCGAGCCAGTTCATGAGCAACCCGTAGACGCTGCTTTAAATCACAGATGTAGCTCAGCCCTGGCCCAACAGGTTGCTCCATTCCGGGGGGTGGTCCAAACACCAAGTCCACTGGGGTGCGTAGTTCATGGTCAAACATCAGCAAGGCAGGGGTGCAGTGAGTGGACTCCTGGACTGCTGTCCGGTAAGCCCACAAGATGACAGGCAGGTGTAGATCCAGTCATGTTGCTGTTTATCCACCAGAATAGCCAGCTGGGTGGACAAGGTCCGGTTGAACCGCTCAACCAGCCCATCGCTTTGAGGGTGAAGTGGCGTGGTTCGTGTCTTCTTGATGCCAAGCCTCCGGCAGACCTCACCAAACACCTCCGCCTCAAAGTTCCGGCCCTGATCACTGTGCAGCTCCTCGGGGGCACCGAACCGACAGAACATCTCGCTCACCAGTCTTTCAGCCATGGTGGCAGCGCTCTGGTAGGGAATGGCATATGCCTCCGGCCACTTAGTGAAATAGTCCATGGCAACTAGGATGTAGCGGTTCCCTCTTTCCGTCACAGGAAATGGGCCCAGTACATCCACACCCACTCGTTCCATTGGAGCACCCACCTGGTACTGCTGCAAGGGGGCATGTGAGCGCTGGGTTGGCCCTTTCTTTGCTGTGCAAGCATCACAACAATGGACATGGAGCTCCACATCTTGGCGGCAGCCGGGCCAATGGAATCTCGACCGGAGGCGTTGCAGCGTCTTAGCGACTCCAAAGTGACCTGCCCCCACGGAGCCATGGACCATCTGGAGCACCTTGGCCCGCAACTGTTTGGGCACCAGCAATTGAAGAACGTTACGCTGTGCTGCTGGAGCTTGCCACTGTCGATAAAGGAGCCCACTGTGGCAGCAAATGGTGGACCACTGGGAGTACAGTGCCTTAGTCTCTGGATCTAGAGCTGATATCACCTCCCAGGTGGGCCGCTGGCCAGCCTCCACCCACTGCTTGATCCGAGCGAGAACAGGGTCCCGATCTTGTTCCTCCCGCAGTTGTTCGGCCCCCATAACTTCCACACCATCCACAGACCCTTCGGTCACCCTGAGACACCTAGGATGTTGTGGGTTTTTGCTGACGACTTGTAGAGCCACGGTCAGGGGGCCCATTGACCCACGTCCTTCCACCCGTTGACACTGCTTACAGTCAGTTCCTATTGCACACGGCCGGCGGGACAGGGCATCAGCATTGCCATGAAGCTGACCAGCCCGGTGAACGATTTGGAAGTTGTAATCCTGCAGTGCCTCTAACCACCGTGTTAGTTGCCCCTCTGGCTCTTTGAAATTCAGCAACCAGGTCAGGGATGCATGGTCAGTGCAAAGAAGAAACTTCCTCCCATAGAGGTAGTGGCGGAAGTGTCGAACCCCCTGGACCACAGCCAGCAGCTCCTGCCGGGTGACACAATAGTTCCTTTCTGCCCAGCTGAGGGTGCGGCTGTAATAAGCAACAACCCGTTCTCCTGTCTATCCCCCTTGCGAGAGCACTGCCCCAATGCCTCTATCACTGGCATCAGTATCCAGAATGAAGGGTTGGTTTGGGTCAGGATACTGCAGTACTGGGGCCCCCACCAGTGCCATCCTGAGTGCAAAGAAGGCAGCAGCACAGTCTTCATCCCAGTGGAATGTTTGTCCCTTTTGGGTCAGCCGATGCAGGGGGCTGACGAGAGTGGCAAAGTCCTTTACAAATCTCCGGTAATAGGAGGCTAGCCCCAAGAAGCTACGCAGCTCCTTAGTGTCCCGAGGCTCTGGCCAATTCCTCACTGTACTGACCTTGTCCGGGTCTGTAGACACTCCGGCTGCACTGATGACGTGGCCCAGAAAGGTGGTCTCCCTCCGGAGCAGGTGACACTTCCGTGGGTGAAGTCGCAGGTTAGCCTGGCGAATGGCATCAAACACTTCCTGAAGATTGGCCAGGGCAGCCTCAAAACTGTCCGCGTGCACCAGAAGGTCATCCAGGTAGACCGCACAGCTGCTTCGTGGAATATGGGCCAACACCCTTTCCATGAGGCGTTCAAAGGTAGCTGGGGCATTGCAGAGACCAAAAGGCATCACCTTAAATTGCCACAGTCCCTGCCCAATGGTGAATGCTGTCTTTGGGTGAGCTTCTGGAGACAGTTCCACTTGCCAATAACCGCTGCGAAGGTCGAGGGAACTGAACCAACTGGACCCAGCAATGTAGTCCAGCGTATCGTCAATGCGTGGGAGGGGGTAGGAGTCCTTGCGGGTGTTTTCATTCAGTTGTCGGTAGTCAACACAGAACCGCCAGTCTTTGTCTTTCTTTCCCACCAGCACTACCGGTGCGGCCCAGGGGCTATTGGAGGGCTCTATGACATCAGCCTTTAGCATCTCTTCGATCTTCTTCTCTGCCACGGCCCGCCTTGACAAAGGCAGACGGTGGGGCTGTAGACGGATGGGTCTCGTTTCTCCAGTGTCGATGTCGTGCTGTACCAGATTAGTGCGAGTACACTCCTCATCCTTAGCAGCAAAAATGTCAATGTAGGCCTCCAGCAGGTCCTGTAACCGTTCACTCTGCTCCTGACCCAGTCCTCCACAGCTCCGCAGGCACAGCTCCCGTACAGCCTGCCCTGTCTCCTCTGATGGCAGTTCTGCGTGTGCCTCCTCCGTCCCCACCAAGTCATCCAGTGGTCTTTGTGGAGCCCTCTTGCGGTCTTCTGATAGTGTTGGTGCATTAACCTGTCGCACCTTCTCTTGACGTTGGGAGTGAAGTTGAACGGCTTTGTGGCCCACTCGGAGCGTGGCTGAAGTAACATCTATTATGCCCCCCTACGCCACCAGCAAGTCCAATCCAATAATACAGGGGTCCTGGATTTTCGCCAGCCAAAACATGTGTTGACTTTTCTGACCCTCCACCTCCACATCAAGGACCCACCAGCCTTTCATCCTTGAGCGCTCCCCAGTGGCCGTGGTGATGTATTTCTTGATTAGGGACCATCCTCTAGGACTTGGGGCCTCTGTCCCAGGCAGTATGCCCGGTCGAACCAAGGAGGCCGTGGAGCCAGTGTCTATCAGAGCACTGCTAAGGAAAATGATTATTTAATGCTAAAAAACACACTTAATCTTCCAACATGTGTTAATCACTCGTATTTGAAAAAAACAGGCTTTGTGTGACCCTTCAAAAGAGGCCCGAGGAGACAAGCAGACCCCTTCCACTGTTTGTTTAAGAGCATACAAAAGCTATAAAATTAGCATCTCCATGGAAACGGCAGCTGGAATGTAGGAGAAACTCCAGGGGAGTCGGCGAGATTTATAGCAGGACTTCGGTGGGGGTTTCTCTCCGGTTTGGCTTGATGGACCACAGAGCACCCTCGTAGCTGGGCTGAAAAGAAGGGGAGTTTCCGGGGGCCTCTGAGTGGTCGAAAAACAGACCGCCTTCTTTGCATATATTAAATAGGGAAACGCCTCTTTAGTTAAAATTCTAGGTCAGCACCGGAGAGTCAGAGAGTTTTTCATCTTTTTCTCCACGTGGGCGCCTTTGTTTGTCTGTCTTTGTGTTTCGTGTTGTCTGTTTACCCTTGTCTGTATAAAATGTATATCTCTGTTCCTCTGCAGCTTTGTTGTCGATTGCTTTGTATGAGATTAAACTCTGTGATCTGTGACGTCATTGTGCCTTGCCGTCTCCTTGCCAGCTGTGACGACATCTGCTCGAGACCCGGCTAACAGGAGGAAAAGGAGAGCCATGCTTTTTCCAAAATTTAAGCTAACCTAATAACTTTCCTCCTTAACAGCACAGAGGGCAACACCATTTAGCCTAATGTTCACATATAGTCCATGTGGGCTGCCTAGTCGCCCCAACCGCATTGCATTTTCAGTAGTAGGGGTGTATTCTGGTGGTGGCAGGCCCCCTCCAGTACCACCCCCAATCAGTTTAAAGGAGGCTGTAAGTCTCCTTTACGTGGAGCTGGTGCTGGACAATCACGAGCCAGATGCCCCAGCTCTCCACAACGGTAGCACTCTGGTCCTCTTCATCACCGCCCCCCGGATGGTGCTCGCGGTTGGACAGCTGTTGCTTGTCTCAGGTTATCCTCATCATCACTCTCAGTACAAGCTTGGTTTGCATACAGCCTCACCCCTGGAGCGGTATTCTTGACGCTTAGAGTAGGCTCTACCCTCTCTGCCTCCTCCAGCACCGCTGCCCAGCTGTTATGAGAGTGGACACAGATATGTTCACGAAGTCTGGCTGGCCGAAGTCCCCTAATGAAGGCCTGGAGGGCAAGTTTCTCCTGTATTGCTTTCACCAGATCAGGGTAACCTTGTCGAGTTTGTAGCAAAATGTCAGCTGCATAAGAGCCTAGGGACTCACTATCCAGGCGCCGGCGATTAATCAGCTGTTCCCTTGCATGCTCGGCATAAATCCTCCTGCCAAAACGCCTCCGAAGAGCTTCCTGGATCAACGGTCAACTCTGGCGTTCTTCTGGACGTAGGTCAGACAGCACTTGTAGGGCACCCCCCTCTAAGCTCAAGGCGACTTGAAGCGCTGTCTCCACCGGGGACCAGCCACCCAGTTCGGCAGCCATCTCAACCTGGACAAGGTAACCATCCAGTGCTGTCTCCCCGTTATAACGTGGGAGCTTGGGTAGAGTTGGAAGGTGACGCCGTCGGGGAACCTCCTCCCAAGCAATCCTCTCCTCCGACTCTTGCCTTCCGATGGTAGGCGGGGAAGCAGGGACGCGGGCACCTACCCAAATCAGTCAGTATAAGTTATGTAAATTAGTTATTTCTTTTTATTAGTACCTGTTTGAAGTGAGCAGTTAGTTTTTCCTATTGCACTTGAACGCACGTCATGCAGCGTAGTCACGTAGGCTGTTGCATGCGGAGGGTAAATGCTGCCGACTGTTTTTCCGACTGTGGAATGTTATATGTTATGGAAGCCGAAATTAGATTGTATTTAAATGTACAGCAAGCTAATACGAATTCTTGTGTTACAGTTTTGTAACTGTGCATTACGTTGGCTTTATTTCATGCAAGTGTGGCGGGATTTTTATGTTTTTTTTGTTTGTTTGATTTGACTAATTTTTCTTTATTTTGGATGCTATTTTCTTGCAAAAGGAGGTGTCTTGGACCAGACTGTGCAGAGTGCTCACTCCTGTTTCTTTTGATGTCTCAAAAAGGTATGGGTTTTATAAAAAATGACAAATAATGTCAAGAGCTTTGTTTTGGTTTGTTTTTACTGTTCCACTATGACAAGGATGACCGAATGTCCTTGTTAAATGTGAAAATATAGTATTTTTGCATATGTCCAAACACATACAAAAAAAATGCTGAACTGAGGACGGAGGTATTTTGGACCAGACTGTGCAGAGTGCTTACTGCTGTTTCTTTTGATATCCCAAACAGGCAAAATAAAAGACGGTCGGCCCGGATCTGGCTCCTGTTCTATTTGATACACTGATAGAAACATACAACGGAGAGTTAAAGATTGGACCAGTCACATGCACATAAACATTCTGAATAGTTCAAGTACAAGACGATGTATAAAACTGAAGGTGGCTTATCTATCTTTCCATGTATCCATCTATCGATCTATGTATGCATATATGTCAAGAATACATCCAAACCTGTTTCTGATTGACTTCCTTAAGCCATTTAATGAGCTATACTCAAATTTTATTCTTTCTGTTCATCATAACTTTTGTGCTTTGTGGTTACAGTTTTTACTGTAGTGTGTGTTTGAGTTTGATACTATTTGACTCTTTAAATAGTTTGTTTTTCATAAAAAGCTGGTCATGTGAGATCCCATAGGGTAAGTGATCACTTCCAACTCGCGTGGGCGTGTAGGGGTGTGGGCGTGTGTGTGTGTGCATATATATATATATCCATCCATCCATTTTCTTACACCCTTGTCCTTAGTGGGGTCGGGAGGTGCTGGTGCCCATCTCCAGCTAACGTTCCGAGCGAGAGGCGGGGTACACCCTGGACAAGTCGCCAGTCTGTCGCAGGGCAACACAGAGACAGACATGACACTCACACCTAGGGAGAATTTAGAGAGACCAATTAACCTGACAGTCATGTTTTTGGGAGGAAGCCGGAGAACCCGGAGAGAACCCCCACATGCACAGGGAGAACATGCAAACTCCATACAGAAAGACCCCGGGTAAGGAATCGAAACCAGGACCTTCTTGCTGCAAGGCAACAGTTCTACCAACTGAATGTCGAAACCAGGACCTTCTTGCTGCAAGGCAACAGTTCTACCAACTGTGCCACTGTGCAGCCTATATATATATATAGGCTGCACAGTGGCAGCCTATATATAGGCATACATACACACAAATATACACACAAATATATATATTTGTGTGTATGTTATTTATTTATTTTTTTTGTCTTTTTTTTTTTTCATTAGCACCTCAATATTGGCTAGCAGCTCCAAGTGATCTAAGGAGGTCCCAGACAGCAGTGGATAATCCAAGTGATCAAAGGGCCTAATGCAATATGAGTTTTTTTTAAAGGTCAGCAGCAGATCTGCCATTTCTTATAAGTCTTGTGCACTCCTCAGGTTTGCCAGCCATTAAAGGTCACATCATACTATACTCTCCTGCAGACAAAAAGATGGCAAAGGGGTCTTTGTAAAGAGGACTGTTCTTTATCTAACAAGGATGACAAGAGAGTGCACTTCTAATATATTACATGCTGTCATACCTAATTTACGTTAAACTCTCTCTGAGTTGTTCAAAGAGAAAGGTTTGGCCTGAGACAGTTAAAATGTTAAAAATAATTTCAAGTCTTCTGCAATTTACTATTAAATAATGACAGTCCACATTGTGGTCTTTAAATCTTACTTTATTCAAAGATAATGTCAGGATATCACTGCTATTAATTGCTGTTATTAATTTTTTAAAGCACACAATAGCAAATGATGCACCTGGAATAGCAGAAGGATATCTGCTATTAGGAACTTTTTTTGCCATTTCATTTCTGTAATGACAATCGCTTACATTTTTTTTGGTCTTACACTGTTTGTGACTCTGACTCTGATCCCAAACTGTATGAACTGAGGAACTCAGGGCAAACAAAACTAAAATGAAGCAAAGCTGAAATGATTGTACCAACAGTAAATGTTTTAAGAGGAACAGACATTTTAGAAATGATCATAAAGCTAGAATCTGGGAACAGAAATGGGAATTTGTGTTAACATGTGATCTAGTTGTTTTTTGGGGGGGTAATTTACCATGTTTTGGCATAACACACTACACATACTAGTTGTAAACTAGGTGTTTGAGAGAGGGAAAAAAAACCTTTTAAAAGCAACCCGGCTCCATGTGGAAAAAGTAATTGCTCCCTAGATCTCAAAACTGGTTGTGGCATCCAGGTACTGAATCAGCAAAGCAGCCACATAGACATAATTTATGCCTAATCTCTTCATTGTTATTGAGTCATAAACATTTAACACCATCCGAGAGGCAAGTGAGATATATAGTGCTATAGATGTTGTGTGTTCTTTTCTGACTTTTTAAATGTATCGATGTGCTGCTGAAGCAGTTTTGGTTGGTCATCCTGGGAAGGTTCACCGCTGTTCCATTTTCTCTATTTGTCGTTTGATAGTTTCAAAAGCTTATATATACTGTAGCTTGGTGACCCTTTTATAGACTAAAAAATGTCAGTGACTTTGTCTTTGATCCTTGATATTTATCCATATTTTTGGCTGGGTGTGTTACTTTTTGAGATCTGTCAGTCTAATTTATGTTCTCTGACAGTCAGTGATTATTTTGAAATGTGAGAGGAAGCCCGAATACCCGGCGAGTACCAACAAATGTATGAGGAGAACATTCAAGCTCCATGTAGAAAGACACCAGGACCTTACTGCTGCAAGGCAACGGTGCTGCCAAATGTTCAACTGTCCGTCCCACTGTCTGAAATATTTTTCTTATTCTGCAATATCCACCAAAAGATCAGATCCATTATTAGATTATAAAGTTTTAAGCTGCCACCTGGTGCATAATAAAAACAATGTCCAAAATACTCTTTGTATTTACTGCAGAACAGATTCAGATTAATCACAACACTTTAAAATGTGACGTTTGCATTACACTGTACGAAAGCAAAGAGAAAAATGAATCCAATTAAGACATGAAATGGATTTCATTAATCTGTTGTGGCTTGTGGCAAAGCACTGTGAAGGCTCCACTAAATGCAGCTTACATATTCAGGAATAGATTTACAAGGTACTTTTCATTGACCTCGGTAATTTCTTGTATTGTTTCTGCCTTTTTTGATTAAGAATAAAATAAAACTATTTAAAAAAGACAAAAACATTTGCTTGTTGAATTTTATATTAGTTTTGGAGAAGAAAACCTGCATTATTTACTGTAGTGTGCTTGAATATCATAAATTTAAAGAAATATTGGACATGAATAGATTAATGACTTTTTATTCCTTCTAAATGGTAAAGTTAGTCAATAATCTTGAGGTGTGAATATGATGCCTGCAGATCAAGTACTGGCAGGAACAAAGGGTGTTTTTATTGTTGGAGCAGCTGTTAGAACCATCCCATGTTCTCCGTTTGGTCACTTCGGGAGGTTGTATTATTGCTTTTCTCACAATAACTCAATGTATGACTATTGAATTTATTTTCTTGCAAAAATAACAGGCCTGAAGTCTGAAGCTGTTCTTTTTTTTCTTTTTACAGCTTTTACTTCTCTGTTGTGTTTGGGAGTGTAGGTCAAAGTACTGTGAAGCCACTTGAATATTTCAGATCATCAAACAACTGTTTATGTCAGACAATAATAATTCAACTAAATACAAATGTGTTTACAAATAACAGCTTGATCTATTAAGGACATCAAATTTCTAACTGACATGCCCCTATGTGAAAGAGTCCGGTTTAAGCTCACGTGACAGCATTTAAATCAGATTTATTTCCATACTTTGACTAGGCCTCTCCAATTTCTTCATTTTACTTTGTTTTGGAACCTTTCAGCTCAAACACCCGGTCTCCTGATTGTGTACAGACACACAACATTCTGACTGACTGTAAAACAAGTCAAGTTCAGGTCCCTCTTGAAAATGAGATCTAGATCTCAACGGGGTTTACCTGATTAAATAAAGGAATATTATATATATTATTAAAACCCCAGGACACAGTAGCATTATGACAAAATACTAACACTGATGAGAGAAAATCAATTTGTTCACTTGATTGTGCTTTAAATTAGTTTCCTGTGTGATTTCAATATTTTTATGGTCAAAATCATTTGATCTCCTCATTGCTTGTTGAGAGAAGGGCAAGGTCAGGCAGTAATGAGCTTACCTTTAATGACGTGTCATACACACTGACTAAAGCCTTTTCAAGTGTCAAAATAAAAAATAGATTGGTTTTTGCATGTTTGCTTCATCAAATGCACTACTAAAGGAAATCATGGAGAATACGAGCTCACTTGCCTGGCCAGTGCATTAAGCAGGCAGTGATTAGTATATCAGTGACAGATGCAGCAGGACATTCATCATCAGTGCAAAGGAGAGATGGCATTAATGAATAATGCTGCTCTAATCACAAATGTATGTCGTATCACCTTAAGCATAATTATAAAAATGCTTGCTGAGAATTTTAATCGGATATCAGATAACAACTAATAAGCATCCTTTATGTTCCCCTCTGTGAACGTGAGGGATGCAGATTATTCAGCATGTTTGTGAAGCCAAACGGTACCTGAAGTCAACATGTTTCCAACATAAAGGTCCCAATGTCAAGTTTTTGTAATAAAAACAAAAAAATACCAATATTTAAAATATTTGTAGTTTCCTGGTAAGACATTTTTATGTAACTCTAGGCTTTTAATTGGTTTTGAAAGTTTTACAGAAGAAAAAAGTTACAGTAGATGAGAGACCTTAATTTAAAGCATAAGAAAAGGGGATTTTCAGTTTAAAATTTTCCAGCATTGTAATGCTGGCACCCAAGGCAGTGCTTGCAACACAAAAGACATTTTCTACTTGTAGTTTCAGTGAAAAGTAACATGCGGAGAGACAGAAAAGGCTCATTAAATTAGAGAAGGAGGTGGAGGAAAAACCTCCTGCATGGTCATTTCTTCTCCATTCATCACGCATGTGTTACAGATGTCCTTATGCAGTGTGGTGTGCTGCATTTGCATGTAGGTTTTTCACCCGTGTACTGTGAGACAAAGTTCCCCGTTAGCTAGACAGCCACGCTGAATGTGCGCTGATTGTCTCCCAAAAATACTCGCCACCGATCCACAGATGACATTATTCAGACACGAATCAGGAATTGGAGAGGGGTAATGTTTCCCGAAAAAACACTCAAGTGTTGATAACTGACACCTTGAGTTATGCATATTGATTAAGTCGTGAAGGCATTGGCAAACTCAGTTGAACTGGAAAAAGGAGAGGTGTAGTGACTGCTGCTGCCACAGTAACTGAAAGACATTGGAAGACATTTCAATGCAAGGGGCTGGGCTGTGGTGATAGGATATGTAAATAAACCAGCAATCAAGATGCATTAGCGTCAGCCTGAGCAGCCTCGATACACTGCGGTGATGGACTGTTTGTTAAATGGGAAACAGTGCAACCAAATGCAGGTGTTGTTTAGAAGCCATGCCCTTGGCAGAAAGCGTCAAGGTCCTCTGCAAAAATATCTTCTTTATCAAAAAGTCCATATCTACTGCATTGGCCTTCTTCTTTTCTGGACATTATCTTCACTTTCTATCACTTTCCTCACTTTCTATGGCCACAATGTTTATTGTGTTTTATTGAAATTTGATGTGGATTGTAAAGTTGTAGGAAATGGATGTATGACTTTCAATTTTGCGTACAGTAGAAAAATCTTAAGCTGGCTGTTTAACACTTACAGTACTGTCAATGGAGCAATTGCTGCAGAGCTTTCAGGGTGAATTTTTTTGTCCTCTCTTCTTTGCAGAATTGCCTAAGATCAGTCAGATGAGATGGAGAGAATCGGTAAACAAAGATCTTAAGTTTTCCAGTGTTTAATGCTGTTTGTGTGGTCTTGCTTTAATCTAAGCCACTGGTGTCCACAGTCAGTTATCGAGGGCCAGCATCCTGCATAGTTTAGCTAACAATCGAGGCCTTCTATTGAGCCATTATTTGATCCAGGTGTTTAAAACCAGGAAGGGAACTAAAACATGCAGGAGGCCAATCCTCGAAGATCAACTTTGGACACCACTGATCTAAGCCATTCCTTTGTAGCTCCAGCTGTACTTTTAGGGGTCATGGTTCTGTTGGAAGGTGAACTGAATTGAGTCTTTTGCAGCCTCTTCCAGAATTGCCCTATTTTTAGTTTCCCCTTATTCACATTATTCACACATCCTCACATTTTTTTTCAGTGAGAGAATCTGTGTTCGGTTTTATGTACTGCTTGTTTTCTGCCACACAAAGTATTTAACATACTGGCCAAAGAGTTACATTTTGACTAGAACCCCTTTTATGAAGTTTGCTGTGTCTGCAAGCAGGACCTTTTATGGCTTTCTTTTTGCCCCACTTCAATAAAAGGCCAGATTTGTGGATTGCACAATCAATAGTTGTCCTGTCAACTTATTGTCCCACCTGAGTTGTAAATCCTGAGGCCTCTTGGTTACTTCCCAAAATGAGGTGGACATCCATCTGTAGAGATGCACAGTGCATTGAGTAGCAATTGTTATTGTAATATCAGTAGCAACTACTGGAAAATTTAATTGATTCCAAATGTTCTTGATGCCACTAATGCCACAGTCATATTCAAAAAAGTTAAATATTTTTGGATTTTGAGTTACTAAGTTATTTTAGTAACTCAGTTCGCAAAGTAGAATACATTATTTCTTAAGTACACAATGACTGACCTTTTCAAGCCATTATTTCTGATAATTATGAGGATTTTTTGTTTATATCTAATAAAAACAGCATTTTGACATATACTGAGCTGAAATTATACATTACACAAGTGACTCATACTCTATCTAGCAATATCAAAGTAAGGCCTGGTACAAATACATAACACACTTCAGTTTTTCTTTTATTTCTTTGGGAAAGATGAAATAATTTCCTTCCACTTCTACATGTTGGCCTGTCAAATAAAATCCCAATAAAATTTAACAGCAGTTTGTGTTTGTATTATGAAACAAAATGTAAACAAGTTCAAGGGGTTTAAATACATTTTCCAGGCGCTGTATTACATGTAAGGCAGTTATGTGGTCTATAATTTGTAATCAGGGCTACAATACTGTGGAGCACTTGTGTCGTTCACATAGAGCTACTGCAGTCCAGGTAGAACTAGATCAATATTGTGCAAAAGTCAAAGGGACATAGTGTGTTTGCAGCAACACATTTTTTTTCCTGGAAACCTGTCTCTGCCTTCCCAGCAACCACCTCAGCAGTGAGGAGAGAAGCACCTCTTCGGATTTCCTACTGAAATTCAATGTGCCATCTTCAGTTTCCAGAAAGACGCTTTCATGGCTTTTCACTTGTGATGATGAGGAAACCACCACCACAAACAGGAGGCCAAGACCACATGAAACTAAACGCCGCAGTGACTGCACATAAAAGGGCAAGACAGCCTCGAGCAAATGGGCTTCTCAAGTGGACATGTGCTAAAAAGCCTCACGGACACATACCAATCACTTCTCCACTGAGCGCTGAAGCATTTATTATTAACAGAGGAAATCATGGGGGGCTTTTAATTGGAGATGCTCTTGTGGGTGTCTCTAAGGTAAGCGGGGTGCTGTCACTGTCGATCTGCAAACTTCCTCAGCTCGGAGAAAATCGGCGGGACGTCACACTTTCATGTCTACCTCCTGTTGACTGTGAAGGATGTAATTTGAATCCGTCTTTCTCCTCTCACCACCGCCTCTGATTAGCAGCCATGACTCCCAAGCTGGAACATACTAATTCAGGAGCAGCAGTCTGGGAATCACCGCCATTAGTGGCAGGAATGGAGAATATACAGCATAATATGCAAATGACAGGAAGCATCGTTTTGGCTGTCAATCACCATAATTAAATAATAAATTCTGTATAGCCGCTAATAATACTTTGCTGGGGGGGATGAAGATAAAATAGAGAGACAGAGTACAGACCTGATAAGGCAACGTAGAATCAAAGGCAGATCAACTGTGCTCATTAGATCTTGCTTTCATTTAGGCAATCAGTGTGAAATTAGTTGAAACACTGATGGCAGTTATTGACAGGAAGGGTGGAGCTGTGAAGTCCCTCTGTACCAGCTGTCTTGTCATGTTTGCCCCCCCAGGACGGTGATGCACCTCAGCAATGACAGGTTCTACCTGAACATCATTACACTGCACAACTCCTCCCTGTGGATGATGCACCTATTTTTATCCTCTCTCCTAAAAAAATCCTTTTTGTCAAAGAAAGCAATCAGTAGAGAGGTTTAATATTACATTTTCTTTGCAAAGATTGAACATCTTGTTTTCATACCACAGATTCTGAGTATTATGGGCACTCCACAAGATGATTGATTTCTATCTTATTTGTCAAACAGGAGCTTTTCTATTCATCTGAGAACACATTCGCAATCTGTGCCTCTTGGCTCTCCTTTAGGCCTTATCCTATTGTCATTGTACACTGGGCATAAAAGGTGTTAAAAATGCCATTATTTTTCTCAGTAAAAATTATTCTATTGAGGCTGTTGGGAACAGTCCTGATAACCTATGCATTCAACAAGATCAAAATAAGTAAATTTCTTTAAGACTTTTGTATGAAGTGGATTAAAGATGGATGTCTGACAGATGCATTCTAGCAGCGTTTTACTTTCTTTCTCTGAAACTGTGGCTGTGTTCGTGTCTTCCACTTCTATTCATCTTCCGATTCCCACCAAGAATACTGGTACTTTTTTCCATTCATCCTTCCTTTTGCTTAGATGATTTCTGCTAGTAACTTATGCTGAAAAATATCCCCAGACCATGACATTCTCAAGTAAAGACTTGATTCCACCGTTGGCATGGTGTTTCTGGAAATGTTGAGTGTATGTATCATTCAGTGATCATTTGACCAGATTATATTCTTCCAGTGCTTTTTCAGATGTTCTGTGGCAAACTTTAAACAGGATTCAACAAACTTTTTTTCAACAGTGAATTAATGAGCTGTGAGTGTTCTTAATATGAGACTCTTAATGCCCTACTTAGTTCCAGCTCTTCCAGATCCCCTCTATGAATGGTTCTGAGAGAAGGATTGTGATTATTCTTTTTACTTTTCTCTCAGAAAATCTTGCAAAGAGCATTTGGTTTTTGCTGGTTTTTGAGCTCTCTGGAAATATTTGCTTTTATTCCTCATAAGATGCTTAAAGTAAAATGACGCCCTTTAGGACTAAATCAACTGTTATTAAACTGCAGGATACTGCTTACTAATTACCGACAGATTTCAGTCTATTTTGGCTTTCTATTACTTTTTACATCACATTGTGTTTAATATGCTTTCCTCGTGTCATTCCACTTAGGGTTACCACTTTATTACCTATATTCTATGGAGTAAGTTATTTTCATTTATTTGTGTTTGTGGATTACTTAAGTTATTGAAATACAGTGTAGAGTTTCATTTCTAATATATTTTTACTTAGGAAAACAATTAAAAGTTTTCATATGTTGTTCCTGTAATATTTGCTACAACTTCAATCAATAACCAGAACACAGGAACAGTGAATGCTACAGGTCAGTAATAGAAAACTGAATTTGACTGCATTGTTTGATAAACAGGATCAGTTATGTGATTGGATTTAATTGAATTGGCTCTTTTTTTTTTTTTTAGTAAAGTGCCTTGATATGACACGTGTTGTGAATTGTTGCTATATAAATAAACTGAATTGAAATGAATTAAGTATACTCTATACTCTACTCATATACTCTATGAAAAAACCTGCAAATAGGCAAATTTTCCGTGAATACTGAGCTGTGAATAGAAAGGGGTCCATTGTATTGTGCTGAATTTCTCTATAATCTACCTGTACTTCAATTTTATGCAACTGCAGGGGGGTTTGAATTTCTTCTACAAAGCCTGGACGTACCTTTTCTTCTGCAGCTCTTCAGGGCTTCAGCACCCAGCCCCCTTGAGTCACATTCCTGCTGGTCGATCACACTCCTCTGGCAGACATGAAGACTACAGAGTCCCTCATGTTTGCCACATATTGACCTACATTGCTTATCAGCCCACAAATCACCGCCATCACTTCAGGTGCTCTGAGAATGTATGTGTGCTTTGTGTTTACACACCCAGCAGCAGCTTCCTTCTCAGCGCTCCCCCAAGAGGATTCCAGGGCTTTACCTCATTCGCACTCATCACACCAACTTGGGAGTGGACTGACAGGTTCATTTTCCCCACTCTGCATGCAGTAGCACAGCAGCAATACCTATGAACAACCAGGCACCCAGAGTAGTTTTATAATTAGCTGCTTGTACTCTGCCACTAATGCAAGGAGAGCAAAAAAGCCCCCCTTCTGAGTGTGCGGTTGACAGACTCCATATGTGCGAGACCACTCCTTTTGAGTGTGGTGGTATATGTTGTCTCAGGCCACTGTAACACAGGAACGAGGCGAGAGAAGGAGGTGGGTGAAATTGCAGAGATGTTTAGAGTGCAGTTACCTTCTCACCGCTCAGCAGGTTGGGATTGCGCCTCGGGTGGTGGCTGATTGCTTTGATGTGAAATTATTGTGTTTAAAGTGACTCTGAGGTACATAGACCACAGGCATGGCCCTGGTCTTACAGTCACCAGGGTGTATGGCTGGGGGCATGTTGTAGCTGCTGGTATATATGTGCATCACACAGTGAGTGTGAACCCAGCTGCTTTCTGCTTCTCTAGATAATGTCTCCTGTTGAAAAGTCCGGGCGCTGGCGAGGAGGTGTAAATGGAAAAGGGAGGCATGCTCTGTCTAGCATAGATATACAAAGGACCTTCCATGACACCAAAGAAAGTGGAAGATTGTGGCTACAATATAGCAATTTACCACTTCTAGCTTAGTAACCACAGTTCTTTGTATTCATATTGATACTCTTTGAACTTTTTCACTTTTCTGTGATGCTAGACCCAAACATCAGTGATAGACAAAAAATTATACAAACTTTCCTGTGTGGGCAGTTAAAGGGATAAAGAGCTTTCAAAGTGTTGAACAGTTATAAGAAGATAAAAACCAAAATAAAACAACACAGATTAAAACCAAAAAGGAAACAAGAAAAGCAATAAAACTATAGTTACAGAGAGTATATTTGTTTGTAATAGACCTACACAAGATATTGTTTAACTACAAAGTAGAAGTAAAAAGTTGCAAAAAAAAACTTCCACAATCTATACAAATAAAAATCTGAATAGTGTGGAGTGCTTATACATTCACCCCCTTCCTAGTCAATCCCTTGCAGAACTACTTTTTTAATGCTATCACAGCTTAAATTTTTTTAGCTATGTTTCTAGCAGCTTTTAGAAGTAAGGCTTTCATATCTGTGGAACAGCTAAAGCTTGGTCAAATTGGATGGAGAGACTTTAGAGTTTTCCTGCTGAGAGTCTCTTGCAGTTTCTAATAGTTTTTTATTTCAGGTTTGCCCCATTTTTAGCTCTGTCTCTGTCAACTCTGATCATCATCCTTGTGTCTGCAGAATAAAAAGCTTGCCACAGCATAATGCTACCTCTGCTTTGTTTCACCATAAGGAATAATGTTGTTCAGTGTTATGTGGAGTGTTGGCTTTTCCCAATAAGCTTGGCTTTTGCATTGAGTTTCTCCTTTTGATTCTTCCATATAAGCCAGATTTGTGGAGTGCATCAAGAGTTCAGCTCTGTACATATTTCCAAACCTGAGCCGTGAATCTCTGCAACGTCTGGTGACCATGGGCCGCTTGGCTGCTTCTCTGATTGACGTTCTCCTTGCCTGACCATCAGTTTAGAAGTAATGGGGTATTGTTTTATAACCTACCAATTCTTTAACAGGCATCAAGCATTTTAAATATTTATTTTTTCAAAAATGTTAAAACCCATCTGTCCCTTTCCTTTCTTTCAAAGTTATACACTAATTTGTTTTGCTCTACCATGTAATCCTAATAAAATACAAGAAAATGATTTGTACAGCATGCTTGTATATAACAAGTATGTTTGAGATGCTATGAAGGCACACAGGGCTGCAAGGGTCTCATTTCATTCTGCCCTCTTACTATTTCTCTCTTTTTTTCCATTTCATCGGGACATATGTCATCTGTTGTTCAGCCATGCTCACACAGCGGACAGAACAGCTACCAAGTGTAGAGCTGGAAATGGAGCGATCAATTAGATTTTAACAAATGACTTTTTGTGTATTACCCAGCAGCTGTTAAATCGGTCAACCTTAGAGTGCCCCTCTCTCTGAGGGGAGGAAGGAGAGGGCTTGTCTACTCCATGCAACCTCATTGCAAACTGCAGAGAAAGTCAGCAATGGCCCCGGGCTGGAGCCGGCTACGTGTGGCGTGGATGTGGACAGAGATGGAGGAGCGAAGGGTGGAGGATGGAGATGGGTCATTTGGATCCCAGGGGTCCTTGCTGGAGATTATGCCGGGCCAAGGGGCCAGGAGATGTGTTTTCTACAGATGGAGGTCCGTAATTACCTGAGGCAAAGGCTGGGCCCTACATTTGTTTAGTTCCCTTCTTAAATGAGAAGATAAAATAGACCTCCCCCAATGCACCACCCCTCACACACACTGTTGTAAGAAATTATAGTCTCATAAATGATGGACCTCTGAATGTAGCAGTTGAAAAGGGCTACTTAATTATATTTATAAAATCATTAATCTCAAATCAAAGAATAATCAGTTGTGATTGGTATGTTTTTTTACTTTATTACTGAGGTATAATTTCTGACTTTAGTCACTGGTAGCCTTTAATGAACAGACAAAAAAAATAGAGTGGAGAGAGAAACCAGGACAACCACATCGAGGTGTACAGTCTCTACCAGACTTGGGTAGTAACTAGTTACATTTACTCAGTTACAGTAACTTTCTGAAAAAAAAAAAAAAACTTTTTACTTTTCAAGTAAAGGCACTTTTTGCTTTTACTTGAGTAATTTTATTATACAGTGTAAAACTGGTGGGTGCTGGTTTACTGTAAGTCTGTCTTTAACTGTTCTGATGTTAGAGTCTAGATGTTCTATGTAAATTGGACATCGCTGACGTACTTTTGAGGACAGTTTGGAAGAGAGAAAGAAGGAGAATTCAACAGATGGAATGCCCTCAGGGGCCGACGCATTAGACGACAGAACCATCTTGGGTTTCTGCTTCAGGTTCTGTTTACTCTGTCTCTCTCTGTCAGCCTCGGATCCAGCAGCTGTTCTTTCTGCCAGGGGAGGTCTGTCTGGGCCTAGAAGGCTGTTGATTCTGTGGTGGAGTCTGGACATCTCGGTGGTTCATTAAAATTAAACCAAATTTTGATAATTAGATAGTGAAGAAATCAAAATATTATTTATTTGAAAATTTTCAACTTTATCCCAAAGTCGTTTGAGTGGCAGTATTATATAAAATAATTTTTTTTGGAGCTTTACATCATGTTATAATGTCATTCCCTCATCAAAAACATAACTGGCGTGCTGCTTTGATTCTTTCATGCATGTTTGCGAAATCCTTTAATTTCCCGTAGCAACCATTTAGGTGAGCAAAATGCACTCTTTGTGCTATAAAATGATATGTGGCTGGAAAATGCATAATACTGTCCCCCTTAAGACCAAAATTTTACATTTTGCTACTTTTTTGATGGTTGTGTGCTTCTCTGTTGCTCATGTTGGAATCTCTTTTTCTAAGTTCATGCCATGCATTCCCAAACCATACAATATGGTATCACAGAATGCAGTCAATGTACACCTTTAAGGTCTGAGACATAAATTAATAAGAGGCAGACAAGAATTCATTCAGTTCAACGAGGTAAAGGTTACGACTGAAAATGAATTAAATATGAAAAACTATATCATTTGAAAGGCTTACTGACTTCTAAACTTGAAGGATTACATCTACTTTGAGAAATACATGTCTGCAGTTTTTTAATTCACAACAAAGGCACTTAACAAAAATAGGTAAATTCAATCAAGACAAAAAGGCAGATTCTAGGTCAGTTACATACATTCTACATGTATTGTCTAGATATGTGGTTCTGTATGATAGCAGCTTCAGGTTAGTAAAGCATTCTGTTTTTCAGACTTCAGGAGTGTTATATGCTGAGTAAAAGCTCAATCCAATGCCATGATGACTTTCCACAGTCATAGTCAGGGTGGGAAATGTGTACACAATGTTCCATAACATTGTTTTTGCTCAGGTACAAAGGTCTTATATATAAATACAGAAAAAAAATGTAGGCATACTTAGTCAGAAACTCACTTTTTTGCTCTCACTCTGCAACTTCATTTAAAATACACGGGTAAGAGTTAGCGAGTCAGCTTCCTAAATGATGCAGTTTTATGATGAAGTGCTGCTAATGGCTTAGCAGAACATCTTTAAAGGCCACTTAAAAGCTAGCAGGCCCATAAACTTTGTGACACTCCAGTATGGTCAAACCACACAATAGTCATCTGAGTGACTGAATGCAGGGTGTGCACATGCGTGTGTGTGTACATCTCATCTGTGTATATGCACATGTGTATTAGAGTTATGAACGGCAAGAGAATAAAACAGACAGGTGGTGTTTGAGGTGTGAGTTTGCAAGTGGCTGCACCATCTCATTTGTTACTTCTAGGTTCAGTCGTATATTTTCAAGCACCGAGCGGTTTTCAAATGGCTGTGTGACGAACCAACTCAGTCTCACCTTTCATGCATAGATGGATCCAAAACAGGTCGTCCCTCTGACCCCACGTGTCCTTGTTTAAGGTTAGACTTTGTGGCACAAAAATAAAAATAAAAAATCTGTACTTTGGATACCCTTGTTCCATTTAGAGCTGCAGTCAGTAGTTAAGTCAGTATGAAAGAAGTGCATTTCTGAAACTACAAATTACTGCACAGGCACTGTAATCACTGAGCACAATAGAGCAGAAAGCATCCACTTATGGAAAGTACTGTATAATGGCAGAGAGGTTGTTAAAGTCTCCATTAGGTTGTGAGAGGATGGTAGCCATGCTAACCCTTATGGATGTAAAAGGTAAACAAGTAAATAAGAAAATAAAATATTTATTTAGTGATACAGTAACAAGTTAATTTAAGTTTCAGTTTTGTTAAATAGTTCACGTTTTGCTTCAAGGAGGCAGCAGGAATGAAATTGTTTAATCTTAATGTGGAAGGTTTAACACATTCATTGTTTTTGTAAGTTCACACTTTTAATTATCTACTTTGTGTGAGTTTGGTGATATAAACAGACTGATTATTGAAAACAACACACTTTCTTCATATAATATAGCTAAATCACCACTATGTAAGAAACAAATGTTCTTTTGTTTCTGTGCATGGAAGATATAAACTATAGTAACATAACATTACAAACACCGTCCTAATTAGTCTCCCTTTGTTGGTGAAATATCCCTGACTAATGGAGCCATGAGCCCGTAAAGTTGGGTCTATAAGCCCAGTGTAATGTAAGGCATCCATGGATTGGAAATATTTGTCCAGAATATTTAGCAAGTACTCAAGTGTATTGAGAATTTTGAGGAAAAATAAACCCCTCAAATTAAAAAACATTTCTGAACCATTTGTTTTGTGACAGGGTGCCCAATCCTGGTATAAAAGCTATTCTCTGTTTTTCTTCAGGAAATACTGTTTTCATAAGGAAAACTGTATACTTTGTGGTACATATAAAAGAAACTAGTATTTATTTCTTTAGCAATTTCATTGGAGAACCTACTTGTGTATGCCACTTGCAATGCTAAGGACAATCAAGGCCTAAAAGTGATAGTTTCTGTAGACTGAATATGTCGACTAATCAACAGATCGAGTTTGCGCCTCCAACAATATGACGTTAATCCTAAGAAGGTGCTCCATCAAACTATCAAGTGAGTATTCTGATCTTTTAATATGAACAAATGCATGCTGGAGACGAGTCATTATGTACTGATAAACTGCAGAGGTGGAAAATTTTATATTACCACATTTGAACGTCCTTTATGACACCTGACAAACAAAATTTGTATCAAAAATAACCAGAGTCACAGTGGTGGATCAAAATTACAACAGTTTGCAAGGAAAGCTTTTGTTATATGGAGAAATCAGCTTATTTAAAAAGACCAATTTTAACAGATTAACTAAAGGTGTCCTTTTGTCTAAATCATACACTCCAGAGGACTGGCTGAAATTGGCAGGAAAGCAGAGACTTTATGAAAGTAAGGTCAAAATCTGATGGTTGGTCTGTGCAACAACTACTAGATTTTGTAAAATTGTACAATTCACAATCTGCTTTAGTCCAATTGAATAGTCCTCTTGAGTATTTTGTGAATCCACATCATTGTTTTGCTAATGTGTGAGTGTTTCAGTAGAAAGCAGTGTTTGTTCCAACATGGATAAAGATAGAATTTGTTTTTAATTTTTTTATATTAGTGATTTAATTTGTTTTGGACTTTTACACTCTTTCAGCACACGAACATGTGCTCAATCTCTGTTTGTTCCTTTATTTAGACGTTTTCATCAAATGATTAAGCGTACATGTAATGACTGACCTGTTCAGATGAATTTTTCATCCTGGCATTTCCAAGCACTGAAATTAAATAGCAACCTCCTAACAGATTGGATGAAGTCTGTGAGTAGTTCTGGCCACATGACAGAGGTGTCAGCGAGCGGACATCCGCGAAGTAAACGCTGCCGCTGTGACTCATCCTGATAAAGCCAGAGGTAATTCTGTTTTTGATGAGAATTACTCTCTAAATTAATTTCCATAGCAATTAATCTTAATGCCACACCTATGGGATGCTTTCTGCTCTTTGGAGGAGGTGATAAAATGCAAAATAATTGAATTGATTCATTTATATTTTTGTAATGACCAAGCTGAAATGGTTTTCTCTTTGTAATGGATTTTTTTTTTTTTCATTATGAATGGCCTTATGTTGCCAGCCATATCCAACAGCCTGCAGGCTCAGAGATATTTATTAAATATCTCTTTATTGTGCTTTATTCTACTGGTGCAGCTTGAGTATTGCCTCTCGTATTCAAAATGTGTTTCTTATGCCCCTCCTCCACTCAGCTGCCAACCCCGAAGCACAACAGAGCAGCATATCTTAATTAAACCTTTATTTATCTACTTGATGGGTTTATGGGAAGGGACAGGGTTAAGTCTACAATTCACTATCTCATATTGGGCCCTGAGTAGCCTCAACCCCAGGAGAATAGTTCTTTATAATCTGAACATCGGTCCCACTGGGGGTATAGTTTGCGCTGGGGCTTCGTAATAATGAGGGAGAGACAGGAAGTTGTCCTGTGGAAAGACAGAATCTGTAAAAGAGCACATTAAATAAATATAGTTCAGGGGAGAGGATGGTTGAGTGGAAATAATAAACACGAAAGAGCAATTCACTCATGACAAAGATTTTCATATTTTACCTGGTTCATGAAATAATGCAAGAAAAGGCACCACAGCACAGTCAGACTGCAAAACCGGAGAGGACAAGCAATCCTCATTACCTGGGACATTTTATTTCTGGGCTGGAGGCAGAAAGCAATTACATTAACAGCAGTGAAGAACAAATCTTATGAAGGTGAACAACAGAGAATTTATGTAGTGGAATTCATGTGCATAGCTGAAATGTGAGGAATTTTCTCCTGAAACTTTTCGCATTGAAATGTACAACAAGCATCATTTTTGGCTCAGTTTATATGTTTGAGTGGCACACAAAGCTCATCTCATGCCTACCGCATAATCACTCTGATCAATAGCGCACAGCTAATTTTGAACATTAATTGTCTCTTCCTTTGCAGAGGGACTATTGAAAGCAGAAGCTGGCCAAACTGAGTGTTTTAATAAAACAAATTGAAGTCACCACTTCCAGTTATATCTGGATACATTGAAGGAGTTATTTCAATACTCTCCGATTGTTTTGTCGATGTTAATGGCAGCAGCAGTTCTATTGTTGCCTCCATCCAGGATGGAGACAAAATTAAACACAGAAGCACTGAGCGTTTCGATGTGAATGAAAATGAAAGAGTAATGGTATCATCTCCATCTGCTAAAGAGATGTTTCTGATCATCAAAATTACAAGAAATAAGGCTTAAAATATTTGACTTTGTGTGTAATGGCTCTATATGATAAAAAAAAGGTTTCACTTTTTCAAGTGAGTAATAAGTAAATACTGAACTTTTTTATGATCCAATTTTTTTTAGATGTGTTTGTATTTCCTGTTGCAAGGAAGAAGAGTAGGAATTATTGTAGTTGCTTGGTCTCTTTGTTACCTGTGAGCCCATATGACATGACAAAACACATAGAGGCCTTTGTAGATGACCTAGTAAGTTTAGAAACTATTGACACTTCTTAATTGATACTAACATCCAGAATTTAGTTTGGGGGTCAATATGTAAAATTTACTTCTTTTTTTTTTTTACCTTTTTGAACTTTACATCATGTTGTAATGTTTTCCCTCATCGAACACATACCTAGAGTTGCTTTGATTCTTTTATGCATACTTGAGAAATACTTGAATCTTCCCTGGCAGAAATTCAGGGGAGCTCTCCTCTTCTGTGACTCCTCCACTTAGCTTCACCATGCTATCAGCAGCAGCAATTAGCAAACACCTGGTGGAACTCAGGTGTTTGCGGAGGTGATGCTGAGCTCATCATATGAATTACTTCTCAGTCCAATGCTCTTAAAAACGGGTGCAAATGCCATAAAGGCAGAACATGCTTGTGATGACATGCTGAAGACATCATGTCAGAATGAAATTCTCTTCTTAAAAAAACAGCAAAATTTCATAACCCAAGGCATCATATTGCAAAGTCAAATTTATTTTCAGGTAAGTTTGATGTATACATCATTGTTATAATGAATAAAGCTCATTGCATCAAAGTGCGATTTGAATAAGGGATAACTAGGAAGAAGTGATACTACAAGATGTTAACCACCCACTAGAATGTTAGTTATTTGTTTTGTCCATTTTTGCCAGGTCAGTTATACCTGGTTATGTTCATGATGTTATGGCTTAATGTTGTGCATTTTCACTTTTCATAGTTCTGTGATATATGTGTTCACTTTAAAGGAGAAGCATGCACAGTAGCGATGTGATAATTTAGCTTCTGATCAGCTGTTCGGGTGAAACTAACAGATTGTGTTATGAAATAACTGAATCACAGCAAAGTACAGACTGTTCACTGTAGGGTTTTACCTGTGTTAATTAACTGTTGCGCCTAATTGCGCCTTCACAGCATCTGAGCCAAACGATGAAGCAAAAATGCTTTTGATCTTACAGTCTGATCAAAAGATGTCTCTGATATCTTTTTCTCTCAGTCTGATTACGATTGAGCTCTAATATTATGAGTAAAGTGAATAAAGCTGATCTTGCTACAACACACTGCCCTGCCGGGGAAAGCTTTTTCCTGCTTCCCAAAAAAGCAGGAAAAAGCTTTTCTCTCATTTGCACGGTTAACGCCCTTCACCATAAAGTTGGTGAAGGACCACTAACTTGGCTTACGAAGAGTAACCCACAAAAGCCCAAATGATCTTTTGCTATAATCCCGTTACCAAACACCCAAAGATGTTATTTGTCCATCAGTACTGAGCTGGTTGTCATATTGCTGTGGATGATTAGTGTGGTGTGGGCTACTTAGCTGTTTGTGTGTGCCATACATATGCCTGCTGTTTCCCTGGTGATATCTTCTTCATCTGTGACTCATTATCTCAACAAACTGTGGAACAGGTTCCTGCTCTGCACTTTATCCTATCTAGACTGATGCTACTCACGTGTAGCTACAAATGTCATATCACCTACTGTAATTCTGTTATTAAGTTTTCTATTTGTTTAGACCTTGTTGTCAAACTAATGTCAGACCTCTCCTTAGCTTTAAGGTTAAATTTTGGGTTAAATTTCTACCATTTCTTTCTGTTTGACAAACCTGAGTTCAAGAATTGTTCTTAGCATGTACAAATTTTCTGTAGGCAGGATGTGTTGGTTAATAGTTGTGGTACCGACAGACACATTCTGAGTGGTTTGGTCTTCATAGAATTTAAAGCTAAAAAGACCTTAGGCCCTAAACTTGTTCACTTTCACAGTGGGCTGACAGTCCTGTACGTAAATTATTGGATTGCAATCTCGCTTGGCTGTACTGGTTGCTAGGAGACAGAAATAAGCTGCAATTTCAATGTTTAAATGCACCAATGTTGTTTACAGGACTCAATCTAACTAGATCTACCAAGGCACAGTATCTTTAAAGACTACTTACATTGAATTTATTGAACTAGATGGCATGCTCAGTGACTTCAAGCTGTCTGAACAGAGAACACCATTGGCAAGGTCGTGATGGTTGTCTCTCATCCAAAACAAGTCTAAAATTGATGATAGTAGTAGTAACTTCCAATGTATAACAAACATGATAGCAATAGTAGCTATCAGTGGGACAGGATAGCGGAGGACATGACAAGGAAAAGCATTTTTTGCTTGTCATGTCACTATGCAACTAAACTACCTCACTGTACAGTATATAAGGACACGGTGCTGCATCTCTGGCAGGCTGGTCTGAAAACAGGAGACCTGTGCTGGCACCAATCCTTCTCACCCTTTACTTTGCAAACTTCTCCATCAACTCCCTAAAAAGCCATCTACAAATGTTTGTTGATGACTCTGCCATAGCTGGCCTCATCACAAAGACGACTCTGATTACAGGCAGGGGTCTGGCTGTAATGGTGTGTTTGGAACCACCTTCTAATCAATGAGGTGAAAAACAAGAAGCTAGTGGTGGATTACTGCAGGCACACATATATGACATTGACATTTTTGAACATCCAGGGAGTGGACATTGAGATAGTATATTCTTGTAAGTATCTAGATGTTCATCTGAACCTTGAACTTGACTGGACTCACAACACCGATGCTCTTTACAGGAAAGGTCAGAGCAGATCACCTGCAGAGGAGGCTGAGATCTATTGGAGCACCTGACGTGTTTTTTAACTCTGTGGTGGCTTCAGCCACCTTCCATGATCTTGTCTGTTGGAACAGCAGCAAAGCAGTGTTCCTGCTCTGTTGTCTAGATTGAATAATTGCTATGGTACCTGTAAAAGCAAAAAAACAAACACCAATCTCTTATTTATGGTTTCACGCACATGGTGAAAGTGTACTTGTAGCTGTAAATAATCCATCTTGTTATTCAGGGTGTCATGTATGGCTAGTGACCTTCTTCAACGTGCTGGTGTGATGATGTTTCAGGAAGAAAGGCTCTGCAGACACGGCTTCTGTTTAGGGCTGAAACAATTAACTGAATTAGTCACGAAGAATTGATTATTGAAATAACTGTCAACTAATTTAGTTAGCGAATAATCGTTAACTTTACTATCCAGGCTCTAAAACATGTTATTAGGTGAAAGGACACCCTCAGAGCAGATATTAAGCCAACGCTGCACAAAATGTTTATACATTAAGATAAAAAAATCTTTTTGTCTGTAAGTGTGTTCTAACCAGAACTCCTCAAGTGGAAAGGCCTAAATTTATTTGAATTCTATAAAGAAAAAACATCATATTAAACACATCTTGCTATTTAATTATTTATTAGTTAGTCCAAAAATAGTCAACAGATTAGCCCTACACTGTACTGATGTTCAGCCAAGCAGAAAGGACTGAGCTTTTCCCATGTTTATGTTAGGATGTATAGGTAAAGTTCCGGTACTATCAGTCACTACAAGGGAACCAAACTTAGCAAGAAAAAAAAGCTGCATCAAGGAATTTGTGTCAATATTTCTGCTTCCCAGTCTTTGTTTCCAAGCACACTACACTCCATGAGTCTTAACTCTGTCAGCTTCAACTTTCAGAATTCAGACTTCCAAGGCAATTCGAACAAACTATGAGATTTTTTCCGAGTTCAGAGGCCTCCAATAAACAGTTCCAGGTCTTATGTTGGTACCTGACTGCAGAGTCAATAAATATATGGGTGATTTTCCCAGTACTGACAAGTGGAAAATGTGACATGGTTTACTTTTCATAATTGAAGGACTCCATGTGCTGCTACTGCGCTTGAGAATTAGTAAGATACACAGTGAAAAGGGAACAGAAGCAGGAAAAAAAGCATGTGAGGCAACATGGAGGTGTCCACTAATACAAACTGACGCATTTTAAGCAATTTGCTCATTTTAAGTATTTCTCTAGGAACAAGAATCAAACTTGACTTAAAATGTAAAAGACTTCAGCAGTAGACAACACAATCTGTTGAACAAAATTAAATACATTCACATTCTAATAAATAATAATATTAGACAAAGCAAGACAAGTTACTGGAGTAAGTTGACTTCCAGAACAAGCCAACCCTGAGGGTTATAACGTAAAAAATCTTTGTGCACTGAGAATTGTTTCTGAGCAGTCCGGCACTCGACATTCCTCCTTTGTCTCACACCCCGCCCAACTATTTACCCCAACTACCTCCTGCAGAGAACAGCTTAGGTCATTACAGTCTGCTGTCAAAACCTGTGACCGCTCGGCGTCGGAGCCGCCAGGATTAGGGGCTGTGAAAACATGAACAAGGGGGGAAAAGAGGTGAAGGCTGACAGGGGGAGCAAGGCCTTAAATATTTTCTCTCCCTCTTCTTTTTTCCATGACCACGTGCTGATTCTTGCAGCTACTTTGTGCACTAATACGAAGCAATGTTGAGTCACATTGAAAACATGGAGAGGAAGAAAGCCCATCATTTTAACATTCAGTTAATCAGACTTGAACAGGTTTTGCTCTTCCAAGGCACATAAGAATGAATAATGTTCTTAGAAATAGCTCTAAGAACATACTTTGTACTTCGTTGGCTTGATTGGGAGATTTTGCAAAAAATCAAAGTGAATCAAACTGTCTACTTTTGAAAAAGTTGGTATGTGTTAATTTTGACTGTTTTCCTGTGGAGTGGTTACCCAGAACTCACTTTGTGATCAAACACATTTGGAGTTGTTGTGCATCAGGCCGTCTCTGTACTGACTGCTGTGAACAGTCTGGTCTGCTGGCTGTCAGACGAAGTGATCTGGGAGGCAGCTTGGAGCTGAGTGCTGCGCCTGATTTCAGAGATATGTGACAATGCATCACGGAATGGAATAATCTGCCTGTTGTGCTCCACAACATTTGCCTTTCTAAATATCTACTTGTCTGTTACTGAGCACAGCTGTCCTTCATTCTGTCTATCTGCCTCCAAGCTATAAAGAATATCTCAAAAGGAGATATATCAAACTTTATTACAAGCTGGCTTTATTTTCATAGGTCTGTGACATCCTTTGGGTAAATTACAACAGGATTTGATTGTCACAGCTCTCTTTTTTTACCACTTCTCTATAGGTGTTTTCTTCACAGCAGTTCTCCCTAAATCAAGGGGTGACTCCATGACTCTTCATTTTGGTGAGTTATGTCTTTCAATATTGTTACTCATAAACCATTCTTGCTGTATATATAATGACATTGTCCTGTGCAGCTTCAAAGTTTCTGCAGATACATTATGTGCATTATAAAGTACATATCTGTATCACATCTTCTAACAAGGCTTTAAACAAAAGATGAATGCCAGTGAACAACACCAAATGTCAAAGAATGCCACCATCAGAAGTTTTTTGTTCTTAATACCAAGTCATTTAAAAAAAAGTAATTTGCGAATACCAAATCTAACACTAAGGCTATGAAAAGCACTGCAATTACGCTGTTAAACGAGGTGAGTAAAATTTCATTAGTAGCTGTGACGTGAACTACATCAGTATTGTGATTGCATACCAAATAACAGGCTCATCAATGAAGTTCTGGACCCTGCAGTGTGTTATATCCATCTTTCCTGACAGTAAAAAATATTTATGTCACTGGAAAACTTTCCACACATCAGGCTCATAAAGTTGTTCCGCTAGAGTTTGGGAAGTCACCATAATAATCAAACAGTATTATGTTTTGTTTCTGAAGACTCGACACTTAGTACAGTCCCCCAATAAACATGTAACATGATTCAATGTGTTTGCAGTTGTATGCTCACAAAACATGCAGAATTGGTTGTTCCCCTGCTTCATCAACTTCTACTTTTAAATCCTAATGTTGCTCTAATTTTATAAAAACTACTGATTAGTGTGGCACATGCATTTGCCACATCTTCCCTACAAAGACAGCATGTCACATGACACATGGACAGCGAGATGCAACAGCACACACAGTCTCTGTCCCCCTGGAAACATCACTGTAAAGTGTGAAAACCGCAAACATTGTTACAGAAAATGCACATTTGTGCAATTAAATCATGCGTAACCTATAACACAGGTTTTCCAGCTGTCGGTGTGGAAAAATGCCGTGACTGTGAAATACTGTTGCTCAATATGACACTGCATGTCTCGCTTAGAGATGAAATAATTCATACAAATAAGTTGACATAATCACAGGCACCCAAAAATCAAGAATTTGGAGTTCAGTTTACTCTTGGACTTGGACACTAATAATTTAAATGAGGATCTTTGAGAATGCTGTGTGTCTTTTCCAGTGAGCGAGAGGTGTAGATGTCATCCAAGTCGGGTAGCTGTTGATTTTTGAATTTTTGTGCAATCTTTCTGATTCTTTGTATTGCCTTTTAATCTACTGCAAAGCTGCTGCCGTCCCACACCAGCATGCAGTAAGTGTAGTTCTAGAGATTTTCACAAGTCAAATCTCTAAGACTGAAATTAATGTTCTTTCATCAGCTCATTTAACTGAACCCTGAAAAGCATAATGAATGTTGCAAGTCTGATTTGAAACGCAAATTAAAGCAGGGATTTTACCTTATTATTAACAAAACTCTGCCTCTTATAAGCTCTAAAGATTTATTTTACAGAGCATTATAGGAGTCTATGGTGAAGAGGTCTTGTTAAAGATTTTCCAAAATGATTTGATCATAGATGTTCATTTGTATTTCCCCTGCCGCCCGCTATTGGTTGCCCTTGTGCCCTTGTTCCCCTAGAGGTCATCAGGAGGCCCCAGTGTTTCTGGACTTGGTCCTTCCCCTCACTCCTATCCTGAATACCACCCCTGATTATCTCATAGTTCTGCTGGATCGACCCTCATACCCTCTTTTAAAGGACTGCATTACTTCCACCTCCCTAAACTTGTCCAAACCAATTAGGTTTCCTATTATTCCCTGAACTAATTTCACCAAAACCCCTCCTCGGAGCCCTCTCTCAAAATTCGCGACCTTCTGCTTCCCCTGGATCGAAACTCCCAACACGACCTGTTCAACCCCTAAACTCCCACCAGCCTCATCCTGGTGGCTGCTGGGGACTTTTTTGTTAGAAAGGCAAAGAAAAACTGCTACAAAAAGTAATTTTTTTAAAATTTACAAGCTAGTAAAAGAAGGCTTTCTGTAGATGAATCAGTGGTGAATTTGCTCATCATACACTCTTTAACATGAAATCCGTCTGGGTCACACACTTCTAAATAAAACTCAGATATCAGAGCAGCACAGTCGGCCTGATGAAGTTTCGGTTGTCGACTCGAGCAGCACTTTCATCATGATATCCTGCACAGCCCTTCCCTCTCCCGTCAATTAGCGCCTCAATAGTGACAACACAGAGGATCTTCATTAGTGAAGAATGCTCAATTATATCAGTTGATATTCCTTTCCAAAACTAATTATCCCAGTTGCATGGTACGGCTGACTGAGCCTGCCCTCACCCCGGGGCGCAGCAGTTACTGATGTGATTTGGATTTGGCTCCAAGGTCTGCTTCCTTCTCTTCTCTTTTGTTGCCCCTGCACCATATAATAAAGTTGCATAAAACAATGGACTGTCTTATTAAATTGTTCATAATAACTCAACATGTTCTTGCATTATCTTCTCTCTGCTGGAGCTTCCGCCTTCAGATGCAGATCTAGTTTCAGATGGAATTAGAAGATGGGGTAATGCTACAGAGAGGCTCGTCTCTGTATAATCCCGCTTCTTTGTTCGTCCTGTGGGGGATAACAAAAATAGACACCCTGCGCCACGGCTCTATCTGATATACAGACATGGTGCGCACATGTCTTCTCATGAGAAATCACTTAGAAGAAGGTAGAACGGCTGAGAGAAAATGGATAAACTGGATGTATCATTGGTTCAAAGCTTGTTTACCTTCAACTTATTGGCCAGTAGATAAAATGCAGTAACAACAATCCATTTTAAAAACACTAGATTAACATGTTTTGACAGTTCAAACAATTGTTGCATACATCTTATCCATCGACCCATTGTCTTCCATTTATCTGCATTTGGGTCATAAACGTAACAAGCCAAGGAGGCAAACCCACACATCCCTCACCAGATTGGTGAGCAAATACATAATACAAATCCTTTTTGAATTTAGGAAGAAGTTATAAATTTGCAAAAAAAGTGAATAGAGACCTTTTGTGAAGCTTATAAGATGCACGCCACTGACATCTGGTCAGTATTTAAAGAAGAGCCATTGAGCCTCTGCAAATGGCTGAAATGAGTTTTCTTCCTAGGGTGGTTGGGATCAGATGTAGAGATGGGTGAGGAGGTTCATTCTCAGGGCAGAGCTTGAAAAAAATCTGATTGTGGTTTGGGCATCTGACCAGGTAACTACCTTCCTTTGGAGGTTTTCAGGGCATTATACAAAAAACTGAAATTAGTTTCTCAGTATATGATGGCCAGGGTCAGCCATGCAAATAGTATGAGGAGTAGAGCAGCTACTCCTCTGCATCGACAAGAGGGAAGCTATATATTCCTTTTGACAAAGGCACGCCTTGGGATCACTGAAAATGAGCTGCAGAGTGTCGCTGGAAAGATGGATGCTTTGGTTTTACTTCTTGACCTGTTGTCACTGATGCCTGATCTTGCATAAAAGGCAAACAACAGTTGAAGGGATGGGATACATTTTTACTTTACTTCCATTTTTCTTACATTATTTAAAAATCACCATCAGATTAATGACTATATAAATGTCTAAGCCGGCTGTACACTGCATCATGTCAATTCTTCTTGTTTGTCCTGAGTGAACTCCTTGTTGTCTTGTTATAAGGGCCCAGGCTCACAGACGGTGGGCCATTTAGTCATTTCAAGCGTGTTCGTCAGTGGCTGTGACTGACGAACAGGCTCATTGCAATTAATTCTTCTCTTTCTCCAGCCTCTGTCTGCAGCTGACCCCTCCACTCCCTCTTACTCTGTCTTTCCTCTTTCCTGTTTCAAAACCAGAAAAAAAAATAAAAATACTTGCGACCTTGTGTCCAGAATCCGGAGGTAGATCATTTTAATTCTGCTTCACAGATCTTTTTCAAAAAAGAAAAAGACAGACCTGGAGACCCCAGAACCGGTGACCGCTTGGTGAACCTGGGCCGACCAGCCAGGACCCAGGCACTTGTAAACACAGCCATCGTCTAACACGCACCCTCCTGCTTCCACCCCTGAATGCTTTTGTTCCCTTCCCACATTAGCACAAGCGGTTTATGTTCACCAGTTCATGTTCTCTGATTTTGTGACGCAACCAGTCACAGCATGTCCTAAGTCAGTGATCTGTCCATTCAGGTTCATTTTGTGCTTATCTTTTATTATTGTTTACTTTGTAATGCTTAGTCATTTCTGTGGCGGAGTGCATCCAAAATTCAGCGCTCCCATGAAGGCCCGACTGAAAACCACTCTTTCTTTAGAGACAGGACTGTCCTAGATTAACAGGTCGGCTCTTGTGGGCAGGACCTGGATTCCACTGGTGGTTCATAAGTTCATTTCATTGTTTGGAAAGACACTTTCAAAAAATTTTTTAAAAATCCAGCCTGTAATTCAGTGCAGAAAAGGTTTAACGTAAACAACTTATTATTTGTGACAACATCACCAGTGGGAAAATTATTCAAACTCCAAATAATTCCTTTAAAGTAATTTTAACAAAAAACATTTTTGGATTTTTATCTTTTTCTTTAGTGAGTGGATCAGAGGCAGTTGGCCCTTGCAATCCATGGTTTTTGTGTTTTCTGAGTCATAAATATGAAGAGACACTGAGGCCCATATCTTCTGGCCACCCAGTCCTATTATACTGGATAGCAACTGAAAAAAGATGTCAGTGTTCACAGAAAAAATGTAGCATCTGGGCATCTTCAAAGCCTTTTTCACAATGCAGTTCCAATACAGATTTCTTCAAGCTGCCTGTAGCCTTGTAAAAACCAGCCCCTTACGATTTACTTCGTATATGGAAGGTTGAGAAATGATTGCTTGCTGGAGATGAGGATTCTGTTGAATCTTTAAATTTTATCCAATTGCTAAAGTTCGCCAGTGACGTATGTGATGTGTCAGTTTGACGCTATGAAGCTTACCGGAAATTGCCTGCCCATCCTCCATTACGAAGAGAGCAGTCTCAGCCTGAATGAGATGGCCGTTAATGTTAATTCAATCTTTGGCAGCATGGACAATACAGACTGGATCAGGAAACCAACGTCAGCTTGGCATGGAACTTACCAGGGTTGATATGGGGCATTGCATTTAAAATAGGAAACCAAAAACTCCTAAAGCCTAAAACAACAGGCTTAAATCAAAGGCAACCGGACTCACTCAGTTTTTCCTGAAGATGTTTCAACACCTCTTTAGCCATTAGCTGCATTAAAATCACGGACAAAAAATGTTTAAGACAACCCAAAATATGCTATTGTCTTCATTTCACATAAAATAAACTCCTATGATATCATTACTTTTGAGTCTCGCATAACTTTCTGTCTTTGCTTATAAATAATTAATGATAGTAATGAATGATGGTAACATTAAAAATACTCCCTAAACTAAGTCATTCAGGTGTGATTTTGTCGCCGGCAGTGGCAGCTTTTCAGACCATTTCGCATTTTAATTTTACACCCCCATGAAGCCACTTAGTTGATAGCAGCAGTTTTTATTATGATTAATTCATTTATTAAATCATTAAGTTCAGAAGGGCCCCTGTTATGTCATTCCTAAACACTCTTTTATTGTCTTGGGCGATGACCTCATGGTGTATGCACACATTGTAAACTACATTATCCTGTTGACTCTCAGGAGGTTTATGAAATATCTTCTAAAATATTAGAAATGTAAACCTATTTGTCTTATTTAACATTTCACAAAACGTCGATTTGTTGGTGTTTATTTAAACTACAGTCTGTTGTGAAGTAATGGTTCTGTGTAAATGAGGTAATGGTTGAAATTTTCTGATAATAGAATTTCTGAATTTTGTAGCTAATTTTGAAATAATTTGTAGGACAGACATTGCATAAGTAACTGCAAAGTTACTTATGCAGTGATGTCACTGCATAAGTAACTTTGACATGTTATCCAGTGAATGACTTGACATGAATGCAACAGTTTGTGAAGAAACGCATCTCAAATGAAACCTCTCACTTTTAGTCAACATACGCTGTCCCTGTTGCTTTTTAGAAAGGAAAAAAACTTTTTTAGCCTCTGAATAAGGGTCATTTTTGCATCTGTAGTAAGATGACAATGTTACAATCTCATAAAATGTTTTGAAACCTGTCCTTATGACAAATGGGTGCCTTACAAAGCATTCACAGCAGTAGTGCCAGTAATTGTACTGCCAGTCAGATTTACTTTTTCTGCAACAGTCACTCCAGGCAGGTTTAATTTAAAACAATGAATCTATGTGGAAAAGTACCTCATGTCCACTGGTAAGTATAGTTTAGAATCTGTAATGCTTCTTCTTTGCCAAAGATGAATCATCATTCGGTTTTTCAACAGAATGACAATATAGAGCAAGGTCGACCAAGAACTAAATACTGTAGAAAATATTAGAGTAAAGAGAAAAGATGAATGAACTGGACACACAACTCTGGACAATGGAAAAAACACAAATCCATAATGTGTTAGATGTATTGATACAAGCTAAAGGTACTTTTCAATTTGAAAGTATGATACAGTAACAAATGTCATATTTTTGTGTGGCACTTTTTGGCACATCCTTGCAAGAGGTGTAGGTAATTTCTTCTCCATGCCCACACACATATTTTAATTTGTCCTAAATAATTTAACCACTGCTGCTTGAGTTTGTTATAATTACAAGTGCCATTCAGTCAACAAATCCACCTTAAAATTTTAAGAAATAATGTGTTGAAAACCTTAAAAGATGTTCTTAAAACCAAAAGTAGGGAAGTGGGACTTCATATGATGGAAGATGGCTGTTCCAGAGAAACATCAATCTTTTCGGGTCGAATGAGAACATTTTCACAAGTGTAAATCCTTTCTATTGGAAGAAAATGCACACCAACCCACACACTAAGACAACAATCTGTCAGATATGTCAGTGTGAGAGACATTCAGTGACATTCTAGCAGAAAAGCTGTTTGGTATACTTTAGAAAGCACTGTACTGCAGGCAGGACTTTTCCACAGCTTTGCTACTTTGCGCATCGCCTCCCTTAAAGGGCAGCCAGCTCATCTTTTTTGATGACTGACAGTGGGATTTGCGGCGATAATGTCTTCAGGTGCCAGAGGATTGGGATTAAACATACTTCAATTTTAAAAACGGCAAAGTTGCCATGACAATGACCTTCAGTTTTTAGCTCAGATGGCGGACATGTGGCGAGCCGACGACTGGCTTGATATTGCCCAGAGACGGCTCCAATCCAGCGGGGGCTTTTGCCATGATTGCGCTTTCAAATCCTGTGTTGAATCTGAAACTCTGTCCTCACAAATGTGTGTGTGTGTTGGTGAAGGAGAGGATGATATTTCTGCAACAGCCATGCAGTGTAGAAACAGGGCAGTCTCACTTTAAAGTGAATCATGAGAAGAACTAAGGAAAATGTAAAGACACCTCCACATAATCTGTGACCCACTGACCCGCCATCAGAACTTAAATGCAATAGCAACTGCATCTCTTTTCAAGAGTCTTTCCAAATAAACTTGATGAGGGCTGACGAGGGGCCTGTTTGCGGACGTGAAGGCCCTGTAGCCTGGACCGAAAAGGCTTCATAAACTCACGGTTTGAGGTCAGTGTCTATCCCTCTGCAGGGCAATGCCTTCACACTCTCACACCTGCCTGTCAAAGGAGAGAGCAGCAGGACATCACGAGAGGAAGCACAGCAAAAGGGAAAACAAAGAGTTGTGGCAATACAGAAGAAGCGAAGAGAAAGCAGTTGCAGTTTTTTAAATAACGTCCAAAGCCCAGCAGACAGCAATAAAACTGTACAATGATTATCACTATTGACTAAAGCTAATGTCTGCTGAGCCCACGAGGCGTGGTCGGTCGATATGAATTGCAAGAGTTTTGTAAATTTGATGGCATGTGGTGGCTGGATGTTCAAGTGTGACTAGACTGCCCCACAGTGGAGGCTGGGAGAATTACAAAAGCAGACATGCAGGAAGCGATACGGTATAAAGAATTCCAACACAGTCTGGAAAAGTGCGAAATTTAACACAAGTATTTCACAGATTTTAATAGATATGGCACAAGTAATTCCTCTATGGGAAAATATTTTTATTTTCAGGCTTAATTATCTGTCCCATTCCATAAAGATGATGTGTCCATCTACCTGTTCATCTGTCTGTTCATCCATCCATCCATCCATCCATCCATCCTTTAAACCTAAGAACACTGTACCAACTGTCAAGCATGTTGCTGGCTACAGGATAATAGTGCAACTTTGTGTTGCATAATTTGTTGTGCAAGTTGTGTTGTGTAATGGCACAAAGTGGTTGGATTAATGAAGATGGAAGATTGCTTCCAGATTGTTCTACCCAAAATCAACATTTATACAGAAAGGGTGGGTATTTGTTGTAGTGTTACTGTGAAAACTGTTGATGAACTGCGACAATAATAAATTCCAATTAAAGATAATTAAAACTTCCACAACTGTCCAAAATGTTCAGCATAGTTATGATTTTTTTTCTCTCTTTTTTTACAAGTTAGAGAATATGTAGTAATTTCACTTCAGTTTTATTGTTATCACAGGAAATACCACAAGTCATTGTGATAAAAATTTTTAATCCATATCATCTCTCAGTTCTATACAGTTGAAATTCAAACTCACATCAAAACTGGTATTGGGGGAATTAGGCTGGTTTTGCAATAGGATTCTGAAAGAAAGCTGACTTAGACCTCTCTTAAAATTTCAAAAAAGCACCCATACTACAAAAACAAGGACTAAACAAGATCTAAAATGAACTTGAGTCCTCAAATATTCAACCAAAATTTTTTGCCAGAATCTTGTTCATGGCTACAAATTTGTATGTTTTTTTTTTTTCTCCAATTTTCTACGGGACTTTCAACCAAACATTAAGTGTAGTGTATTTATGTATTGAAGCCTGTTTCTGGTATAAAACAAATCCACAATAGGTTTAAAATTCGCATTCTAAATTTCTGTTTTAAAAAATTATTGACATTGTTTGTTGTGTTACGTCCACTATGAAAATGAATAAACTTAATCATTAAATGTCTGAAGTTAAATAGACATAATGATCTAATGAGTAAACCTTTAATACTCTGCAGAGAACATAAGGGTCTTTATATCTTCACACAATAATTCACTGGTGTATTTAAAAAATCCACAGCAACAAATGCACATATTGACAGGAATGAACACTCTAGTCATATTACATTCACCTTTTCATTATTTCAGATTAACAGCTCTAAATATACATAAAGACACAAATAGTGACAAACTTTAATGTAATGCACATCAAAACATGAATTCCTTCAGTCAGAAATGCTGCCACCTCTTTGTCTGTGAGGTGAGTCCAGATTCTGTTCATAATGTCAGTAACTCCCTAAATAACTTCAAAATACAGCAAATTTATCTCAGAGTAGCACATCTGGCCACAGGCGTGTAAAAGGACTATGGTAGTGAACAGCGTGTGAGAGGCTTTTTCTCACTTCCTATCAGGAGCATTGAGACGATCCAAGTTAGTGATTGGCAGGAAGGAGGCTAATGACAAAAAGCAAAGAAAACATGCCAGCTGAGTACACTCCTTGGTGTTTTTTAAATACAGGACAGTTTATTTCAGCGCAAACTGTGCTCAAATACTGGATTGTTTAGACGTGGTAAAGCATCTAATATGGGGTTCATCATTTTTACAAGACAGAAAAGGGAGTGGAAAAGCAGAATTATAAAGTATTTCTATACCTTACACTGTGTTTAAAAACAGGCCAGAGAAAATGTCAAAATGACCAGTTTTTTCTGGCTTTAGGAGAGCATCACCCCGCCTCCACTTGTTACTGCACTATTGGCTGAAAGAAAGCTTCTATTATTTTTTTCCTCACTTACAAGACTGAAAGATTTTTCAGTTTGGAAATATTTCTCGGTAGTAAAAAAACATATACATAGGTTTTTGGTCCCCCAAAATGATCTTTTTTTTCTTTTTTTTTTCAAATAACTAAATGTTTTAGCAAGTTCAAGCAAGCATGAATGTGAGCTTTGTTATTTTGTTTTATTTGATTGGACTATGTAAAAACCTTAAAACTGGGTCCTTTCTAAGTTGGATGAAGACATCTCTTGAATGTGTCCCTTGTTTATGAAGGACCCTTTACAGTAATAAAAATATAGCTTTGTAACAACTGATGTTGACAGGAGCTACAACCTTTGAAACTGATCTATTGTTGTAATTTTCATGTGAAATTTGTGAACTTGTGTCAGGAGTTGGCCCCACATCATCTATAGTTCAGGGTTAAGTCAATGCTTTGAAAGCATAATAACAGTAAATAGATTTTTTTTTTTAATGTACAATATTAATAGAACTAAAAATCTATATTTTGAAGCAGCAGCAAATAGTTGTTGCTTTTCACTTTAACTAAGAGCAATTAGATTGATTTTCTTTCAAGTGTTGAAAGAAAATGTGCAAATGCCATGACAATGTGGTATTTTTACTCAAGATTAGCAAACTGGTCAGTGCCTATCTGCCATCAAAGATGCAGCTAGTTGACTGATTTATTTATACGGTTCATAAGCATTACTTCACTGCTCAGTATGCAGCATTTTCTTAATGTCTTGCACTCCAATAAATACATTAACCAAAGTTAAGTGGAGTAGTGATCAGTAGGATGACATCAAGTGTGAAAACAGGCAGTCTTTTTGGCATTTTGTTGGCATTTGAATGCTGAATGGATTCTTGTTGGCATGATCAGGTTGTCTGTGTGTCCTGTGAAAAAATGTCAGTGCAAAAGTAGCAGAAAAGACAGCAGCCAAAAGCTGAATCCTGGCAGCGGAGAGGCGAAGCTTTTAATGTTGCAGTCATCACTGTAGCAGCAGTGAACTCTGACCCCTGGCGCTCTGTATCCCTGGCTGCTGGCCTGACTGCAGAAAGACTTGTAGGAACACGACTTCATCACGCCACCTTATGAGACACACAGAAATATATGTGAGAGACACATCCATTTAACAGCTGTCTCACAGAAGCCAATAAGTCCACCAGCAGTGAAAACAGCTGTTGCGAAAAAGTACTGCGTTGCTACTGACAACCAAATTAAAAAAAACTACTGCAGGCATCTGGGATGATGGATATTTTAAAATCACTGCAGGTTTGATAAGAAGCTGCTGCGACCACAGGCAACAGGACTTGACATTTCACACACATTTAATTGTCCCCCTTAAATATCTTGAGCTTGGACTCTTACAGGTAACTAAAACAACTGTATTTGGCCCAAACTATTGAAGTAACCTACAATTAATTTATGATTAGTTCTAACTTTAAATAGAACTAATCAGTAACTTATCAATTACTTCAAAGTCTTTTTTTCTAAATAAAAAAAATGAATAAACTAAAATGTTTATGCTGAAGCACCACATGGTATCCTAATTAAGGGTATTTGTCAAGTAGAGGCAAAAAGCTTCATTCACCAAAAAAAAAAAAAACCCTCAAACCTCCTGCAGGTTGGGACGTTTCTCCAGACAACAGCTGGTCTTCAGCAAACACTGTCACACACAGTCTTGTGCACGCCGGCAGAACGAACACAAAACCGTAGTGCAAATGTTGTCTGAATAACAGGAGGTAGAAACTAAATGAGCAAAAGGAGATAGAGACACCTTCAAGAAACGGCAAACTTACTGTCATGGCCCACCACCACCGCACAGGCGTCAGGGTAGCTGGGACAGGATTTGGAGCCTTGTCGGTTGCAGTCATCGTTATTAGAGCCCATGCAGGTGTAGCACTTCAAAGCCTCGCCTCGATGAGACAGAGACAAGGTCAAAACAAGATGCTGTGCATTCTGTTTAAAATGTTATTGGCTACTAATATTTTACCTGAAGTAGAAAACACTCTTGGTGTCAGCAAAATCTAGACGGACCCAGAGGCTGAAGCTAATAGCTACTCAAAACGGTACCAAAACTAAATAATTTTAAAATATTGTCAATCCGTTTATGTGAAGGCTACTTGTTGGAAAGGTTTTGTATTGGATGGTTTTGAAAGCAGTTCTAGTGGTGCTGCAAGTATGAGATACATTTATTTATATTTAATTTGCCATGCAAAAGTGGATTTGGGCTTATGTGACAATGCTTCTAGGGTTTATAAAACTGTTGGCAAAACCGCTATGATAATTTTGAGACTGGAAAGTTTGTTTGTTTGGTGTCTGGAAATGGACCCATTTCAAAAACGTCTGGAATGTAAAGTCAAATCAGCAGGCGCTACCAATCACCTAGCAACCCCAATGAAGCCCAGCCCGTTACATAGCAACTGAACCTTAGCTCTACAACGTTTGGTCAGCTGATTTTACCGCTGTATGTGCTGTACAGTGGCTGCTGGTAAAGACTAATGATTTGTTGTTTACTTACCATTTAGAAACCAGTTTGCTGCATCCTTATTCGTTGTGTCAGAGGCTCTACTTATGCTTTTCAAATATGTTAAGTTATGTAATTGCGCATCTGTTTGTTTCAGTAAATGTGGAATTGGGGGTGTGTGGCCAGCAGCAGCTTATTTGGATTTAAAGTGACAACAGGCTCCAAAGTAGCTCATTACAAAAGAGCTCAAAATAGGCCGAACTGAGCAGACTAAAATCTAATTATCTAAAAATGACTTGTGCAAAAAATGTAATGAACATGTTTTGTCCTAACCTGTTCAAGGAAGCATATTAGGTCACTTTTAAACTACTGTTGCTATTTTATTAAACAGCTGAGCAGATCTAATTTTTGTCCTGCATTTTGTCCTCAACAATCTACCAAGATGATATTGGTACTGATGATTTTAAAGAGAACATTTGCAGGTACCCAACCCATTGCTCTCTTTTCAACAGTTAATGCGGTATCCAGGGTATGGCCTAGAAACCTTAAAGCTGCAGAAAAAGAGAGTTAGCTCCAGTGATGCAGGTGTAAAGCATGACCAAATCAGGTTCCCAGACAGACCCCAACTCTTGATATCTCCTTTCACACAGGATGTACTTGATGTGCGTGCACATGCAAGCCATGTAAATTTCCAATGTGTGACAGTCTTCCGCTGATGAAGTGAGACTAAAGTGAGGAGACAGCGTTAATTAATCCCTTAACTCGTCTCGCACAAATCTTTCAAAATCTACTGGAAAGTTACAGCAGTTCTGTCCACATGTTTAAAAATACTTATTTTTCTAAACTTCTAATGCCTCGGGAACCAGTTTCAGCACATAAAGCACTTAAATGCCTTTCTGTGCCCTGATTTCTTATCTTAAGGAAGGAGCGGCTATTTGAAAATGAATTGACCTATGAAATGCTATAGATTTAAACGGTTCCTTTTAAAACCCTCCATCCCTGTCTCCTTTATTCCAGACATGCAGTCTCAAACGCTGCTTCCTAAGAGGATCAGAGCCGAAAGGCACTAAAAGCTTCAAACATTCTTCACAGCAGCACATCTCTTGTATTTCGCCATCAAAGTTGCTTCGTTTCACCTCAGATGTGTCTCTCTGACACAGTCGCAGGTTTGTCCCTGTACAGATATAGTTCAGAGACAGAAGACGTACAAATCAAAACAGAGGGTCGACTCTGTCACTATAAAGGTAGGCTCTGTTAAAGAAGAAAATCACAACTTGAAAAGTATAACTAAAACACCAACAGGAAACAAAGATTTCATCATTAAAATTGTCCTTGTTCTTATCAGTGCTCATCTGTGTTTCGGCTTGGCATTAAATATCCCCCACTGAGTGTTGCTGACCCCAATCTATCCCCACTGCACAGCCGCTTTCCACACATGCTAAAAGTATTAGTCTCCAGGCCTGTTAAGAGATTAGCTGCTTTTGACTGCATGGTGGTTACAGGAGATGAGGATGAACTACAGCGAAGCAAGCAATTATTAGAATCCCAATAGAAATCAACTTCCAATAACAGTAATGACAGGAAATACCATTTTATGTTTTAATGTTGAATATATTTCTTAAGCAGTTAAAAGATGAGTTTTTCTTGAAAATAAAAACATTGCTGCGTTGTCTTGTCCAGCCTTTACTTTTTAAATGTCAGAATGTAAAGGGAGTCGTCCAAAAAAAAGCAGACTAATGTACAGAGAAACAGGTAGCTAAAGAAATGCCTGAATGGAAAAAGTCAACTAACAGGTGGAGAAATGTTTCTAAGTTCCTTTTTAAGACAAACACTAAAACCAATTTGTAAAGAAAATAAAGGGTGGAATATTAAGAGTAAAATAGTTCTTACTGTAAGTTGGCAGCAGGAACACAAAAAGCAGCAATAGACAATAGCGGACGATCGTCATGGTGCTACCACTTGTCGCTCCTCCTGATGCCACAATGAAAAGCAGGTTGTTTGCTCTCTAAGCCCTCTGAGCTTTATCTTGGTATTTAAACGAGCTAATATCTGCTCCTGCCTGAGCAGCAGATGAGCAGCTAGCATTGAGTGGTGCTAAATTTTGATTAGTACTAAAATGATACTTACAATAAATGCATAGTTTGGATAACATTATTTATATTTCTGTCACATAGTAGTAATAATACCATACCATTATTACTTATATAAATCTTTAAAAACGAGGTTGTGCTGCACAAGTAAAAGAACAAAGCAATAATTGTTGCATTTAAAAACATCTAGATTACATTTAGCAAATATCATCAAACTGTGGAATTTTTTTACGCACAATTATTATACTGTGAGCATCTCTACTGGTCCATGCCTATTAAAACTGTAAGTTCACAGACAGATTCATTCTGAATGTTTTTTCTGCTAAACTATCACAGGTCATAATTTTCACTGTTGGTACTATTTGTAGTTCACATTTAGCCCTGTAAGTCCCAATGCTGTAATCTCCAGTGGAGACTCCAGAACAAATTTTACCAGGGTGTGCTTTTTTATGGCACTTAAAGAAGAATGGAGCAAAAACAGAGCAATATTTAATTGTTTAATATACCAAGGTTCTGCAAGTTGCAGACTATGATCAAGCAGATCAAAACTCTGATTCTATCTCAATGCAGCTGAATATGCAACATCTTAATCAAGCAAAACAATGAAGATAAAAAATAAAATTGTTCCATGTGACCAATTAGTTACAGTCTCTCTTTGACAGCACATATCATATTAAGAAATTGATTTAGTTTAAACTCTTCAGTAAGGGGTCATAACAGCAACCAAGTTTACATATATTTTTTACACTAACAATATTCGCAGTGCCTTTCAAAACATAAACAGGCCCACAGCCTCACTTTATTGCCACCATACTTAACAGTAACTTCTACACATTTGTCTTTTATTTCATGTCAAATTTACCCACATTACCTGTATTACAGAAAAACTCAATCTCTTTTTATCTAATTAAAATCCCTGAAAGGTTTAGCGCCTTGGTTGTTACAGAGATGATTTTCCTGCCTTAGCAACCTGCTGTGGTGGCGAAATAAAAATGGCTCCTCATCAAACATAGCAACCAGTGGCTAAAAGCAAATTGAGCCAGAGTTTTAAACTAGAGTGAGCCAGAAAGTCATGAAATACTACTTGAAAATACCTAGATACTCTGATCAATTTTAAAAAGTAAAAGAATAAGAAAATGTTTGATTTATTTTAAAGGGTTTGTTATGGGAACCAACAGCTGAGCAAAACTTCTTAATGTCGTATTTTTCCCACCACAGAATATATGTCCTCAAATTAAAGGATGGATTTTTGTTACATTTTTAATGTATACTGCTCAAAAAAGAAGATTATTTTTATTTAGTTATTTTTATACATCTTAATCAGAGGCCCAAACAGTAGTCCATCGATGCATCAATGTGTGTTTGTGTTCCTCAAGAACACAAGGTGAAAGTCAAATAAAATCTTATACGTTTTGGTAAAAGCCCAGCATAACATAGAGCAATCAAGTGATGAGCTAAAGATGAAGACCAGAGTGAACCTTCAGCTGTATTGCCATCTTTTATTGCACTTTGTAAGCTGATGCTGTACAGTAGCTGTGAAGAGGAATTATTCCTCAGTGAAAAATAACAGATGTCATCCTCCAAAAATTAAATCGCTCCTGCTCACAACTGAATACAGTGATGATTAGTTTGCTTTATATCAAAATAAATTCCCAAATAAAATAATAGTCCCACAATTTCATCAAAAAAGCTATGACAAGTATAACAAATATTTAAATGCTTACATGAGGGCAGCAGGATGAGGATGATATAGTAACTACATTAAAATGCAGACAACTCTTTTGTTTTATACTTGGATTTTCCACAAAACAGTATATACAAACAGTAACATTACAAGGTTTTCTTTCTCTCTTACATGCAACACTATAATGACGGTTGGTGTCTAAGTGTTTCAAGACTGTACAAATAAATCTAAACATCTGCAGCTAATTTTTTTCAAAATCTACCTTAACCTTGCATCAAGAGGAGAAACTAACAGGAGCGGGTAAACAGTCTTCTCCCTCAGTGGCTGTCATGGCAACATCATAAACACATAACTCAACCCACAAGTAATCCTTGGACTTTTTCGTCACCGTACACACACAATCACACACGCAACACTCATCACTGATATGATAGCTTTTCTAAAACTTTAAACCAGACCCCTGATACAGTACGGTACACTGACACATCAAAAAATGTACAGAGTAATAAGAGGAGGTCATTTTGGTGGAGACTCAGTAGGAAGCAAAACCCCAAGACCTCTTTGGCCTTAAAACGTCCATCGTTTCTTGCAACAGTGATCCACTTTGTGTTCATAAAGTATTAGCTTGTGGCGTGGCTGCTAACTCTTCCCCATTTTGGCGATCAGCTCGTCACAGATCTTTGTCAGCTCCTCAATCTCCTTGTTCTGTAAAAAATTGCAAAAGCATTAAGTTACCTGAACTGCGTATACACAGAGTCTTTCTCTTCATATGGGTTGAACTTTTCTGAGAAATTGGAAGGAGTAATGGCACAACTGTAGACCTATTATGATACAGCTGTTAACCTAAACTGCTTACAGGGTGATTATCTGACAAGCAGCTGAGGTAAAATGGTAAATCTGGGTCAGGTGCAGGGAGGGGAGAAATACCAAATGTGGAAGAAGATGCTCTGGTCATTCAAAACGCCACTGAATGGTGCAAAACCATCAAGACATTTCACTCTGAACACACCATCCTCACTATGAAACTTTTGTTTTTCACAGCAGGAATGGGAAAGGTTTTGAGAGTAAAACTGCTAACAATCTACAAAAGACATCAGACTGAGGTACAGATTCACCTTCCAACAGGAAAATGGCCCAAACCATGGAGCCATAATATAATGATTTGGATATACTGATGTGCTATAATGGCCTATATAAAGTTTAAACCTAAATCCCATTGGGAAACTAATATCCAAAGATGCGCTCCACCATTGTGACTGAGTCTGAGAATGGCCAAAAGTTTCTGTAATCTGTAAATGTAGCAAAAAGATGTTCTTCAAAGTACTGAGCAGCAACTGTGCATCACACATTTCGGATGGTATTATTATGCAAGATGCTCAAATCATGTCTTTATTTAATCCACAATATAAACATAAACCCCTTATTAAGTACATTGAGGAGGTTGTAAAAAGTTCAGGGGATATGAATAATCTTTGACAAGGTACTGTATTTTTTTTAAGGTTAGTGTGTTTCTCATCGCTGACCTTTTGCTCCAAAGTGCGCTCCAGAGAGTCCACCTTCATCTGCTCTTTCCTCAGACTGGCTTGGTGGGCAGCCTGTTCTTGCTTGGCCTTGGATCGAACCTGTGCGATCTCTGCATTGGCTCTGGAGATGAACAGTGAAAATAAAACAATAAAGTTACCCTTCAGTACTTGTACAGGGATAAATACCATTCTGAAGAAGTCAGGAAAGATTGTAATGCATCTCAAAAACAGAAGAAATGTAACTAACCTATTATAAAAAGCGAATTTGGGAACTTATAATGGTTGGACGTTTAGAGCTTTTTGTGGTTTAGTCTTTTGTGGGCTGAAAAACTCATTATAATTTGAATTTGTTTATACTCACTTGTCTAGTTTCTCCTCAGCGTGGATCTTCAGAGCTTGATACCGCTGCTCCTCCTTGCGGACTCTGGACAGATACTCCTGGGCGCATTTTTTCAGTACTTCTTCATTCTAAAGTAAGAGAGATTTATTAAATGTCTTGCCCTTAAACTACAGTACCCTTCACACTTACTTCTCCATGTCTAAAAAGCCTTAAAACGAAATAATCTTTCATTGTAGCGGGATAACTTTACCCTGAAATTGCTTTCTAAATTCAATATTAAATTTAGGTACATTAAAAAGTGGAGGAAGAATTTTTTTCACATCATCACTCACAAATCTGCTAAAATAAATGCAACTGAGGCATACTTATTGTGTCTAGTAATGGAAGAAAAAATTCACAGTGACATCTTGAGGTCACCAAGTCTCTATAACAAACACGGATTTTGCCAAAATACTATTCAGAATTTGATTGAAACCAACTGCTTTGGTCAGATCAGCCGTCTTAAATGCGTGTCATAAAATACACCCCTAATATTACCTATCAAACAGCCCACAATGGCTGTCGTCTTCTAGGCACGGTGATCCTTTTTAAATGTCTTTTGTTCAGAGGTACTGATGCTTCTAATGAAACTGTCCAAGGATGGAGTCCAATAATCTCTTCTGTCTCAGTGCACCTGAGCATCACGTGCATGATTTCACCAGACGACCTGAGGCGCTGCTGATGGGTGTCCCCCTTTCCTGCAAAACCCACTCAGCCCAGGAGGGTTTTGTGTAAAAACACTGTTTGGATGTGCACAAAGTGAACTTGTGCCTCCTCTTAAGTAAAGGTGGTGGATTTGTGAAGCTGCAGGTCTGCTTCTCTTTGGGAGTTTGGGGAAACTTTTTAGTGTACGGTCACATGAACACATTTTCAATTTGTTTTAGGACATCTTCAATAAAAATCTGGTGACCTCTAACAGGAAATGGGTCATCACTGTGTCTTTCAGTGAGATATTGTTCCAAAACAGGTGACTGAAACATCACAAAAGTTTTTCACTAGAGAGAAAATCATCCTTCTTCATCCCTAGACCTAAATCTTACAGAAAACCTATGAATGGAGCAGAACAGAAGACAGGAAACAACTATGGGACATATTTTAGGAGACTAACATTAACCTGTCCCTCCAGGATGTTGTGATGTTGCGATCGCAACTGTTAATGCAAATTTACTCAATTTTCACAAATTTTGTACAGACTTGCGATTTTCACTTCTTTTCTGACCGGTCACTGCAACTCGGCTCAATTTTGACCAATCCCTTAGCCTCCTTCTAATTTAACTTCCTGTTTCATGACGTCTCATGAAAGCTGAACCTGCAAAATGAGTGCATCTGTGACACTACATGGTAATATTTGCCATTTTGAGATGTTTTGTTGGATTTGATTATAAAGTTCATGTCAACTTTTTTTTTTAAAACATGTTGCCCTTTTTTTAAAAAGCAAAGTTTAAAAAAAGGGCAAATTTTTGAAAATGATGAAGCAAAATCAATAATTTTAGGCTGCAACAACCAAAAAACATTGCAACATCCTGGAGGGACTGATGGGTATCAGTAAGTGAGATGATTTCGTAACACCGTCGTTTTTCTCTACTGAATGCACTCAAAGGCTGGACTTTTGTCAAATTTTCAGCCTGAGATTATCCTACTGCAGTAAAATAGGAATTTATTTATCATTTTAGCATTTTGACTTTGAAGTTTTGAGTAATTTGTGTGGCACCTTGCGGAAGCCCTCCAACACATCTTTCATCTTCTCATAACGACGGAAGAGGTCAGCCAGGGACTTCTCCACAGAGTTGAGGTCAGCCAAGGCCTGGTCCTTCTCTATGATCAGCTGCTGGATGGTGTGGTGGGACAGAGACTTCTCCTTTTGATCATCCTCTAATGAACACACACACAGATTTCCTAAATCATCAATCTATCCACTAGAGACCTTAGAGACGTGGAAACACGTCTTCCCACAACATACATAAAAATATACACCATTTTACACGAACAAAGTGGAATCGTGGGTTAGAGTGATTTTTCTACTTCAGAAAATCATTATTTTTTATTGCATGCAAACAAAATGTCACAATGAGGAAATCAAAAAGGATAGCTATGTTTTATAAAGCTTGGCCGCTCGGTTTGTTTAGAGCGACACTTGCTTGGCTTTTAAGTAACTTACAGTAGATGATCTACTTGTGTAAGTAGGTAAAGCTGCTTGAGTGGCTTTGGCACACACCTTTAGTCAAGTGCCGATGCATCTTTAAGATCTTTTCATTGTTTTTATGTCACTCAGATTGATATAGTATTATTTTCAAAACAAACAACTTGACAGATTCTTTCCCTTACATCTATAAAAAAGTTAGGTCTTAGCCTTTATGTGAAATGCAACAGAATGGACAAACAAAAGCCACTAGACGAGATGAAGAAAAGGAGCACACCTGCTCCCCTCTCTGACGGACGGATGAAGAGACGCGAGTTGACACAAACAAGCAAAGTACGGCTCTGTGTTACTCACCTGGCATGCCTGTCAGGGTTATCAAATAGTAAGGGGCAATGATGGGAGCAGAACAGAAAAGAAGGGAGTGTGTTAAGTCAAACCAGGAGGGTCAAAACATGTGAGAGAGCCGAGTGTTAGACATGAACAGAAGCAGATTCTGGCCTTTTAGTGGACGTGATCTGGGAAGAGCAAGACATTAACTTAAGACTGCAGCACAAGTCAAATATTCAAGAACGTCTGAAGGTGGCAAAAAAGGATGTAGGTGAGGGCAGGGAAAATGTAAAGTGAGCAAAGTAGTGACAAGGGTGCCGTCAATGGATACTTGTGATGGTTTCCACCACCACCGGTGTCAGACTCTCTGCCGCAGCACAAAATTAACAAAGCTAAACTAGAGATGAACCAATAAGTCAGATTATGACTGGCTGATAGGAAGTTAAATAAATCATGGAGCAACACCTGGATATGGAAGTTAAGCTAAGGAAAGAAGGATGTTACTATGAATAAATTATGGTCTTCTACAGCATATTTTGAATGTTTTATATGTTTATAAAATAGTTCTTAAAGGAAGATTGCAAATTATTAAAACTGGTATTAGCAGGTGAACCTTTTCTAAAAACTGGAAAACTCTGACTGATGCGTTTCTGAAGTAAACCATTTGAAATCGGAGGTGGTGGGGTAAAAAATATAAACTTCAATAAGATACCAAAGAGCAAATTAAAGTGTCAGAATTTGATGAAAAACATTTTCTGATGCATGTTAAATTGTGCACTTACAGTCAATGATTACATTAAGTGAGGAAGTGAAAAACTCACCTATCATCTGCGCAATAGTCTTCTCATACTCTGCAACAATCCTCCTATAGATAAAAAATGATTGCAAACTTATTGTCAGCACAATATCAGAGTGTGCAATATTAGTAATGAAATATTGCATTGGACCATTGCATTGCAACTGGACCATTAGTAAGAAATGCTCTAACTGATAAAATTGAGAAAATTATATAAATGCCATTCCACTCACTTTCTAGGTCTGAGTGCAGTTCACACTTAATGTTGGTCAAAACGTCTTTTTAACTTTGTGTTTATTGAATTAAAAGTAAATAATAATAATTTGATTTGATTTATTTATTTCAAACAGGCTTTTAAAAAGCAAAAAACAAGCAATCAGTAGGACAGAGAAAGCATGTGCATATATAACCAAGAACAAAATAATTTGTTTGCCACTACTTTTCTGTTCAAAAAAAGAGTAGGAAGAAATGAACAGCTATCTAATCCCACCCCTTATCTCAATTTAATGTAGTACATTACTTACTTACTCAATAATTATCAAAAAATTAAAACCACATTTTAAGTTGTCAATTTAAAAGGACAAAACAGCCAATTTTCATGTGTACAAATGTACAGTAGCCCAAAAGAAATCTGAAAATACCTTCTAAGAAAATAAAAATGTACCCAATGTATCCATTTTCATGTGTTTGTTTTTTTTACACTCTTTTTCTTATTCTTGTGCTCTTTCTTATTGTTATCATTTCTTATTTTTGCTTATCTAATTGCTTATTTTGTACATTAATACCTCTGTTTGCTAGTCTGTAATGTTTGTTTTGTATGAACTAATTTGTGAATAAAAACAGGAAAAAAAAACTTTATAGTAGGCCATGAACATCGTAGACTTTTCTATTTGTTGTAGATCTGTGCCTGTTCATGTCCTTTTCACTAAAAAAAAAGCATCAAAATTCTTACTAAAAGTAACATAAGTAGGTTAACCTGTGATGTGTAATAAATTTCTTCATGCTTGCATTGTTTCTTTAGAAATAACTGGACCATTTTTGACTGTTCCAGTAAAACAGGTTGTACGGGGTAAGAGGATTGATTAGCCTTGCCTCCCTCTTAGTCTCTTAGCTCCTCCTTATCCAGAGCACAATCACTTAAAGGAGGTAAGCTCTGTCTTATCCTTGCTAAATGACCCAGCTGCACTCACACTCACCACCTGCTAACTGACAAGAAGCTCCAATGCTGCTTATATCCAGTTTCCTGTCTGAACCTGAAGCTATTTGCTGACTGTTGTTTATGGGTGAGTTTAGAGCTGCTGTTAGCAGGTTTGGTGTAATAATATATATAGTAATTAATTATTTAGTCATCTTTTCTATCTGTGCTCAGTGCAGACTGGCATACTCTTTAACTGGTTTTCCATTCTGGACCCAAAGGTGTCTTTGTTTCAGATAAACCAAATTAGAAGTGCAAAGGAAGACAATGCAATACAAAGACAGTTGCTAGATATCTAAAAGTGACAGACTTGACAACAACTCAATGTTTCTTTTTACCTCATCTCCACCACTTCCTGTCGACTGTCCTCATACTTCCTCTGCCACTCCAGAACTTCTTTCTCCTTTGACACAATCTATAAAATAGGGGCAAACACTTTTAAGTAAAGTTCTAGATGTTGAAATGAAATGACTTTTGCCACTCAAAGAATAAAAAGAAATAGAAGGGAACCTCCTCTCGTGCAATGTCCAACGACTGGTCGAGCTCTCTTGGCAGATGTGGACTCTCGCCTTCGATGTAGCTGCTGCTGGTGGTCTTGACGTAGAGCGAGCTCTTGGGTATGGAGCTCTCCACAGAAGACAACATGTCCCGGTGCTGCTTCCACGAAGCAAAGGACAGCAGGGAAAGGAACGGAAACATGGCGAGTTACAAATCGGAAACAGATCAGATGCAGGGGCTCGCACACGAGCCCAACAGGTTTCCTGAACCACAACCTCAAGGCAGCATGGAACCACAGAAATCTGTTCCACGCAGCAAAACTCTGCTGGCGAATGCTGCAAAGCTGGTGATGTTTCTGAGGACTCAGTCGGCCACTACATGATTGGATGAAACAGCCTTCATCGCTACAGTAATTACTGCGTAATTGGCTGATGCTGGCCCCGGCTGAGTGATCGTGAGCACCTGCTGCTTGCAGAAGCTTGAATGTGAGTTGGTCTGAGCAAGACAAGAAGGAAGGCGCACAGCAGCAGATAATAAAACAGAGATGGACGATAAGGGAGCTGGACTGGGCAGCAGGGGGCATTCCTGTTAGTGTTTGGTTGTAAAAGATTAACTGTTCTGACTTCACAGTTTTTACTAAAAACTTGAAAAGTTTCCAAGATGTGCATGTGTCCGTTAAGGTCTGACAACATTTATGCCTCGACTTCTTGAATACAAGACTTTTTCTGGTATCACTATTTCACCTCTAAAATTTGGCCTGGAATAAAAGGATTTAGTCATCATCGGAAAAGCTGGATTAAAGGAGGATTTAATGAAACAGTGGGGGCTCAAAGAGAACAACAAGAATGTATGGAGCTAAGTGTTGTGTCTGGCTCACGAACTAATGCGATTACTCTCGTATAAAACGAACGACTAAATTAAGGTAAATAGTAGAAACTTGAGGACATGTAATGGCATGGCATCTAGGTATTTTGATTCAAAGCTCTATTTTGGTTGGGATACTAAATTTTAGATCATTCATCATATTAACTGAAAATATGATGAAACAAACTTTACTAGAGGCAAGTGATTCATTTTAATGTGGACTTAAAAATGGGCTCAAAGCTGAGAATGCAGGTTATAACGTCTGAACGGAGAATAAACATGGAAATAACCCAAACGTACACAAAACCGGCAAGACCATAGATATAAAAGTATGCAAAATATTCACTTAGAGATATGACAACATTGGACTGTCGGTTCTCAGTCTGAAAGGAAAAGATCTGATCCAATGTGCTAACTAACAACAACTCTCTTTGGTGCTGAAATTACTACTGAGGGAGAACCACAAGGTTGGATATTTTCAGTTGCTAACTTTCCACTGGAATAGAAAAAATCATCAATTGCTGATCTTTTAGAAATTTGGAGTGAATTCGGCATCAGTAGCTGGTCTGAGCTTTACAAAATCTCTGATCAGTGCATCTCCATATAAAATGCTGTCTAGATGTAGCACATCTATGAACTACTGAGGCTCAAGTCTGCAGTGCAGTCTGGATGTATTTGGACTAGATTGTAGTCAGAACCAAGAGGGCAAAGTTCTCATTCTGAACTTTAGAGGGAGCCAAACAGCTTAAATTCACTGTGCTAATTTATTTTCTAAACATTCAAATCAAGGGAAATATGTTTTAAGAAGATAATTTAACTAAAAAGATATAACAAAGGTCATATCATTGAATCCAGTGTGCTGTTGTGTAACTGGGCCAGTGAAACAATGAAAAATATGTTCTTGCCCAAATACTTGGACTGCACTCTAGCTGGGTAAGAACAGATCACAGGGTGTCTTGTTACTCTTACTTTGAGTAAAGGTGAACCGTTGATATTCCACCGCCGTGTGCTGGGTTTCTTGAGTCGAGACTGAAACGTGTGGAGCAACAACATGAGACTTGAAGGGACAAGATTGGGAACCAGAAGTCCTACTCCAACTCTTTCAAGGATTTTTCCCATTACTGACTTCCTAACTCAGCTGCATCTTTAGTTCCAACTAAATATATTCCTGGCACATGTTTTTATGTTGAGAATAGCTTCGATAAGACACATTTGTCACTTTACAACTGCAAACGTCAATGTATTTCAATAGGATTTCATGTGATGAGTGCATAATTGTAAACTGGTAGAAAAAATTATACATGGCTTTCAAAGTCTTTGAAATGTGTATTCAGAGAAATAGCTCTTATTTACAGCTTCACTGAAGGGAATAACAATCAGATGGCTGAAAACAAATCCTGCAACAAGATATATACAAGATATTGAACCAAAAAGTGTAGGAACTTGAAGCAAATTAGAGTCTGAGGATTCTGGATCCCTTTGCTTCAATATTGATGCTGAGGCGTAAGCAGTGGTAAACAAATCTAAAGAATGTGCCAATTTCTCTTATCCGATTAACTGATTCAGCAACAAAATAATCGATACAATAATTGATTATTAAAATAATCATTGCGTACAGCTTTAATTTCAATTAGCAAAAACTTTGAAAACCATTAAGAATTTTTCAATCCACTTCATAGTTATGCTCTTGTATTGGTCACATAAAATCCCAATAGCATAAATTAAACTTTGCAGGTGTAAAACAACAAAATGTAATAAACTCCAAAGGTTTTGAAGATTTTTACAATGTGCTGTAATATTCTGTGTTGCGTTTGTGTTGTTAGTTTGGGGGAAAATAAAAGAAAAACTCAAATGTGACTGGAGATTTGAAACAGAGGATGATCAAATACACCAGGAAGAGTTGCAGCCGTGTAACTGTGCAGCTGCGGTTTTTAGGTTATCATATTACATCCCCAGTCACATTCATGCTAATGTAAGCCTCTCATGAACAGGCAACAGGCAAAAAACAACGCAGGGGGGCTAGGAAAGCACTGGACTGTGCATTAACCTGGAGGAGCTTGTTGCCAGTCTGAATGGGAGTGGGACGCGTTAAGCATCCTTAGCGGTATCGTGTGGAGAGGGGGCACCGGGATTGTGGATGCTGCAGCACAGCCGCCATGCCGAAGGGGCCGATCGGCAAGCCGAGACACACCCATGCAAACACCGCAATTTACAATGACCCACTTCAGCTACACCTGCTTTTCCCTAATCACTCATTCAAGATGCCTATTTTCTGCAGCAAACACGCTCACCCACACACACTGAATACAGCAGGTGCAGGCTGACTCAGCGCAGTACCTGGGGGGTTACAGTGGAGAGGGAGGGGCACTGAGAGATGCTTTGGGCTACTTGCAGAGCCTCTAGCCTCAGGGCAGCAAGCACCAGCTCCTCCTTGGCCGCACACAGGGGGGGCCAAATATCAGACGGGGGAGCGGTGGGGTAGGGGAGGAGGGAGGAGGGTTGAAGAGAGCAAAGGGAAACATACAAAGACTTGAATTGAGAGCACACATTTGCTGCCGTCTGCATTTTACCAATCATTAATCTACTTCACGCAGCAAGCCAAAAACTGCAAGTACAGGGAGGAGGAAACATAAAAAGATGAAAGGGATGAAGAACGTTGACACAATGGGAACGATGTGGAAACAAAAACATACACAGTCACATTTCCTCCCCAGAGCCAGGACCTTCGAGGTTCGTCGAGGTGGGGCAACACACCTGTAGTTTTTGGGCGAATGCGGTTGGGTTGGTCTCAGCCAGGTCAGGCTCCAGGTACTGCAGGGGGTCCTCACACTCTGACAGCCTGTCTAACAACAGGGGCATGGCCTGGGCTGGAGCAGGAGCCACCACGGGGCCCTGGCCAGAGGGCTACAGGGGCACCAGGAGGAGTGGGCAGAGGGATGGGATCGAGGGAGGGGGACGGGACAGCACAGCAAAGCAAGCGCTGAGTGTTTGAGTGGCAGCTTATTTCCTGAACCAAAGCTGGGAAAAAGTGTGTGATGGGGCTGATTTTTGGAGAATCACTGTGATTCGAGTCCTGGGATAAAGTCTCTGGATGGAGGTGCTCAATTCTGATTAAACAACAACATGGAGTAAGATGTAACTAAATAAAAACATGACATACAGGTGCATCTCAATAAAATGGAATATAAAGTAGAAGATTCTTTTTTACGATTGCAGCTTACATCTAATGAAAACCTACAATTCAGGTTACATTAATATTACAAAATAAAGGTATTAAAGTAAGCAACTAAAGCAAATTCCTAAAGAACCAGACTGTTAATGGAGTGCTGTATCTAAGTATTTTAATAGAAAGCTTCGTGGAAGGGCAAAATGTCAGAAACAGGTGCACAAGCCACACCGATAACCATTAGCCCTGCGAGATAAAATCAAAAAAGAAATATCGGTCTACTAAAAAGTATGCCCATGTTCATATAGCACATACTCAACACTCAAAAGAATCCAATCCAGATTATATAAAATCTACTTTAATCTGAACAGAGAAGAATTGAGCACCAGTCCAAGTAAATCACATATGGACACCTTAGTTTCAGAAGTACAATTGTAGTCTACATCCAGGACTTTTTCCTTCCACTCAACTTTTTAATGAAAATATTTGACAGCACTCTGAAGATCAGGCTTTAAAAAAAAACTTTGTGGTAATTTACTGAAATAAATTCCCCTTGTAGTACAGAATCTACTGAGATGCATCTGTAATTCCCATACATGATGATGAGTACACAGATAAACGAAAATCAGTTTATTCTTTATAACAAATGTGATCAATGCCAGCTGTTTACCAAGAACCTTGGTCTCACCTGCTCATCCCTCTCTATGCTCTGTGTCCGGCTGAGGACCTCACTCTCTCTCTTCCTGCCCTTATCTCCAGCAGAACCTTCGGGCCCGGGCCGCGGGCTCAACACCGGCGTCTTCATGCCTGCAGATATCTGGGCTTCCATTTCCTCAAAACTCCTGTGCAGAAGGACAACAATCTGAGGTCTGAGTAAAAGTATCAGGAAGAGTATGAGACGTCTATGTAAAATAGACAGAAGAGACAATTAATACTTAATTTTACCAAATAAAATGCATTAAAATGCACTCAGCCCAGACTGTTGATCAATACACCACTAAAAATATTTATGTGTAAACTGTGGAAAGAAATTCACACTATCATGATGTTACTGATTTAAAGTTGGTTGGTTGAACTTTTTTTTTATAAATGTAAAGGTAGTCAAAATTATTCAAATCCAGTGTACTAAAGTACAAATATTCAGTGAAACAAAACTGAATATTGCCATAAAAATTAATTAAAATAAAAAATAATGTTAATTATTGTTAGTAAATGATGACTGATTTTGGCATTTCCTGGTAAAGACATTTAAAATACCTTAAAATGAAAGTGTCTTTTATCATAGCAGCATCATTTCAAACAAAAAAATCTGATAACTCCAAGCTTTGGGGGAGAAAAAAAACTTCTAGCACCTATAAAATAAATAAAACTGCAGTATTAAACCATGTATATACTTTAATTTTCTAAAGAGTATCGAGGAAATGTTTTTCCCACTGAAATAACTTAAATTTACTGCTAGGATGTGTGTGTTTTTGTGTGACATGATACCTACTGCAATAAGACACATTTATTTCAATGCCTTTATAAAACATATTTTCACCAACTGTGCCAATAAGTGGTGAGGACACCCAATAATCACACAATAAAAATATTACAATTTTCAAATGAATACAAAGATAATATAGTATGAAAATTTAAATCACAGACATCAACATGGAATATATTATGCAATGCTGTAAAGTAACATATGTAGTAATGCTACAATATGTGAATAAGTAATGTAAGGTATATTTTACCCAGTGCAGGGGGAGCTGGGCTCAGATCCATGTCCACAAGTAGTTTTGGTTAAGTTGTCAGACACTGAGTCCAAGTTCAAGTACAGAGATGGCTTTTTGATAGACAGTGGCTGCAAAAGACAATTAATAAAGAATGCTGAAAACTGAAATAATTCATCATCATTAGAGATGCTCAGGGACATTAGCTGGTGAGTGGAATCTAACAGTTTTCAGCTGGATCAGCCCAGACCAATTTATCAAATTAATTTAAAAAAAAATCTTTTTTCTAATGAACATATCAGACCTAAGAGTTACCACACTATGGTAGCAACAACCCTCTGTGGTGAGAATGTTGTGGCTTAATGAAGAATCAAAGTTAGCTGTTTTCAATATCAGTGAGGTGTGAAAAGAAATTAGCTCACAGGAAGCACAGACTGGAGTCCAGCAAAGATGCTTGTTTTTGTTTGTTGTTTTGAGTAGGGATGCACACTATCAGGAAAATATGCAATTGCAAAAATGTGGTGACACTACTGATTATAATTAATGCACATTTCTACTTTCTATTCCTGCAACATTTTCCTGACTGATATGAAGAGTGTGAATGCATGACACTTTAAATTTAGCAAGTTACTAAATATAGTGTCCAAGCAGTCCATTACCACTGGGATATTGCACAGACTGACAATGCGTTGACAAATGTGATTCCTTGCACTATTTTTTGCGCTTCTGTCTGGAATGGAAGAGAAGTTTGGAAATGTTGGGAACCTCAGAAGAGACAAGGACTTAAGGTCTGCTGGGAATACACATGAAGCTGCTGTTTGTGTAATACTAACTATGCTAACCACTATTATGAGATGTTGAAGACCAATAAAAAATTTTTTTTTTTCTTTTGTTTTAGATTATTAAAACCAAATCAAATCTTGGCAGAGATCATTCAGAAGAATATGCTTAATACTGTTGGTATATCTTATATGTGCAGTCTTTAAAAGGAAAAAAACTACAGTCGCATTAAATAAATTAGAAAATTATTGAAATAAATTACATTTTATAAGTTAATTACACACAGGCTGATGGTTTTTCAGCTTTTATATCTGGTAAATTCGATGATTTTCTGCTTGCAGTTAATGAAAACATAACTCAGGTAAGAGTATTATATCAGACTTAAACAAAAAAATTATGCAGAATTATGGGCTTAATGATTAAATCCCAGATTAAAATAGTTATTTTCAAATGGTACCTTATCCAAACGCATATTCCAATTTATTGAATATGACCGTGTGTTCGCTACAATCTGAATCAAAACAATTTGATTGGTGCATCTCCAATCAACATACAAGAAAACCTCAACATGCATAAAAACTGAAAACAAATCACATCTGTCAATATGTCAAACAAATACTTACTGGGGAGGAAGAGCCGATCTTCTCCATGTACTCAATTTCATAGTCCTGGACTGAAGCAGACCAAGACACAAAACCAAGAGTTAGAACCAGAATATAAGGTGGAATAGTGACTAATGTTTAGGTCTGTCTGATGGTGATCAGAGGCTGAACCAGCACTGTCTGCTCTCTGTTTCATCTACAACCCAGATGGGTTGAGCCAGACAGCCTCTGGGAGGAGGTGGGTCTTTTGGTGGTCAGAGGGCAGTAGAGAACTGGGCCAGCCCTTTTATTTATTTATTTTACTACTAGAAGAAAAGTCAATACACTACTGCTCTATGAATGGATAACAAAGTAACTAGCTGCTTTACATGAGCATATATCCAAACAAAGCTTTGAATTTCACTGAATAGCTGTACGAGTGTGGTACACTTTGATCTTGCATGAAAACAGGTGCCTGAAGGAGACAAAAAAAAAATCAGACAGTAATGCCAAACCTGGATTCTCCTGAGGGAGACTGTTCTCATTTACGAAAGTCGTAACGTCGCAGGGCTGTGGGAAGTCTTGGTGGTCAGTGTTTAAATCTTGGTCCACCTCGTGGCGGACCGCCCACTTATGACCAGTGGAGGAGGCCAGCTTCTCCTCATCTGTGGCGTGATCATCCTGTTGATGAAGGGACGAAGATTCATCTGCAGATGTGGGATCCTGCAAGAAAATGGCAAAGAGGGAAACTCTAAAATCAGCTGGAACTTTAAAAGTGAGAAAGAACCTTAAAAGAGAGCAAATTAAACACACCTGGGATGTGTCAGACAACGGGGATTTCTTTGGTGACCTCTTGACTCTGAAAGTATTACTGAGGGAAAAAAGACAATAAAACATAAATTATTAAAATCCAGGGAAATCCAAAGCCTTTGGAAAACAACACAATGTTAGATGCGGCATCTATGGCCTTAAACTTAATATTGTTCACTGCTGAAATTCCAAGTACTCTGGATGGAAAGCGTCTCTCTTCACATAAAAGGATGACAACATTACTTCATGAGAAACGACTGAATTCACTGTGTCAGAATTACAGCTCAGACAAGATGAATAATTAATATTAATTCTAATTTTAAATATTACAAAAACCCCTGCAGAGAAATAAAACTTATTATATAACCCTGAGTAGATGGTGGCACAAAAGTTAATGTGTATTAGTGGTTAAAGGCATATATATATTAATCATTTCTGAATTATTTTTATTTCTGATTAGATAAAGCTATTATCATAATTAATTGAATCATTAGTTTGTTAACTCACCTTTGTATTTATATTAATACATTTTCACATTCTGTATTCTTGTGTATGTTATTCTACTGTCCATGTGTCATTTACTTGCATTTTGTTCTTTTGTATGCTGCTTTGACAATTGAATTTCCCTATACAGTAATGAGATAAATTAAGTCTCGCATAGCAATAACTGAACATGAACACAAGAGGGAGCTCAAGCTCTGTTAAACATTTCTAGAAAAGATCCAGTTCTTTCACAGTAAAATGATGCTAGATTTTTCCCCGTCTGTTTTATTGAAGGACTAAAATATTTATCATTTGAGAGAATTGTAACTCTTAAGGCTTTGTTTGTGAAATAGTTATTGAAAGGCAGAGACTTTGTATGAAAAGAAAAAAACTTAATTTCTTCTTGGTTATGCAGCGAAGTTTGAGGAGGGAATTTTAGCATCACATCTTGAACATAAAAAAAACATGTTTCATATTAAGTGCTGTCTTTTAGATAAAAGCATACCTGATCAGCATTTTTACAGGTAAAAGCAATCAAGAGTCTTTCTCTGCCTTGCTTAATAATTTCCCTGCTGGGATGAATAAAGTAATTCTATTCTATTCTATTAAACTCTTGATATGCTCATGTGTCACTGTTAGACTCATTTCTGGGGATATCTTCATCTCTGGTCTTCCTTCACTGCATTCACCGTCCTGGACGTGAATTAAATATCACTTCCAGGACATTTTGGAGAACTAAAGATAAAATCTGTCTACAGACCTCGAGGTTTCAGAGATTGTGAAATTATTTGTTTCACCATTTATTCTATCTAAATATATAAGGATGTAATTGAGCACCAAAATTGTATTATTGGAACCCAATGTGAATATAAGCTTGTTGTGAAAAGTATGATGAAAAGGTAACAACAACCTTTTTTAAATTTTTCAGAGTGAGATTATTCTACCAGAGTAAATTATTAAAGTATTAAACTTTTTTTCCAAGTCTTCACCAGGAGTGCTAAAAAATCTGTTCCTGTCTTTATAAATAAAGCTTATTTCTGACACAGAGCTATAAAGAGAATGAAAAAGGTAACTAAAAACATGTGTCCTCATCTTTGACTATAAAGTTCAAATGCATTAGTTAGATAGTAGGCCCAAAGGATGATGATATCTCTGTTAATAGGATGGGGAACAACATGCTGCTTTTTAAGATGGAGTTTAGGGTTGGAAAGGGAGGATGGCTGTGTTGTCCCTCTACTTACAACAGACAACAAAGAGAGGACACACCCCTGGACTTCCTGTGATACATGAGAATACACAAACACAGGTGACAGAGAGACGGACAGAGGACACTGGCATAACAGACACAAACTAGGAGTGTGGACTCTTCCATCAGCCTTTCAGAGGACCATGTGAACTTACGATTTTAAGGGAGTTTTCTTCTTCTTAGCCGGTTTGTTTTGGTTCTGGTCCTCCAGTTCCCCGATGTTGTCATTGTCATTTTCGTTATCATAGTCATTGGACGACGTTTCGAAAGAGACAGGCACCCTGGGAGGCGAGGCGGCCATTTTGTTGGAGGATTTAAAAGGGTTTGTAGACTCATCAATGTTGTTTGGGTCAAAGCTGTATGATGGCCTGGATAAGGTGGGGGAGTTGGACATACTTTTCTTTGAAGAAAATGGATTGAAGTTTGGGTCATCCCACTTGTCAGGTTCAATGTGGTACGACACTTTAGGAATGGGGATTTCATCCGATCCGTTGTAGGCTGCAGGGGGGTTGTTGTCCAGCTGCTCCACCTGTTGTGGAGCCGCTTTTTTCAGCCCCAGCTTTGGTTTTCTGGACAGCATCTTACCAGGAGGCTTCTTGCCCAATTTCTTAGATGGAGGAGAGGCCTGCTGTGGCACCTCACAGCTTTCCTCAGAGTAGTCAAACTCCAGCCTTACCGGCTGACGCTTGGGTAGAATGGGTTGCTCCTCGGGATTGGTGGAAAGCTCTTCCAGAGGGGCGGTGACAGTGTGGTGATGTGGTTCTGCGGCAGGGACAGGGAGGCTCAGAGGAGGACTAGATGCAGGGCCATACACAGGACCCTTATGACCCAAAACAGGAGAATTGGTAATTTTGCTACCTCCAGTGCTGAAGGGGTTAATGTTCTCAAAGTTTTCTGGATCCCATTTATATGAGGCACTGGGTGGGATTGGAGAGTTGTCTTTGTCTTCTACGCTCTCTGCAAGAGGGGCTTCCTCCTGGCACAAGGGTAAGGCAGGGACCCCTTTGCTCTCCTCTTGGCAGGTTTGATTGGTTTCCTCTAGGAGAGGAGGCGGAGTCTCAACACGGCTCTTCCTGGTTTTTCTGAGAGTGCCTCCGGGACTGGGAGTTGCAGAGCCAACCTCCAAATCCTCCTGAGTCAGGAGAGGGCTAGCCGTCCGAGGCTTCGCTCGCTTTGTGATTTCAGGGGTGCTGCTAGAGGAGGCTGGCTTTGAGCTGTCAGGGTTGGAGTTTTGTCTGAGGAAGGGCTTCTTCTTCACAGATCCCGGACTGACTTTCTTAGGTCTCCGGAGCTTCCCCGGGGTGTTCTCGGTCCCAACGCTGAAGGACTCGGAGTGCTGACGGAAAGCTCCAGAGGCTGATCCTTCCAGCAGACTGGAGCTATCGAGCTCCCCCCCTTGGAGGCTCAGAGAGCGAGTCAGAGTGTGACTCGTTGGCTCTACAGCGACAAAGTCGAAGTTATACGTCCCGCTTGCAGCAATGGGTTTGTTCTCATCAAAAGCAATGGATGGGGACCGATAAGGTGCATCGGTTGCAGTGATGTCCAAACTAAGATCACCTTCAGAGCCGTTAACACCTGCAAAACATTAAAATAAGATTAATCTGCCTGCTATACAGGAGAATAACTTCAAGTAACATCCACACAGAGAAACAGGAATCATTACATTAAATCTTCTTGGTTATGTGAAAAAAAATGGTTGTACGAGTAAGAAAGCATGGTTGGTCAACCTACCTTAAAAAAGTATTTACATTTTGCCACATTTCAACTACAGACTAATTATTCAATAGTGTTCACTTCAGTTTAACCTAAGTATAAACGCAGCTGTTCTATGAAGATCTCAGAAGTTTGTTAGAAAACAAACAGCATCATGAAGACCAAGGAACACATCAAACAGGTCAGGGGTGATGTTGTGGAGTTGTCTTTAGCAGAGTTAGGTTTTATCCCAAAGTTTGAGCATATCACAGAGCTCTCTGTTCAATTAATCCAATATTTTTTTTAAAAAAATGGAAAGAGTGTGGCTCAACTCCAAACCTACAAAGACATTTCAGTCCAACTAAACCAACAGGCTGGACAGGAAGAGCATTGACCAGTGAAGCAGCCATAGCACACTTATGAGATTTATTATTTTTTAAGAAATGTGAAAGTCACTTAAAATTGATTTTCACAATCAATTTTGTGATTGAAATTGAAATTGCATAAACTTCATACCTTGAAGTTTATGTAACGACATAAAATGTGTCAAGGACCATGAAGGCAGTATACACATTTTCACTATTTACAGTAACTGTGCCACATACAGGCTACTATAAAGCATTTTTTTATTTGTAAGTATTATTGGTGATCATCTAAAGGTTTATATAAGGTTTATATTTTATACTCTGTTTTGGGAACCATTGTTCAATCTAAGAATCTGGTCCAAGGGATAACATGTAAAAAGATCAATAAAAACCTTTTAGATTAAGAAGGAAAAACACAAACAAAACACTAAAAAAAATGCTGTCATCTTTAAAAAATGTGTATACTTACTTTTTCTTCAGTTATCTTTATTAAAAATGAATTTTCTAGTTTAACTATCTGTAAACAGTCCAGAAGGTTTCAAGGGATTTTAACCTATACTGTTTGGAAGAGCAGTTCAGCTTCCCACCACTAGAGGATGTAACAACCTTTTCAATAACAACAATTGAAGCAGTCGAGCTTCTATCTCAGCATCTCCTACTGTACCTTTGTCATCAGATTCCAGCAGCTCTCTTTGGGGTTCAGCAGGAGAAACAGCTTTCACTGGAGTTGTAGATTCAGGAGTTTCAAAAGCACCATCAGAGTCTGAGCTCCTAAAACAAAACATAAGTTACACCTGACATTAATAAGGCTGCAAAATATTCAGAGGCCATATCAGAAAGATTAAGAGTTTCGCAAAAGGCCCGTTTATTCTCCAAGTAACCATTGATGCAAATGAATGAATGAATGAATAAATAATTTTTTAAAAACAAAAACAGAGAGAACCTAAATGTTACTCAAAAGATTGAGCAGATGTTCTGGCATCAGGTTATTAGCTGCCTTTATGTGAGCACTAATATTTTAAAATTGTTTCTGAGCTGCACAAGAACACAGTGTACAAGTATATTCTAATAAATGATCATATCAATGAAAAATAATTAATTTCAGTTATACAATTATAAAAAAAATTTAACTTATGGCCCACTGATTGTAAATTTGTGGATTAGGGTTTACAGCTAATTAAAAACTAGAATGTACTTTTTCAAAACAGATTATTGCATAAAGCTAATAAAAAATTATTTTTACAAAGAAATTTATGCTATGCAATCACTGAGACGACTGCTGGAAATTAAATAAAGATCAATATCAGACAGACAGTGGATGTCTAAAGAAATGGCATGACTACAATTGACTATTGTCAGCATGTGAGATGTCATGCAAAGACTGAATGGTAACCACTGAGTAAATAAAGTACTGGACCTTGGGGGACTCCTCGGTGTAGAAAGCTTTAATAAAATGCAACTTTCATGTAAATACTGTCCTTCAATTAAAAGGAATACTAGTCCAGACACCAGCCAGATGTTCAAGTTAATGGAGTAAAACGCTTCGTTACGCAGCACCAAATGATGGACTGAGGTTGTGAAAATAAGCATAGAACAATTTCCAATGCTGGAAAACAAAAAGGTTGTCATAACTTTAATCAGTCGAATGCTACAACAGACAATGTTATACAGATGCTTAATCTGAATTTTAAAAAACTAAATATTAGAGGTTTTTTATATTTAAATAGAAAAAGAGCACCTGAGAAATATTCCAATAAATGTGGTTTATAAATTACATCAATTATAGTAAGCGTTCCTGTTTTCATATCATGCTGGACTTTATTGGCAGAAATGAAAAAAGCTAAATCTGCAGAGAGGTATGAAATAACAACACACCAGAGACACATTTCACTACACACACATATAGACCTCCATCCATCTCAGGGTACAAAGACTTTGTGTTAGAGGATATAGCGAGAAACACTGAAAATCAATGGAAGTGGAGCTCACAGATTAACAACACCACTACGCATCAGTTCAGAGCATCATTTCATGGCATGCAGCCCGAGCCCGTCTCACCTCTGTCTGGCTGCCTCCCCGGCAGTCTTTAATAAATTATCATGACGAGAACCCCACGAGAGACGCTGCAGGAGCCCCAGAGTCGGATCAGAACCCGGGCTGTTCCCGTCTCCTGCCCCTCCCAAAAGCGTATCCCAGCCCCATCGGGCCCACTGCAGAGGAGACAGAGCCTGCCACGTACTCACTGCCATGGCTACCAGAAGTCTGCACTGCGATGCTACCGGCAGCCAGGTGCAGCAACACTTCTTCCTCCAAAGATGATGCTCCAAGATCTTCTTTCCCCCTTTTGCTGCCTGATGTTCAGATTTACCTGCTTTAGGTCAGCTTACTCTGCTTCTCTCTTTGTCATCAGCCACCATCAGTCTGTCCCCTCACCACACAAGTAGTGGATGCAGAATGAAAAAGATCTCCTCTCTCTCTGCCTCTCTCTCTCCCTCACCCTCTCTCTGTTTGCGTCCCTCTCTTTTTGATCAATGAAAAACAAACAGTCTAGTGTTTATACAATTTTCATTCAGATATTTAAGTATTAGACAACAAGAATCATGGGTTAAATTCTGAAACTGTTCCTACATATGATGATGATGTCATCAAATTAATGACAGTTCATTGATCAAAAAGAACAAAAGAGCCAATAAAGACAACAAGACAACATCAACATAACAAAAAGCACCATAAAAAGGTGCTTCTCTGACACCTAGTCATGGAGTCATAGAAGCATGTCATCGTTAGAGCAGGGGGAGAAAAAAAGATGTCGAAGAACAGCAGAGCATTAATCAGAAGTTAGCTTTTGTGTCAGACCCAGCTGAGCAGTACATGAAGGCTGAAGGACAACACATCAAAAACTAATTAAGGGAATGTAAGCCAGCTCACTCTGTGAATGCCAGTACATCTTTCAGCGTTTTGGACTGTTTTCCCAAGCACCAGACACATATCAAAAAACTGCAACAGGAAGAAATAATCATTCATGTCCAATTGCCAAAAACAAAATGGTCTTGATATATAGTCTGCTCTGTTTAAGTACCTTTTCACATACAGCTAATACATTACGTAAATTACTATTATAGTTATTGCTATAATCGTCATTATTATATAATGATTTTTTCCCCTTATTACTATTATTTTAGTAGTTTTTTTTTTTACATAATTTAACTTAGCAGTTACTAAATATTATAGCTAAATATGTTACGCTATGCATAAACGTTTGGTCACTACTTGCATTGTAGTTTAGCTATAAATGGTTCAAAGGTTCAAATTAAGGTTATGTTTGAGTTTTTAGTGAATAAATCAGAGCTAAGTTTAGCAGATAACATTAATATGACTGCAAACAGTGTATTTCTATGGTAACCAGAGAAATGGATGCTATTCTCTCCATATTCCTCAAGAAGGAAAAGAAACATTGAATGCACAAAATTCCATGCTGTAAAGTCAGGTAAATTTTAGTGAAGGTAATTAAATTGGCAAACACAAATTTCTGCCTTCTGTGCAAACAGATTTTACTCAGAAGGCATATGGCTGAATAGTCTGGGTGAGGGGGTGAATATAAACAAAGAGAGCAGCATTTCACAGCCCTCTCTGATAGGCTGAGGAGCCTGCCTGGAGACAGAAAGCTTTGCAGAGCCAGGCAGAAACACACAGACTGTCAGACAGCCAGACATGTCTGCTGCCGGCAACACCATCTGATGCTGTCTGCCTAAACAGCTTCTAGTGCTTGAGGAAAGCCAGTGGGTAAAACAAGTAGCAATAAAACCAAATAAAACATGGAATTAGTCTTTAAATGTGATTAAAAGTTAAAAGAAGATGGAAGCAGACTGATTTATAAATAGAGGGGGAGTGGTACACTACGGGGTATTTACGAGAGGAGCACGGTGGAAGAGGGGGGTAAAATATGGTAGTTTCCCAGAAAAAACGGGAGACCTGACAGGTATGAGCTTCCCTTCACCTTCATCTTTTACTTTGTAGTTTAATATTTCTCTTAGCTTGCTAATTCATCGCTGGAGTTTTCCATAGGATTTATTGTTAGAACTTTATTAAAAACAGAAGTGTGAAGAAAGAACAAGGACAAAATTGTATAGTTGACATGCTGAAAACAAACCAGCAGAGGGAGCCCCTGTGTTTTTCTGATAAGATGAATGAATATTCATAAACATACTGCACACTACACAAGAAGTCTGAACAGTGTCTCTATGTAGGTTTTAGAACATGCTTCGCTAACCACAAATGTTCATGTTTTTTGAAGTGGTTTATGTTGTCAGCTGGCACAAAACAGTGCAAAATTGAATAAAAGTTTAATAAAAGACTTTTAAGAATTTTAAAATAATCTGAAATATGTGGCTTGCATTTGTATTCATCCCCTCTGAGTCTATCCTGCTTGTACTCTACTGCAGCTCCAAGTGCTTTGGGGTTTGCAGCTACCAGCTTTGCAAAATGCCTGCAGACTGAAATAGTTGAAATGAAAATGCAAAATACCTTAAGCTCAGTCAGGGTGTCTGGGCTGTTCTAAAACACAGATGTGCTTTAATTGTAACAATTTTATTGTAGCTCTAGGTTTATAGTCGAATAACATCTGGAGTCTCACGTATTTTTCAGCCTCTGACTGGTTTTGTTTCAGGTTGAATTTAGTACCACCCATCTTACTATAAACTGTTTTGTTCTAAACACTTTTGATACGCACTGTTTTTTTTTTCTTTCTTTTTTTATTTAGTCAAAACATTCTGTGTTGGTCTGATCTAATCAAAGCACCTTTTCTCAATATATTTACTACATCCTTGTCTCTCACGTGGTTAGTAGCAAATTGGACATTTTATGATCCCCCACCCCCAACAGCTGCTTTCTCATTACTAGAGTAGATTATTTTAGGGGTATCAGAGTAAAGAGGGGGGTAAATGAATGCATGCCATGGTTTTTAACAATGTAACTTTGTGTTGATCTCATAAAATCCAAAACAGCCGATATACATTTGATCACAACGAGCACCTGAAGGTAGTTGAGTGTGCTTTAATTCAGATTTCAACCAAAGTTTGTGTCAAATATTGATATTTGATTAAAAATATGATAAGCAAAGGTAATTTAACTCCAAAGCCTCTAGTATGAATTTTTTATAGCATCCCCCCACTAATTTTAAATAATTATAGTCTTAAAGATTAAATTCAAATTAGCATAAATTGATATTTGCAGGGAGAAGCCTTACAGAAACTGCAAGACCATCAAATATTTTTTCTTCTTTCTAATGGAGAAAAAAAGGATTCATCTTCCTGTTCTCCTCATTTCACTTCACCATTGAGCACCAGAGTGTCTGAGATGTGGAGCACTGATCCACTCCTGAGTTATCCTCCAACCCCCCCACACAGCGTGTTCTATTTCAACACCGTCACCGACGTCAGCTCCCAGCGCGGCAGTAGCGTCCTCCTTCTTCCAGAACAAAAACATCACCCCACCAGTCTCCCTGTGCCACCTGACTCACTGTATTCTGCTTCCCAGGGACTCCTCTGTAAGCACTGTTATGGTTTTTCTGTAGCTACTATACAGTATTGGCAGCTGAAGAAAGTGCATGTGCGTCCACACGTGTTTAGGTGATCTTATTTACATCGCAAAATCAAATCAGACTAGCATTTAAATGCTTGTTTTTTAATAGCTAAGACTGTTTATTATTAGAGAAAACAGAATGAAAAAAAACAAAAGCGATTAGTGTTTTTCCAACGTCTTAATCTAGAAAATGGCATCACCTGGCAGCTATAGTGAACATCTATGCAGCAAAAAAAACAATCTTTGTGACACAATTTTGTGGTTTTGTCCCTTCCAATCGGAACAATAAACACAAATGTCAATAATTCCAAACTTACATGTGCTCTTGAGATGGACAGCGCATCTGTCCTTGCTCCATGGACTCGTTGGCTCCCATCCTTGACTATCTCTGCCCACCCTGCCCCCCACCCCTGCCTGCTCCTGCTGCCCAGCCACCAACCACATCCACCTGCTACCTCCAAAGCTTCCTCTCCTTGTAGGCTTGCAGAGCGGGTAGCCTGTATCAGAGGAGGCGAGCGCACCGTGCTGCAGTGCAGAGGATGAGAGCGGGCTCCTTGCATTAGGGAGCGAAACGGTGGCGGACGATTTAAGAGGCTCTTCGCTTCATGTACAGCATCCTCTGTCCTCTGCTCCTCAACTTACGGGAGCATTCCTCCCTCTCATCTGGTGCAAATGCAAACAAAATGATGAAGCACCCAGAGAGGGAAAAAAAATCTCAATCAAGTCTAAAAATAAAAAAGCATAAAAAATATTCCAGCTTTCTTGTCGTTCTAGATGTGACTGAAGAGCGTCTTCTCTGCTCAGCTCCAGAAATCGCTGAGCTGTGTTGCTGCTCTCACAGCCTCCTCCCCCTTTTTTCCTTCATTCTCCCCAAACACCAGACTCCTGTGCCTTTAAAAAGACAAGCAGCTCTTTACCCCCCCTCATCTGCTAATGCAACTGTGCAGGGGAGCCAAACAATGGATGGACCCTGAAACTGCCGTGATAAAGTGTCTTTTTCTCCTTCGCTCTCAGTTTCTCTTTTCCACCATCCCAGACATCTGAGTTAACATATCTCACTAAATCGCTATCATGGTGCCAGATATTCACTCCATCAGCCTACGACCTGTACAGAAAAAATACCTACTTGTCGTTCCCTCTTTTTCACACAATGGAAGGATCCAATACAGTCTAGCCAACCAGGGAGATGCCTGAGGTAAACAATAGAGTGCATGAAACCAGAGTCTCAGAGTTTTTGCTTTCTATATGTCTATAATGCTAGCAGCAGTTCTTCACAAGAAAAAAACTTTAAAATACAACTGCATTTGTTTCCAACTACAGAATGCAATAATGTGTTGGGAGAGACAGACACTGTAAAATCTGAAGTTACAGATGTCAGTTTCCTACTTTTAGTTTGATGCACATCTTATTAAAAAATTAGAGACCTAGTAAAAATGTGCAAAAAGCCTTACAATAAATTAACCTTTGATGGTGGCCGGCTAATGTCACTTTTAAAAATTAAGAAAGATAAAACTTTCCATTTGAATAAGTTTACATAGTGAGTAATTTAAATCTACAATAGTAAAATTTGTCATTAAAATAACTAGTTAAATCTGCTGTACCTCATTCTGCCAATAGTTTTCTACCATTTTTACAAAGTACAGTCATGTATATAGAAATAAGTTTTGTGTGAATTCCTCTTTACACAACCTAGCAATTACATTACAACCTAGCATTACATTGCTGAAAGACCAAATCCAACAGACTTTATTTAAAATCTGTTGAATTTTGGTATTTACAAAGGTTCATGATGCCGTGCACTTTACCATTTTTCCCAGACAAAAAAAAAACAAACGGTCCCACAGCATCACAGATTCTCAACCGTACTTTAAATGCTGTGATCCTTTTTCCAGATGTCCTTTTGTTTCAACTCCAACTCAACTGCAGTGGGGGTTTTTTATATAAAGAATCAACTTTAGTCACATCTGAAAAGGCACATTTATCACAGTTGAATTAAGCAAAATCCACATGTTTATATTTTTTGATGGTAGTTTTCCAGGCTACCATTTTTTTTGTGTTGTTTTGATATAACTGGGTCTTCATTCAGCCTTGTGGCTCTTTGGCTAAAATAAACTTTAGTTCCTGCCCTCCCTAAAGGGACTTTCAAAGATCGCTTTCTTTATTTTTCAACAATGAGTAAAAAAGTAAAAATCAAGTCGTGGATTGGATTTTTCAAATTTTTTAGAGTGAGATAATGCTGCTGCAAATAAAGTTAATTCAAATGCATTTTACACATCATTATAGGGATGTTAATAAATATTTTCATATCTGATTTTTTCTGTCTCTTTGTTGAAGCCCTGGTTTTCTCTCACTAACCAAAGCGATCAAGGAGTGGTTTCTTAAGTCATCTCTATGACAGATGCAAAGAATGTGTCCTGTGGGCTTTGGATAGGGGGCAGGATCAGTTTCGTCAAATTCCCAACTGATTTCAGCTACAAAGAGGGAAATGAGGCTAAGCAACTTGAGAAGAATAAATCTATTGTGCCCCCATGGGAAAGTACGGGGATTCTGGCTCTCTAGGATAACTTGAGCTGGCAGAAGCTCCAACTTTCTGTACAGAGGTTTCAGGTGTAATACCTGTGTCTGTCAGGGCAAAAATAATTGTTCCAGGTTTGATCCGCACAACCTGGAACACAAACCCAGGTGTAAACATCAAGTTCATTCATTACTTGATGAATGAACTTGCAAAGCATGCTGAGGTTTTATTCTTAAACTGGCTTGATGGTTGATGATATACAATTCAAAGAAACCCATTCAATTGTAGCCAAGTACGAAAGTCAAAGCACAGACCCAGCTAAAAGAAAAATCATTGATTATCGTTTCCCTTTAGACCGCCCACCCCCACAGAAGCTCAAAGATGTATTTAGGACAAAGAAGTCTGTCCAATATCTGTTCCAGTAGGTTCAGTATTGAATGAAAAGGCTGTTCTTTTACAGTTGAGCTTTGCCCCTCAGTTTCAGCTGCAGAGCAGAAAGAAATAGAGTTCAGCCTACTCATGCACAGGAAAAAACGGCTGTGACAGGGTTTCCTGAAAGATTTATAACTGGGCTATGAAAGATTCAACTCAATATCCATTTTTATATCCTGTTTCAGACTCCAGCGCAATACATAAAACTCCACAAAAAACATTTTGTCCTTTAGGGCAAATGGAAGTAACCTTCCGTGGCAACCTTCATTCTCCACTCATGGGATGTTCCTTCTGCCATGACCAGTCGTGCTAGTTAAACAACCAAAGTTGTCAGCATCTACCTCACATCTATCATTCGTTACACTGTTTTCAAAGAACCAGCTGAATTCTTGTTTATGGGGGTTTTTTAGATAATTTTCATTTCAGAATTCTAAATAAATTTCAAGCTTAGTTTTGAAGTCAATTTGCAAGCCACATTAGGCTACCAACAAACCAGCCACTTCAGTATGAGCACTGCACCCTACCACTCTGGCAGCTTTAGGCTTTATGAACCAGGCAGACTGTATGCAACACTGTTCTGATGTTGTCATCTTAACAGAGAAATTTCTCTCCACCTGAGACTGTGTAAACATTCTGGTCTCAGTCCTTTTTGAAATGCCTTGACCAAAAAAGCTCTTGGGGGAAAATTAAGCCAGCTCATATTAATCTGCACAGATGTTTTGATGGGGTGACGACGACTCAGGAGGTAGAAGTTCGCCTTGTTACCGGCAGTTTGCCGGTTCAAACCCCCACTCTGTCCCTCTACGTATTTGTGGCGATTGTACGGCAGCCTTGCTTCTGTCAGCCTTCTCTCAATCAGCATGTGAATAACTGAACAGGGTGTGAAGTGCTTCGGAGTCCTCTGATTTGATAAAGCAGTATACAAATACACTGCGTTTACCATGTAATGCCCAACAAAACTGGCAAAATTGGTCAATTGTTAAAGCTGAACTTAAGTGATGTCACTTTATGCCTTAAGTGACATCACTTAAGACATATAGCAACTGATCAGACTACTTTTACTGTGTGTACCAATAAGAAATATAAAAGTGGCTTGTGAAGAGGACCAGGGCAGATCTGAGTGAAACGTGAATTAATGTCAGTTAACAGCCTAGGTGAAAAACCGATAAAAATCTCTCATCCCACATATTGTTTACCAATGCCAGGTGATTTAATCGATTATTGTGCTTCTTGTGATGTCATTGACAGCTTTTTCTTAAGTAGCTTACAGCTACAAACTTTTTTAATTAGGTGAAACGCTGCAGTGGAAATCCATACTTTAGTACTCTGTTTTTTTTTATTTTCAGCATTATTTTAAAAAACACACCACTAAATAGGTTTTAAAAATATTATCCATAGGAAAGAAACATACCGCTGTTTTGCTGCAGCAGAAGATAACGATGAAAAACTAGAAAATTTCGGAAGAAATTTAGCCGGGGCCTGCCAAGGCGCGCCCGTCGGGCATGGGCCCGGCGTCGTCGCGCCACAAATCGGCGTCGACGCCAAAGGACGCCGCGACGTGATCAGTGGCACGCGGAGAACCGCAAGAACGTTAAGCGAGGCGGACGTGCACCGTTCGGTACGATTTAAAATGTTGTCGAGGCTTTTATTTGGAAGTTTTGTTAACCTTCATTTCAAAGGGCCAAACTAATCCCATGCGTAATAGTCCTTGGGTTAAAATAGTTATATAATGCTCAAAACACAAGTAGCTGATGTAAAAATATTCAAGGCTTTTATTTTGAAATTTTCAGTATGCTTCATTTCAAAGGGCCAAACTAATACCACGTGTAACAGTGCTTTGGATGAAAAAGTCAAATAAAGCCAAAAAGAGCAATTACGTCATGTAAAATTATTCAAGGCTTTTATTTTGAAATTTTCAGAATGCTTCATTTCAAAGGGCCAAACTAATACCACGTGTAACAGTGCTTTGGATGAAAAAGTCAAATAAAGCCAAAAAGAGCAATTACCTGATGTAAAAATATTCAAGGCTTTTATTTTGAAATTATTATTATGCTCCATTTTAAAGTTCCAAACTAATCCCATGTGTAACAGTGCTTTGGATGAAAAGTCATATAAAGCCAAAAACAGCAATTACCTGATGTAAAAATATTCAAGGCTTTTATTTTGAAATTATTATTATTCTCCATTTTAAAGTTCCAAAGTAATCCCATGTGTAACAGTGCTTTGGATGAAAACGTCAAATAAAGCCAAAAACAGCAATTACCTGATGTAAAAATATTCAAGGCTTTTATTTTGAAATTATTATTATGCTCCATTTTAAAGTTCCGAACTAATCCCATGTGTAACATTGCTTTGGATGAAAAAGTCATATACGGCCAAAAAGAGCAATTACTTCATGTAAAATATTCAAGGCTTTTATTTTGAAATTTTCAGTATGCTTCATTTTAAAGTTCTGAACTAATACCACGTGTAAGAGTGCTTTGGATGAAAAAGTCAAATAAAGCCAAAAAGAGCAATTACGTCATGTAAAAATATTCAAGGCTTTTATTTTGAAACTTTTGTTAAGCTTCATTTCAAAGGGCCAAACTAATACCACGTGTAACAGTGCTTTGGATGAAAAAGTCAAATAAAGCCAAAAAGAGCAATTACATGATGTAAAAATATTCAAGGCTTTAATTTTGAAATTTTTGTTAATATTCATTTCAAAGGGCCAAACTAATACCATGTGTAACAGTGCTTTGGATGAAAAAGTCAAATAAAGCCAAAAAGAGCAATTACGTCATGTAAAAATATTCAAGGCTTTTATTTTGAAATTTGCAGGATGCTTCATTTCAAAGGGCCAAACTAATCCCATGCGTAATAGTCCTTCGGTTAAAATAGTTATATAATGCTCAAAACACAAGTAGCTGATGTAAAAATATTCAAGGCTTTTATTTTGAAATTTTTGTTAAGCTTCATTTTAAAGGGCCAAACTAATACCATGTGTAACAGTGCTTTGGATGAAAAAGTCAAATAAAGCCAAAAAAGAGCAATTACGTCATGTAAAAATATTCAGGGCTTTTATTGTGAAATTTTCAATATGCTTAATTTTAAAGTGTAAAACTAATCCCATGTGTAACAGTTACTGAGTTAAATCAGTTATATACAGCCCAAAGCAGCAAGTAGTTGTAAAGGCCAGTTCTCAGTCCTGATCTGTTTCAACTGAGGATAGATAGAACTACAACGATGCGTATTCGTAGTCCTAACCAGCAGCCAATAGCCTCTTGAGTTCCGTTGCTATGGCAAATAATGGTCTCAGCAGGTGTGAGCTCTGAGCTGTGAGCTCTCAAACACACAAGTGTGTTTGAGCAAACACACTTTACTGAAAAAAAGCATTGGAAACAAATCCTTCTTGTTCGGGAACCGTAATACATATTCGAAAAGCGTTTTAAGCGTATGACAGTTCAATGTGTCTTCTGCGATAGTCCCGAGATTCATATCTGTACCTCACTCAGAGCATTTACAGTGATGAGAGAAAGAAATGTTGTGCCCAGATATGAACCGAGGTCGGCTGTCACTCTAATATGAGCAAAAATGAGAAACTTTGGGTCGCTTAGAGGCAAATTGTGGACAAACCATAACTGGTATCGACGAGCCGTCTTCACTTTCGAAGAGATCACAGACGTATCTACAAAATGAAATTTGAATGGCATTTCTAGGTGAATTTGTGACGACACAGCAAATCCTCAAAAATAGGGTATTTCTAGGATTTTTCCCATTGAGTTATAATGGGGTTTTTTTCGTAGTTTTTTGCGAATTATGTCGCCATGTTAATCCCGAATCCCACCAAAAGTAATAGCTGGAATGGCGTGAATTTTCTGCACGTTTTGATACCTCTTTTGTAGGTGTGCACGCAGCGGTATGAGCCGCATTAACGGTTACGGATGAAAAATAAAGAATAATAATAATAAAGAAACTTTTCTTGGGAGAATAGCAATAGGTTCCTGCCATTGCTTTGCATGGCAGGCCCCAATAACAGTCACAAGCAAAATAAGTAGAAGGTTTTCTGTGTCAAGCATGAAAATTTTAAAAACACATCTTAAATTACCTTCAGTTTGACCTTTTGTCTCAAAATTTAGAAGACACTACTAGAAAATGTAATGGTCGTAATTGCTGAAAATTAAGAGGTGGGAGTAGTTTGAGAAGAAACTAAAGTTTCACTGCATACATTAACTTTTAGCCACTAAGGACAGAGAAAAACCAACAGATTTACTGCCGCAAAATAAAAGTCACAGAAAGATGTGATAATTTCTTATTAATTAAGACCATTAAAATAAAGAAAGATTTTTTTCAACCTAAAAAAAAACAAACCAGTGAAGAAAATTACCTAAAACTGAAGTCGTAGGTCCACACATGCTCTGCCATAATCATACATATCTTTGGTCAAAAATGAAAATCTGTGGAGTCAAATATAAAAATTTTTCAAACGTTCCTCTTCACTGTACTCAAACAGGTCACTCAGAGACTGTAATTAATATAACATTATGCCTCACTGGGATTTTTTATCCTTCTGCTCCTCACTAAGCATGGCTTGTTTTCATAAAGCTAAATATTCACACAGCTGCTTCAAATAAATATGTACCTGACTAGGACTCCCTTGAGAAAGAGAGTCCTCTCTTTTGGTAAAATCAAGGTCAAATAAACTTCTGCATTTTAGAAGCTTCTTGTCTAAATCACAGAGATCTATGTATCATGAAATGCATCAGCACTGATTTGTCCCCCTGTGTTCAGTCATGCAAACATGTGAGCACTTAAGCATTCCTCTGCACAGTTTGAAAAAAAACACCCTCTGGTGGTTGCAAAAATCTTTACACCATAGAAGTGGCTGAGTCATTCCTTCCAAATAAAACTTTATGCAATAAAATGCAAAGCCAAGAGGGGCTGCAGAAGAAGGGTGTGGGTTAAACAATGTGAACTATTCACACTTTATATATTGTGGCTATAATTTAGTAAGAGTTTCATAAAAAGTACATGACTGTGTTCCAGATATTAAAAAAAACGCACAGGAGATTTGTCCACCTATGATTGCACATATAAAAACACAGTAGTTATAAAGAGTACATGTAAGTATCAGTTGCTATGTTAAATTTAAAAAATCAAGTTTGATTTCACTTTGTGGTCAGCGTGCATAGCAGTGTCATGCTGTCATTTTATAAGTGGGATAACAAGCCCAGTTGATGACAGGGCATATAGGTTTATATGAAAACCTGATGCTGCTTTATGTTTGAATAGAACAAAAACATTGCCTTACAAAATTATGAGTACACCTTGCCATTTTTGTCATTTTGCCACATAACAACAACAATTAGATTAGTTCTATTGGGATGTTATGAAACAAATCAACATAAAGTAGTGCATAGATTTAAAATAGGAGGATAATTACATAGGAACAAAGTCTTATTCAAAAAAATAATAATTGTAGTGTGCATTTGCAGTCAGTACACCAGATAAAATGCACTTAGGATTGTGGTTGCAATGTATCAAAATTAATAAAAGTATTTGTAGTGTATGGGAATAATTTCACAAAGAACTTTTGTACTAAAATAAACTCATACATTTAAAAATAGGGGTGATTTTCAATAAAACATTTGCATTTTGAAATATCTACTGTGAAATATGTACTTACTTTGTAAACTACTGGATAGATATGTTTTTAGATATTTCTTCCTCCTCCTATTTTAGGAGCTTATTCTAAGACAAAATACCAGTTCAGCTGCATACTTATCATGTAAACATGCACATAAGATGAGCTTCACATCTGAAATTTATTTCTTTGAGTTATGCAAAGAAGCCTTGCTGGAGGAGTATTTCAAAAAGCTCCCTGTTAAAGAATTGCAAGATCAGGATCTACAAGTTGAGTAAGTATGCCAGATGTCAATTTAATGGTATCATTTCACCAGAGCTATTATGCTGAAATTTAAGGGTTTTTGGCTTTGGAACAAATTCCGAGGTCCAAATTAAGTTGCATTGCATTTGTCAATGCCGAATTTTAAAGCTAAATGATAAAATTGCTTAAACATGGAGATGTTTACAGGCAATGGTGTGTACCGTACCTTAACAGAACCCGGCAGGGTGCAGACACAGGGTAAAGGTCCTCACAGGGTTCAGCAGGAAGTGTATAGGAGTCTACAGGGGCAGCAGGAGGAAGACAGGGGGATGCAGGTGGGGTTGGTGGAAGTGTCTCCAAAGATGTGAGAGGGGCGAGTGCTGAGGTTTTGTGGAGGTGAGGGGGGATGGCAGGCAGGTGAGTAGTGCTGTGATCGTTGGGGGCAGGAGTGGGAGAAGTGGGGACAGGTTGGCAGCTCTCTGTCTGCTCAGCAAGGGAGAGGCTGCAAAGGGAGGGAAGGCAAAACATCAGCAGGTAACCAAAAAACAAACTACATCCTTTGTCATGTTCCTGTTCAAATGACGTATGAAGCAGACTTGACTAAAAACAGAAGACGACAGCAAGTCTTCCTGTTTGAAACTCAATCTTCAGCTTGCCTCATTACTTGCCCAGACATGACAGTCTACTGTTTCAGAGACTTAGCCTGTTTAGCCTTATGGTGCAGGCTCTGTCATCAATGGCCTCCTGGTGGAGTGGATTTAGACCTGATCTGTTTTGGCCTTATCCCAAGTGGGTAGGCTCTGTAATCTGACAGGCATTGCCTTGGACACCCATGCAGCTGTTCTGCACTTGGGGAATGCCTCCTGTTTGGCTTCAGAAATAGCCCTGCAGACTCTTCTGACAACTAGAACCTCAAAATACCTTGATTATCAAAAGCACAAATTCAGCCAAATGTAAGCAGACATGTTCTTTTTAGATGTTCCTACCAAAACATGTTATACTTTCAATAGGAAATCTTCCTTTATTTTCAGGTTTTACAATTAAAACACATTAAAAATGCAAGAAATAAAAATGTAGACATACGAACTGCAATGGGAAGCTAACAAAAAAGCCTTAATTCTCCAGTCCGTCTTATCTTCGTGGAGGTTTGTGGGTGTTCTATTCTATTAATTTGAGTCATTTTTTTCTCTTCCAATATGCATCCGTACTCAAACTTCCTCATCAGAAAGGTTCATAAGTAACTTGCCTGTATGTCTAAGCATTTTGTCATTAATTCTACCATTAATTTTGAGTGCTTTATTTTTTTTTAGGAAAGTACTCCCGGCTCAATGCTTCTGTGTACAGTTGTGACTCTTTCCAAAAGAGAGTTACAGACAAAGCTATTGCTGCAGTTAATTTTGCATACCATCTTTGTTTTGCTGTTCAATTTACGGTAGTACTGACTCAGTGCTTCTGTGCTCAGCTGTGTCTTATAAACCCACTGATAGAGCTGTTGCTGCTTTGAGCTTTATGTTATGCTGTTCTTTGCTGTAAAACGTAAAGCAAGCCCTTCGATTTTAGGCTTTTCTCTTCCTAAAAGGAGCTGCTAAGACATATAATTTAAAGTATTCTCCTAGATTTGTTTATTTTTTATTTATTGTTTGTTTCTGCAATACAAAATAGTCCTGACCTAGTGCTTCTGTGTTTACATGTTTCTTACAAAATGGGCTTTACTTTAAGCTATTGCTGCCATTGATATTTTTCTTTACCCCTGACTCAGCGAGTCTGTATTTCGGTGTCGCTTTTCTGAAAGGAGCTATTGATTATGAAGTTGGGTTGAATAACTTTGACTACTCTTATTGTTTTTCTTTGCCATAGAAAGTACTCCTGATTTAGTGTTTCTCTTATGTTTTTCTGTGCACAAAACGTTCTTTTTTTCCACTGTTGCCACATGCTTGCTTGGGCTGAGAAACCGCTGGGAATTCAATCACCTGAAGTCAAGAACTGAGCTTCCTTACATGAACTTCCTTTTACCAACTGGCATTTTATGATCAGCAGAATTAGTTTTTATGCAATCAAATTTGAATCTCACTATAGTATTGGATTGTGTCTGATTGAACTGGATTCTCTAAATCTGGAACTTAATTGAATCCTCTGAATAAACTGAATTAGTACTTGTGAATTCACAAGTATGATGCTGAAAAGTTGTGGAATAAGCTCTGATTAGGTTTAATTTTATGTAAGTTCAGCATCAGCTGACCTACTCAATGTAACAGCTGATGATTTCTAATTTAGCAGTGCCCACAGATATGATGAGCACATAGTGGCAGCAGGATAAATATAACAAATTAGAGCATATGAGCTGTTTCAAGTGGGACAAATTCAATCTCGTGGCATTATCCCTGCAAGCTGCCCGATATATTCTTACTGCCATAAATTCATCTGGGAGCTGCGTAACACACTATTAAATTCTAAGAGCCATTTTAATGAATAATTATACAATCTTATTGTTCATTAATGAATGTTAATAAACACATTTGACTGTGCTTTGAAAGGATTTCTGGTCTTTTTGGTTGCTAGTACCAAAGTAATCTACTGGAAACATCTGGGTTTAAGCGTCCAGGTGTTTTATGCCAGAGTTTTAAATGAAACCAGCTGCAGTTTACCAGAAGAAAAAAAAGAGTTTTTAAATTGCTGTAAAGATTGGACCATATCATTCTTTCTGTAGCCAACAGCCAGCTCATAATGTTTACATAAAAATGCCTAAAGAAAACATCTATTGTTTGGCAAATTTGTACTTTACCCTACTTTCTACTGCCATTATATTTTAAATGTCAGAATAAGTTGCAGACAATAATTTATCCAGTCATGCAAAGCAAATAAATCTACAATCACCAGGGCAACCAGTCTATTTACATTAAAGAGTGGGTTTCAACACACCCAACTTCTCTTGAATGGATTCAATACTTTACTGATTCTGTTCAAAACCTCCAGAAAACCAACATATTCAGTCATTCTGCTCTCCAAAGAGTTATGCTCCTATTTTACATTTGATGTATCATATTTAAAAAATACTCATTTCTATTTCTTCTCTTAGGTCTTCAATAGTAACAGACCTAGAGTTTTTAAACTCATAAGGAGGTACCTGATTAGTCCAAGTCATGTAATTAACTGCTCAGTTAAAGCGGGGCAATTTCTAACTTCCTAGAAAACTCCAGTTATTACTCACAGTTTCTAAATCTGCTGAAGGCACTTATTAGTGATTTTAAACCCATCAAAATTCTTCCAGTAGGATCCAAATTTTGTACAATTTTTATTTATTTTTTTTTTCTAGAAAATATCAAAGCAAACAGTGGTGGTATAGTCAGGGCCATTTTTCTTTCACACAGATAAAAATTATCTCAGTGGGTGGATATTAATGCTGGTGTACCTCAAAGCTCTGCAATCGATCATCTGATTTTTACTTGATATATTAATGTAAAGTTTTCGCCTAATGCTCAGATGTATTCATATGAAACCTTTGTTTATTTACAAGCAAAACCAAAAACTAGTCGGCAGAAAAGTGGTCTGCTGTGATGGTTAAGATCTCTAACTGGATACGTAACTCATGCCTGCTTTGTGATGTTGAGAAATCCTTTTGAAGTTTGCAAAGATCCAGATTCAGATGTGACAAGGCAAGGAAAACATTTCAGTACTAATGGTAAACAGTTTTGCATCTCACTTTAAGGGACATATTTAAAAGATTGCAGCAAATTTAAATTTAGTTTTATGAATTTCAGAAACACAAAAGAAGTAATTTACTCAGGCGTCAGAGAATTACACAAATACCATGAATTGGTCACATATGAATTACCAATACTAAATAAAAAGTCCAACTCTATCATTGTAGGGCTTCAACTAAATATAATTATATATTTTGGGAAAACAAGATAAAATAACTGGATATTTTAGTAGTGTGTAAAATATGACATGATTATATAATAGACTAAATACTCAGAAACCCTTTTAGATATAACAGTGGATTGGATATTCAGTTCTTTGCAAAAGTATATATACCCCTTGAATGTTTTTTAAATGTTTTGTCCTATTACAATCACAAATGTCAACAGATTTTACTGGCAGTTTATGTGACAGAACAGCACAACAAAAAAAGCAGAGCCCAATTTTGAAGTGGAAGATAAAGAACACATGTGTTTTAAAAGTATTTTACAAATAAAAACAACACATGTATTTGTAATCAGGTGCCTTTACCCTGATATCACTAGTTAAAATCTAGAGCAACCAAATGGAGGGACAGATTAGAAATCAATATCACCAGCTTTTAATCAGACATGCAACCAAAAAGGTCCATTGTAAATCTGGAGGAGCTGCAGAGATCAACAAGACATCTGTTAATTGTGAACTTCATAAATTTGATCTTTACAAAATAAGTCATGATCCATTGTCTTTCGTTAATGCAAGATCAAGTCTCAGAAGTGAAATGTCCAGGAGGGCCAAGAAACAACAAGCATTGTGTGGAGGAAAACCAAACCTGCAAACCACCATTAACACACAATGCACAATTTCACTCAAAATTAATGTTTGATTCAAAATGATTATTCGTAATGAATTCTGATTTAGTCTATAGGTGTGCAAAGCATTCTCATGATCTACTCCATTCTGGTTTGCAAGGCAGAGTGACTAAGGGAGACATTAAAGTGTCTTTTTCACATTTATTAAATTTTAAATATTAATGCATGCATGGATGTAATAACTCCCTGCCAGAAATCTTCTGTCTTGCTTTTAATAAATTGATCAAGGAGCGAGCACCACACCATTCTGCAGACAGTCTTGTCCAAAGAGGAGTTTCATTTTCAGTGGTCTTTTAGTCAACAACTGTAAAAAATGTATATATTTCCTCACCACGTCAGACATTTTAAATTGATTCTGAATAGTAGTAAATGAGAATCATAATTCTTATGTGAATCAATTTTTAGCACATCTCTGCTGTTAAATATGGTGGTGGCAACATCATGCTGTGGCGAGGCTTTTTTTCAGCAGAGACAAGAAAACCTGTTAGAGGCTAGAATAGACTTGAATGGGGTCAGTATCAACTTGCATCAGGACAATGATCCTAAACATCTGTTAGTCTGGTCTAGTCAAAGTCTAGACCTAAATCCAGTTGAAACGCTGTGCCAACTGCTCCCAGTCAAATCTGACGGTGAAGAAGAGGAATAAACTTCAGTCCCTTGATGTGTAAAACTGGAGACGACTAATCCCAAAGGAAGCTGTAATCGCAGTGAATGGTGAAGCACATCACACTTTTTAGATTTGTGTTTGCACAAAATTTGTGATTGTAATGTGATGAAATGTTCAAGGGGTGTAATTCTAAACCTGAAGCGCCACAGCTAGTTTTAGAAGTAAAACTCCAGTCAACTGTTTTATTTGGTAATGCAACTTTTCATAAATAACAATTTTCAAAAGTACTTTGGGTTCAAACTGAAAGCAGCTCTTTAAATTTCCTTAGTAACCTCCAAAAATACACTACAAATACAGCAGTTGATCACTCCAGACATATTTCAAGAGAAAACATTCAGGATCAAGTTAAACAGCTTTCCAGTTTCTGTAAATTACAGATAAACTCTCATCCAGTCGTCAGAGGCGGAAGTATAACATGCTGATACTTGTCAAATTTCTTAAATGGGAGGCAGCAAACTCTATGCTCAACTTCACTCCACAAAATCCTTCCATACTGTCATTTCTCTGTCTGTCCCGCCCCTCTGCCCATCTGCTGGGGTCAACAGTGGCACAGAGTAATTAGCACAAGTTACCTCCAGACCATCTGCTGCATCCACCTGGAAGGATTTAAGCACCAACACACTTGTTCTACAAAAAACAACCAAAAACAAAACAATGGCAGCTCTCTGTCAAACTCACCCAGAAATCCCAGATTTCAGCTGTGGAAAGGATTCATCACAGAAAATATAACTTTAAGATTGAACACTCAGTTTTTTCTTTACTCCACAAACAGGAGAACCTGCGACTACACCTCCTCCTCCTCTCTGTGACTCCGTCGCTCACTCTCACACACGCTCAAGTGTTTCTCTGAAGCCTGGCTTTTGTTCCTGTGCGCTCTGTGAAAATGACTTCAGTGGGACTGTGTCCTGCCCAAATTCCTCCCACTGCAGGCTTCAGCTCACAAAGCCGCACAGACTGAGCAGAACTGACAGCTATGTTAGCCTTCGGGGGCGGAGGAAAATACAACATATGCCCAACCTCACACACACATCATTGGCTAGGCAGTCATATTTTTGTCTGCCGCATGTTTGCATGTGTAACCTTATCTATCGCTGACATATGGAGTGTATATCACCGTTATTCTTTCTCTGAGAGAAGTTGTGGGTCTATGATGGGACAAATGCCAAGACTGACAGGCAGCAAGTGCTGCTCCGGCATGTAATCGCCTCTTCGGCATGCAACAGGCGGCGCATAGGAAACATGAATGAGAAGGTAGTTGGTAGAAAAAAAGAGTGAATAACACAAAATCAATAGAAATATTCCTGCATGTTTACACTGATTTGTTTTACTTGTATTTACAACCTATTAAGTGTCTAGTATTTGCTCTAATAACAAGATTTTAAAGTATTTTTTAATGTGAAAGACCAACTAAAAGCAGTGCGTAGTTGTGAAGTGAAAGAAAAATGATATATGAACTTTAAAAATCTGAAAAGTGTGGCATACATCTGTTTTCAGTAACCTCTCCCAGCCCCTCCAATCCCAAGCCAGTTTGTAGAAGCACCTTTGGGGTTTATCAATTTTGTGGACAAATTAAAGTTTTTGACCATTCTCCTCTCTAAAATAGCTCAAAATCAGATATATTTAATGAAATGGGTCAATGAGTGTTAATTTTTGATCTTCATTTGGATTTAGGTCCAGAGTTTGACTGAGTAATATGAACACATGACTGTTTTAATCTAACCCATTTTATTGTAGCCCTAGCTTTTTGTCTAAATGTACTGTCCAGCTGGACAATAAATGTTTCGCACCAGTCTCAATCTTTTCCCAATCTCAAACAGGTTTTCTTCTAGTATTGGCCCATTTGTAGCTCCACCCACCTTCCTAATTACTCTGACCAGCTTCTCTTTATGAATTCCTGGCTTGTCTTGCATCAATGTGAACTTAATTTGCTAATAAGTTGACTTCTAATGTAACTGAATGTGCTGAGTTTTAATTATGGATGTCAGGGTAAAGGGATTGATTACATGGGTATTTTATTTATAAACACTGTTAATTTCTACTTCACTGTTCTGCACTACAATCCCAATAAAATACATTGAAGTCTGTGGATGAAACGTTAACAAAGTGCTGAATCTTTTCAACAAAAAAGCAGCAAACAATTAACTTAGTGAACTAAGAACTGATAAAATGATATAAAAAGTGAAACCAGACGAGTCACATAGAAGCTGAACTAAAAACAACAATGGCCTCAGAGGCAGAACAGACTGGCAAGGCTCCTGCTAATTGGTTTGATCAGAACCGCTGCCGACAGAAGAACCCAACCAGACACCCTCCGAGGCTCTGAGAGCCAAACAAATTCATTTTAAACACATAAAAGGCAGGAAAGGAAAGGGGCTGAAATTGAAAAACCCTATGAGATGTACTAATTTGCAAAACAGAATAGAAGTCATGGATTGTGTCTAAAAAATTGTAAAGAAATACAATGTTATTCATTCTGGGGAAAAAATAGATAGCCTATAAAAATCATGAGGTTTTATTCACCTAAATATATTAAAAGGTATGTTTCTATGCTCCAGATCCTAACTAAGTACTAGAGAAGCAGTCATTGGTTGGTGCCTACAGGAAAATATTATGGATCAGATTACTGGACTACAAATCACGTCTTGTTTATCTGATGAATTATATTTTTAAATATTAGACTTACAAAAACAATTAAGCTACTGACTGACAGCTTAATTTTTAATATCAGCTTACCCACTGTTCTGTAGCTCTGTGGAGGGATGCTCGACTGTTTCTGGCACCTCAGTTTTCTCAACAGGGACTCTGAATGGCTCCACAGGTGGGACCTCGATGGGTTTTTCTTCTGGCTCTTCTAAAAGCTGCTGCTGCTGCTGTTGTAGAGTCTCTGTTCTTGGCTCGTTTGGTTGTAAATCTTCTAGATTTGGTGTTTCTCTGACTTCTACCTCATTTCTGGCTAGAATCTCTTCTGTCTCTTGAGCAGGTTTTAGGACGTTAGTGTGCTCTGCTGCTTCTAAAACAGACTTCCTGTCAAACAACTTTTGAGATGATTCTTGTTCCAAAGGTTTTGTTTTTTTGGATGATTCTCCTGGGAGCTCAGCCTTCGAGGTCAGATCTGCCAAATATTTTATTGGTTCAGGAAGATCCACCTTCTCTAAAGGTTTAGGAAGATCATCTGGCCTCTTCACAGCACTTGGACATGAGCTTTGAGCTGCATTTTCCTCTGCTTCCTCTGGTGGAAGGATCACCTTGTCTGATATCAGTGCAGAAGGAATCTCCTCAGTGGGAGTTACAAACTCAACCTGAGGAGACTCCAGAGATGGGAGTGGTCTGGGAAAAGAAGAATAGAAGAAAAGGGTTAATGGAGCTGTTGCTTGACAGCAAAAGTCCAAACAAATGACAAGTTTGCGTGGGTTTGTGAAGGTTGTGTACACAGAAATGTTGACGGTGTGTTTGTGTGAGAAAAGGCTCGTTGTCTCCCTGGAGATGTCACAGCTGATGTCATCCTTTTGAACATAATAGGCTGCTTTACTTTCATTAGAGTTCAACCAGCAGTCATATGACTCAATTCAAACACAAAGTGCAGCTCTGTGTTTACATCCTCATTCATATTCATTGTCACGATGCTCTCCTCAATAGCGCTCCAAACAAGGCCTGGACAGGGTGTTACTGTGAAGTCGATTTAAAAACAGAAATGATTTTTTTTTTTTTTAATGTCTGCCTGAATTCAAAGACAGTAAAGGAATACTTCAGATTTGTTTTGTTGTGATGCTCCGTGATGATATTATCAGTAATAGTTTCCTGGAGTTGAGGTTTTAAACAATTTTAGTCATTTATTAAATGGCTCCTCTTGGATGAGTTTTTATTGTTGTATTGCAGTTTTGCCACTGCAAGACAAATTTCTCCTATGGGAGACTAATAAAATTATCTCATCTTATTTAACAAAATTTTCAAAATGAGTTGGGACACAAAATGAATGAAATAAAAATAACATAATTAATAAAAAAAAAAAGTGTTGATATGTGGTTTTAATCAAAACAAAACTATATTAAGGACATAGTAAGGATTATTATTCACAATTAACAGATTCCCTAACTATCTGATTACCATTCCATCAGTGAAGATTGGATTTAGGATGCATTTTTAATTTGTCTTTCAGACTGTTTTGTCGACAGTCAAAACAAACATCAGAATAAATCCAATAGCTTTGGTCTTGCTTGAGTTGATTAAAATATAGCTTGTTGTCGGTGATAATTATATTATCTTCACTTCCTTAGCAAAAACTTCTTTCGGTTGTAAAAATGTCCTTCCTTTGAATTTACATTCATTATGCTTAACAATTGTAAATATCTTTTACTTTGAATTTTAGTCAGATCAAAGGTAGAACAAATTAGTTTAAGGTTTTTGTGTTTTTTTATTTTTTGTTTTTGTTTTGTTGCAGAGAACGTGAATATAATGCAAACTTCAGCATGGTGTCGTCTGTCTGACCTGTTCTATACGGATGAACTGAAGAACTACCCACAGCTGAAGCCCAGTATCCAAATCTGTCTAATGATGCCTCCCAGTGATCACAATGTGACTTTAGCCTTCTACGTCTCTACATATGTACTAAGAAATACTATCTGTCAGCTACAGGTACGGGAACCAGAACTATGAATACCTTTGAGAGAATATGACCACAATAAATCCAAATCCAAACTACCAACTAATGTGATCCCTTTAGAACAATTTTAAAAACTGTATGAACATGCTATTGTGTTTACCTCAAGGCATCTTGTGTATTCACTTGTTCGCTCTGAGAGAGGGATGCAGTGTCTTTTAAGGCTTGAATCCAGTTTGTTTCTGGTTCCTGGGATCCTTGCTCTGGATCAGGACTATCTAAAACTTTTTGCTCAACAAGAGAGGAGCAGACAGGAGTCTTTTCAAGAGGTTTTGCATCACGCCAAGAAGCAGTGGCAGGGGGCTTTACCTCAGCACTATCATGGGGTTCTGGAAATGCCACTTGATCATGGCGTTTCTCTGACTCATTAGGAGACGGGATGGTGGTCGAAGTAACAACAGATGGTATGATGATGGTATCAGTACTTCTTTTATCTATCACACTATCGTCTATTTCAATTTCCTTAGCACAGCTAACGCCCCCTTCTGAGGGACAAGCAGGGGTTTCTATGCTGCTCTGTGGCACGTCATTGTTAAAGAGACTGGACTCTGATTCTGTTCCACTTTCTTTATCATTTAAATTTAAAATCACTTGCTTTCCTGCATTTTCATCACTATCAGCTACTTGCACCCCCTTCTGTTCCCTATTCTCTACCAAATCTGCCTTGTCTTCTTTTGGGATTTCCTCATCATTAGAGCTTTTTATGGCTGCTTGTACTACTTGGCTGCTGTCTGTGTCAGAGGTTTTATTGCAGCTTTGCAGCTCTGCATCCTTAATGTCACCCTTAATGTCTTTAGCTGAGGCAGCATTAAAGTCCTCTTTCCTAGTTTCTGCTTCCCCAACATTTTGCTGTGTGCTAAACCCCTTCGGATAAACTTCATTAGCTTGGTTTGAACTTGAAATATGAGTATCTTGACTGTCTGTGCTGACTTTTGATGAAACTGAGTGTTGGCTAGCTGAAGTCGAAGCAAACTCAATAGATGCAGCACTGTTTTTTAACATTTCACATGTTCTGTGCTGGTCCATGTTAGTTGTTTGTTCTGGCTTTGTGTTTCTGTTTGACTCATCTAGCTCTAACCCAGGGTCTTTATTCACATCTAATCTCTGCCCAATCTTAAATACTTGAGGGCAAACAGTTACTAACCCTGAGTCAACTGATGCTTTTCCATCTGCACCATTTTCACTTCCATTTAAATCCACAGAAAAGCCAGATGGCACCTCTTCTTTCACTGCAAATCTAAACAACTCATCCTTGTTGACTGATTCAAACAAACTCTGATCAGAGCAGTCTCCCTCCTCTGGACCTGCAGGTTGAGTCCAATTGGAAATCTTTTCTTTGCCGTCAGCGGTTCCACCTGACATCTCCTCTGTGGAATGTGTGGATCCCAGACACTGCTCCCTTTGCTCTGGTTCTTGAGCAAAACTGTTTAGATCTTGCAAGTCCTGCGATTGGCCAAAAGCTGGGCTCAGATCTGGTGCAGTGTCAGAGTCAGAGCTACATTCCAGTACTGCTGTCAAAATTTGGCCCAAACTCTGGTCATAAACAGTCTGAGTTTCAGTGTTGGACTCCAACTCAGGAGGTAAAAATCTTTTGGATGTTCTGCTGGAAGTTGAGGAAGTTTTACTTCTACATTTAGATGGAAAGCTCTTATTGCTTTCTTCTTCGTTTGGTATTTCTGTTGACGGTGATTCAGTCTCCATATTGTGTTTACATTGTGGCTGCAGAACTGCTGCTCCCATAAAAACAGCCTCTTTATCTGGTCCATTATACTGCTGCTGCAATGTTGGGTCTGTCTTTCCTGTCTGCTGCATTTTGTTATCTGCTGCTTCCTCTTGATTATCCATGGCTATGTCTTCTTTTAGTTTCTTTATTTCCCCCATACTATCATTTTCAGTGTTAACATATGTCTCATTAGTAGGGTAGTTGACACATGCTAGGTCATCTCTGTTAGATGTTTCAATAGTAGTAGAATCTGGCTTATCGAGACATGTTGGCATTATATTACCAGATTTTTCCTTTGACAGTACATCATCTGCAGCTGAAGTCTGGGCTGCAACAGTCAAATTTTCCACTTCTGAACAAGGATTATTCAAATTCTTGGTGCAAGATATCAGGAGTTCATCATCAGAGTGCTCAGTACAATCTCTATCCTTCAGCTCCTGACAGGTTTCATCTGTTCTCAAAGTGGCACTACTGTGATTCAGATTCTTTACTAAAGGCATCTGGCTCATTTCACCACCCTGATTGCATGCCACCTCTCTGGAGATGCTGGTGCAGTCCTCATCAGTACTGCGGGTACCTGTGTTCTCTGAAAAAGAGACATCGCAGTCGGTAATAAACTCCAGGTGACTCATCATTGGTCCAGGAGGCTGTAATGTAATGGGTGAGTTGCTGACAGAGCCAGTCTCTTCCTTTGTCAAACCAGTAAAACCACCCATGAGTACCTCAGTAGACCCCATGACATCAGTAATGACTGGTCCAGTTTGAGGGGTTTCATCTAAACAGAAAGGCTGAGAGGTGGGCTCTAGCGGTTTTGATCCAGAGCATGTTGAGGGGTCAGCTTCAGATGCATTATGCTGGTTCACTTCTTTTTCTTCAAGGGTCACAGGAGCATCGTGTTTTGAAGATAAAACTTCCTGCAGGCGTTTAGTCTCACCTGAATTTTGAGTCTCACTGTCAATGTCATGTTCTTCCTTACCCATCTGCTTTCCCTCAGTGGGAGAGAAAAGTTGTCTTGAGCATCCCTCGGCTTCGGCCATTTCCTGTAAGTGTATAGCATTTTTTTCATGGTGATCATGATCTAAGGCAATTTTGTTAGTGTCGCCTTCACCCAAAATGGCCATTCGTTTTTCTTGAACCTCATTTGAACCATGCATTTCTTCTTCATCCTTCATCAAACCTGTACTTGTGGAGTTTTCTGGCATATCAAAGCTGAGGTGATTGGGGAAGGTATAACTGGCCTCTGTCACAGGATGGTGCAATGTCTCATGAACAGTCAATGGAGGCAAAGAAGCACAGTCCAAATCTAGAACTGGCATGTTTGTAAGAGTCTCAGAAGAGCTGAGCTTAAAATTAACATCATCAGCAAAGTGAACTCTGTTACCTCCACTGCTGGTGCACAGAAGGACTCCTCTTCCAGTCATGTTGGGACTACCACTCTCACTCTGGGTATTGGCTGTACTTTCAGGTGTTTTCTCTTCAATGCTACGAGGTCCAACCTGTTGATCCGATCTTGCTTTTTGCTCACTTCGCTGTGATGTATTCAAAGGCTGAGGTGAGGTAAAAGGCTGGACGATGCGGTTGCAGTTCCTTTCCGCGATGATTGATATCTGACAAGGTTGTTCCAAAGACAGTGCTTCCTCTGAAACCAGTTCTTGTATTGGTTCAGTCTTTATCTCAGCGTCTGTATTGCTGGAGCTCTGCTGCTGCTCAGAGTAAGAGGGAAGAGGTAAAACTGTCACGTCATGCTGCTTGTGATAGAAACGCTCCTCTTCAGAGCCCTCTGGAATGGTAGCGATCGGCTCACCCCAGCACGGTGACTTCAACTGTGACTCGGCAACATCACTGGGCGGACTCGCTCCCGTCTTGACTGATGACACCCCTCCAGCAGAGCCTTTCAGCTGGCTCGGTAAATTGTTCTCTCCAGCAAGCCCTCCTTTTTCTCCTACCTCCCCTCCTCTTCCTTCCCCTCCTTCTTCCGATCTTTCTAAATGTGCACCACTGTGATCCTGGAAATCAAGACCAAAGGTATTCGTACAGCCTGTGGAGAATAGCAGCTCCTTTTCAGCGTCCGTCTCCTCAGCTGGTGAGATCGCTGTGTCTGTGCTGTGAATGCAAGCCTCTCTCGGTTCCTTAATTTCAGCCTCAGCCAAGTTGTGTGGCATTTTGCTGCTGCAGCTTTCCTCACATTCAGTCTCCCCCTCTTTGGCCGAGAATGGAAGCGTGCAATTTCCTTGTGAGCAGATTAATGAGATGAGGTGGGGGCTCTCCTGGAGTTTGCCTCTTTTTACATCCGCAGAGGCAGGATAGTCTGCTCTTCCATCCAGTTTGCCTTCTCCTGCTCCTTCTTCACTCTCTGCAACTGCTACAGTAGCCACCGTCTCCTGTAGATCACGGCTCACACTTTCTCCCTCTCCCTTGTTTTCTATCACTTCTGACAGTGTGGGTGTTGTCAGTGGCAACGTATTAACCACTATTACAGCATTTCCAAGGCCACTCTCCACACAACCGTCTCCCACACAAGTTCTGCTGTTGGAGAGTACGCTCTGATCCTCTGCTGTGGGTATTTTTGTTTCTGTAGTAACTATAGCCTCCTTTCTCTGTGCATTCCATCCCTTTTCACTAGAATCACCTTGTCTGGTAGCTGTAGTTTGGAGATTTGTTGCTGGTGTACTGTGGATGCCATTTTCTCCTTCAGTTACATGTTGCTCACACTCTGAGCTCTGACCATTACTCATATTCATATTGTTGTGATTCTCTGACTGATGGGTCCCCTGTGAAAGGGACTGCATGGAGTCAGGTGAACAGGCTGAGGCAGTAAGATGATCCAGACTGCTTTGAGGGGAAGACTTTTGCATTCCCACGGGACTCAGCTGTTGCTTGTAATCAGTCTCTTCCCCACAAGTCAGAAGCTCAGAGTCTAGCTTTGACACAGACGTAGCATTTTCTGCTAAATCTGTGTGAGTACCAACATATGATAGTGACAGAGCCCGTTTTTCAGTTTCGGACTGCCAAAGCTCTGTCTTTGCTTCCTGGTCACTCTGGGCACTCTTTTCTATCTTCTTCTTTGTCTTGTGTTTCTTTTTCTTTGCTTCTTTTTGCGGTCCAACTTGTTTCTCAGATTTTGATCTTAACTGATTATCCTCCCTTTGCTTGTCTGTTTCTTTTTTTGATCCTGATGCTGTTACATCTAAACCATTTGACTCATCTGTGGCCTCTGGTATTCCTCTTGGGCTTTCTTCTTTAATCTCTGTATCAAAATTATTTGAGCTGTTTATCTCAGTAGTGACACTCACTCCAACTTGTTCATTTAAAGTCTTTAAGTCTCTCTGTTCTTTTGGAGATTCCTTATTTGTATCTGATTTCTCCTCTTGTTCATTCATCTCCATTTTTGACTTATGCTCTGAACATTTCTCCATGCTCTGATTTGCTTCTACTTTATTTTCCATCTCTGTTTTCCTAGAGTTACTCTCCTTTCCTAGAATGTAATCCCTAAAACTAAACACAACTGTATCCATTTGACTGTGTGCTGCCTCACTGTTTCCATGTGTACTCTCGTTTCCAAGGGCCCCGTTGCTATGTTCTGGCTGCACTGCAACTGGAAGTGGGGAGAACGATTTGCTGGACTCATTAACCATCCCCTCATTGGTTGCCTTCCCTACTACATCCTGAGTCATTCCAGACTCCTTAGAAGAGAGCATGCCCAGCGACGCCATTTGTTCTTCGCATTCTTGGAAGGCCATTTGGAGTTCCTGGTCCAAGAAGTTGGTTGGGGAAGGTGTCAGGGGTCCCGGCTGAGGTGAAGAATGGACATCTGGGATTGCTGGCTGGGTGCCATCTGGCCTGAGATGAGGGCAGGGTGACACAATTAGGACGAGACAGACAGCTGCTCATTCCACGATGCCTTCGAGCATTGCTATTGGCAGAGCAGAAGTCCATGCTCAGCAAACACAACACCCAGTTGCACGTCAAGATGCTTGGGATGGCCCTTCCTGAGCAAGAACTGAATATCAGCTGTTTTTAATATTATGGGAGTTATAGAACATGCACATCTTTTTACAAACAGACCAGAGAACAAACTATTTCTAATTAACTTCATTAAATCAGTTTCCACTGATCCTTAGTGTCTCGCTATTTAAAGATGTGCAACATTAAAGTTTCATGAAGCTGTTAATTCAAACACATTCAGGAATTCACACTGAAACTGCCATTTTTGTTCATGTTCACCCTGGATTCATGCAGACATGCTTCTGGCAGGTAGTCGCAGTGAAATTTAAATTTGTCAACAGAGATCTATATGGACTAGACGTCACTAACAAAAACAAAAAAAATCTAATCTTTTTTAGATCAGCATAGGCATCAGAATCATAACACTTTTCGGTGTGAATGCTATATTATGGGTGAGGTGTTAAACAGGAAGTCAGCAGAAGCAAAAAAATATAACAGGCTTGAAAGGAAATTGTATTTTCTATAACTTGTTAAGATGTATCTTCACTTCATTATGGCTGCTACTTAAACACACTGTGACACATTAGGCAAAATTTCACCATGTGTGAGAGTAGTTGCTTTACATAAAAAGAAAACCTGTTAAATAAATTGGGATTTGAGATGGTAAGAGAACAAAAAGTGGAAAGGTGTATCAATACTTTAGAAAGAAGCTTATATTACTAGTTAAAATGGCTTTAAAGATGGCTTTAAACAAAAACACTTGAATGAGCAAGGGTGGGTACATTCATATGAATGTATTATTTATTAGCCTTATTTAAAATTATTGTTGCATTATATGCAGTGTCCTGAGTTTTGCTCATCTCACTTTTTAATAAGCCATCTAAAAAGGAAGAGCACAACTACATAGCTACAAAGAAAATGACTGTACAACTAAACCGATGAGTCAGTCGGAGGAGCATTAAGCAGAGAAGTAGACAAGAGGCCCAGGATAGCTTAGCGGAGAGGCAGAGATCCATAGCTCAGGCAAGAAAGATCTCTATTAGTTGTGCACTCCACTAATGAGACTGTTATGAAAAATGTCTGCCACAAGCCAAGTAGGACACAGCAAACATGTGGAAGAAAAAAGGTGTCAGATGAGAACAAAAGTAAAATCTTCGGCCAGGGTAACACAGGAAGGAAACTGTTTAAGACTTAAGACTTTATTCCAGGCTGAACTTTACATCAGAAGTAGTGCGTTAACCTTGAAAGAAAACTGCTAGAAAACTGTAAATAGGTTGCTTCTTGTCAAAACGTCAAAACTATGTTTCTCGTTTTAGGAGACTTTTCAGCCAGACAGATGAAATACCTGAGTCCCTGTTTAGCTTTTAATTAGAAGTACAGGAAATACCAGGTTGTGTCATAGTTATTTGCCCTCATTCTTCTTGCTTATTCTGTTTGGGTTTCATCGTGTGTTGAAACATTACATTTTTTTAATTTTTTTTCAACTCTATACCAAAACCAACCGACAATAAAACAGCTTTAAAAACAAACTTCTCTCATGCCAATCCACAGAAACCAAACCAGTTGTTTGTGTTTAGTCTGCAGTAAAGTTTAGGTGGAGGAAAATCATTATTATTCCCTTCATCCGTCAGCTGTGATTGCACTCCTTGTATTCTTGTAAACACAAAATCTCTTCCAGCATGCTGCTCACTAACCAACCTGCCATTCAAGCCTGTATCTAATTCTCTTGGCACTTTGCACTAAAGGGCAGAGCAGTAAAAAAAAAACTCCAGTGTTTCCAGCTGGCAGGCATCAAAATGATTCCTGCTGCTGCCTGAACAAAGCAAATGTCTCAAACAGCAATCCATCTTCAGACTAATAAGTCTGCAGTGAGTAGGCAATAAAGAGCTGGATCACTGTCTACCATACTTCTCTTTTTGGAGTTTGAGCTGTTAAATTATCAAGTCAAACATTATCTATACAGCAGCAGGGTGTGAGATTTTCAGTAAACATTAAAGTCTTGATGCAGATCATGAAAAAAAAGTGTTCACAGATAAGCCACTTTATCATGAGGAAATTAATCACCACAAATCAAAATAAAACCTGCGTCAACCGGCAGCATCACAACAGCAACATCATTGCAATCAAGCATGAGTTAGAAACATTAGATTAAGCCCAAGCGCCCTGATTTATAATGCTATGATCTCATTTACAGCTAACCACAGTCCCATGGCAGAGACGCATGCCGAATCATGTGCTACCTTCTGTCTAAAACTTGCAGTGGTCCACCGACATTCATGTGATGCTGCAGGCCCACCAGCAGAGGGTTCACCTGCTCACATTTCCTCCCATCGGAGCTAGAATGAGCTCTGCTGACAGGTCCATAAAAGCAAACATGGAGACACACACAGATCATTATCGAGTTAACTTTCACCTCCGGATAACTTGCACATATGGTATTGTTTATAACCAGTGCATCATTAGACAAAGTTATTTTATTTTCCAACAATAGAATTTTGGCAATTACTTGACCCAACTTGGCCTCAGTGGTGTAAATATTTTTAATGAAATGCTTCTTTATGAATTGAACGTATTTTATTAGATAAACTTTTCTATAGTAATTAATATAATCACAGGGTTACTTGCAGTATACTTTGTCACCTCAGCAACTGACTGGAGCCTCTTGTGAGGATTGGCTGAAACTTCACCTGGTTGTTAGAAATAATTTTCTCACAAGCAAGAGGAGAAATTTTAATATTTTTAAGAAAAGTAAAATCCAGCCTCTGTTCTGTTTTCATAAATGAAGTAAATGTTTCTAGAAGGTCAAACTAGAATCTGTTCACCTTTGATTAAACCTTATTGTCGTTTGTATGTTTCTCACCTTATGGAGGTCCGAATACCAACAAAAAAAAAATCCTTGATGTCGCTTTTCTAGTCTTTGATGCTCGTTTGAAACCCCAGCTTTCTCACTGTAAGGTTATTACTGTATTCACACAGACAGTTCTGGAGTGGCCTAGTCAAAGTCTAGACTTAGATCTGACTGAAATGCTGTGGCATGACATCCTTCTTGAGAACTTTCCAGTAAGGCTAAATTAAGACATTTGTTCCTGCACAGTGACGTACAAGACTGACTGCTCGTTATCACAAATGTTTAATTGTCAGTTGTACCCAGCAGGGACATTATTACAAGTTATTGTGTTTTATTTAGGAACAGGGTGGCTGGAATAGCTTTTTTCCCTTATAAATATAATATTCATTAAAAAGCTGCACACAATAACTTTTTTAGCTAGAAGCAAAGCTACATGCTTCCACCGCAAAACCAGTCAAAGTGAGAGAGGATGTTTATTTGTTTTTGAACAAAAAGAAAGTTTTTGTATGTAAGTTAAAGTTTCGTGTGATTTATTCATTAGCCTGAGAGATAAAAACATCTGTAATTTCCTCTGAGGTGAAAAAACAGCTGTGGGCAAGGACAAGTTTCTACATACCCCAGTGAAGACTCCCAGATGTTCAACTCGCTGCTGAAATCCAAACTGGGCAGCAGATCATGAGGAAACTCAAGCTCCTCCTGGTCCTCCTGGTCTGCAGATTCACTGCCCTCCTCCACTCCAGTGATGACTGGGACCTCTAGGAGCACTGGTTGGTAGGTGGAGGCTTCGGTCAGCAGAGCATGGTTGTCCCGTCCACTCAGACTCTCTGCTTCAGTCTGTGAGACAGTGGAGACAACATATTGGTGCGCTGCAACCTCCAGCACATGCGCAAAACATACTGCAGCATGTAGTTAAACAAGCCTGAGCATTTTGAAAGCAAACGTAGGGAACACCCAGAGATTAATGTTCAGACACAACATGTGATCAAATAACTCCACCCATGTGTTAAACTATTAACCAAACAGCTGGTACAGCAAAGTCACAGCAGATTATCTGGAGTCTGTCCAATCACTAAACACATATTAGATCTGCTTTTCTTATGTTGATGCAGGTATATACCAGCCTAACATCAGTTACCAACCGATTCTCACCTTGTGTGTTGCTGTCAGCTTGTCTGATAACAAGCTAGCAGAACGATAACTGATCTCAACTGATCTCTTATCTGCTGTGTTCAGTCTGGCTTTGTTATCAAACTGACTATACTTAATTGCATGAAATGCCATTTTGCCTATGCACACAAAAACAACGCAAATAAGATAGATAAGCAACAAATGGATATACAAACTGATGGACAGATGGATGTAGGGCTGTAATGATTAATCAGATGAATCATGATAAATCAGTTACTGAAATAAGCATCACGTAATTTAGTAATCAGTTAATTAATCGTTAACTGGAGTACACAGACTCTGAAAGAACAACACAGTCAGAGCAATAATTAAGCCAAAACAGTCAAAAACATATACATATTTTGCACTTATGATACAAAAAACTTCTTAGTCTCTAAATATGTTCTACCCAGAAATCCATAAGTGGCATAGTTTTAGCTTTACCTGGTCCAAATTCTGTATAAAAAAAAAAAGAAAAAGAACTCTTCTATTAAGTAGATCAGCCTTACACTGATCTACTCAAGGAATGCGGTTGTAGCTTATTAGGCAATAGAAATGTTCGTTTTGTTATTTAAAAAGGAATTGAATTGATTGTTTATTTGCACCCTGTGAAGTATTTCTAATATTGTATAAAAATGATTAAGCGGTTAAATGAAAAATCTACACAATGTGCCAATTTATTTATCCAATTAACGTATTAATTGTCAGAATATTCAATTTAATAATAGATTATTGAAATAATCATTAGCTGCAGCCCAAGATAGATAGATGGATGGTATTCAGATCAATCATGACTTGACAACACTATCTCCAGCTTCAAAGCCAAAACTCCAACCTCACTGTCTAGACTTTACATCTGCAGCTTCCTTCATGCTTTGCTGCTCTTGGGCTTTGAAATTACAACCACTAAATGCATAAAATAAAGTAGGTGATTATTACAGCCTGCAGCTGTCCATCTAAAACACATATCATAAGGGAGTACATTTCTTTTGTAAGGCTTCAAAAATAATTTACCAAGCAGACAAGTCTGTTCAGATGGTGTAAAGCACAACAGACACTGTCTATAACCATTACACAGAAAATAGTTTGTCCTTTTGCTTCAGGAACTTAAAACTCCACCAGTCAAACTTTGAGAAAATCTTGAATTTTGTCAGGATTTCTGTCAGTCTGACTGGGAAACAGTCCAATCACAGACACACATAAACACACACACAACACTTGGCAGTGTCGTCGTGTTGAGGCAATGTCGCCCTCATAGCATCTAAACACTCAACCGTCACAATTCAGTGGAATTTCTCCCTCATGGAGCTGCTCAGTTAATGGAGCCTGGAAAGTTTACTCTCATTTCATGGATCTCGCTTTGTTTTTTGTTTTTTTAAGACTGTGGCATGCAGGTGTAGGAGCATGATAAAGTGTGCTTGTGTAGGCACATACAGAAATGTGCAGAATTGAAAGAACTTCATAACCATGTTTTTACAAAATCAGTGTATGACCTGTTTCTTAAGTTTTAGTGTTATTTCTTTAATCCATGCTGCCTGGCAAAAGCCTGGAACTTTTCCACATTTTGTGATGCTAAAACCTTGAACTTCAATGTGTTTTAGTGGAGTTTCATATAATTAACAAACACAAAGTAGTGCATAACTGTGTAGTGGAAGGAAAAATGCATTTTTTTTAGATTTCTTACATGTTTACCTTCTCATGTTTGAAAAATATTTTAATCTCAGTCAGGTTGGAAGGACAAACATTAACATCCGTGTCTTTGCACACAGATTCTATATAGGATTTAGGTCTTGACTTTGAATAGGCCATACTAACATACAAGTACAGTACATTAATCTAACAATTGTGGCTACATGCATAAAACTAGAAAATACAATATTTCTGTAACCTTTAGCAAGTTTTATTTCCGGAATTAGCATGGATTTAGCTCTATCCATCCTCCATTCAACTTTGACCAGCTTCTCTACTAAAGAAACAAATCCCCACAGCATGATGCAACCTATGCCAAGTTTCAGCATTACAAACAAATTAACTCTGCTATCTTGTGACTTATAAAGGAAATCGGCTGCACTGGATTTCATTTTGAGATGATTTTTAAAAAAGGAAGTGAATATAAATTTAGATTGTAATTCATGTACAATTTCGCTTCCACCTCATAAGTATTTACTAGAAATATAAAGTAATGGGGAAATGTCTGATTGAAATACGTGTTTGTGATTGTAATGAGAAAAAAAAAATTAAAAGTTCAACTGGTATGAACACGTTGGGTATAAACAGCTGTACGTAGAAAGCATGCCTCCATGTGAAACATACAGAAAGGTTTGGCTGCATTACAAACGCTTGTCTGCACAATCGAGTGGTTTACTAACTGAACACAGATGCTGAAATCAGATTAACACTTACAGTTGTGTGAGATTCGGGAGCTCACCTTTGTCAATGCAACAGAGATCTTGCTACGCTCAACACATTCAGAACAAGAACAAATATTCAAGATTTCTCATGCACTCATGGAAATATTTGCAAAAAAACAGTCAAGAAAACTGCCATATAAATCTGTTTTTACATGTTTTAGTTTAGCTGGTCTCTAAAGTGCTTCTTTAAAAAAAAGACAAAAACACAAAAGGGAATAAAAGGAATTGAATGAAAAAGTGAACCGGCAGGAGTGTCACTTTGAATGCCTGTGGAAAATAGAACTGCTGGTTCTATTTTCTGTATTGTTGTTGCATAATCAGATTAATAAAAGACAAGCACCTGCACGTAATGCAATGATAAGCCTGTATGAAAAGAAGCCCCCCCACGCTTAGAAAAGTTTACAGCCAACAATGATTCACCTGCTTACTGGTCCTTTAAAGGTCACCAGAAGGGTCAGTGAGGTGGAAAACCACAGTCCTTATTTCAACACCACACAGGGGGGTTGCTGATACTAATGAACCCACAAGTACAAAACAGAAACCAGGCTGAAGTCGCCTGGAAATCTCCGCCATGCGGTACGTCATGTTAATCCAGCATGTCATGTGCTTAAAAAACTTTAATGGCCCACACATGACTCCTGTTAAGAGAAGAAAAAGAGGAGTTTCCTCCTGTTATGAAAGTGAGTGCTGCACTTACCCAGCAATGCGCCTCGCTGTGCTGAAGGTGACTCTACAGTGCAGCTCCTCTGCTATCCCTGTGTCATGCTCACAGTGTGGGCAGCCTCTGCAGGACTGTGTGTTTTGATGGGAGGTAGACAGTGGCACTGAAACATGCTGCAACACATGCTGCTGACGTCCCCTCTCCTCTCCTGCACTGACTCAGCTAAGTTCCTCCTCCTCCTGCTCAGCTGCTGCCGCTCCCCTGCTAAATTTCCATAAGCCGCCTCTGTTTCTTGCAGAGTGTGTGTGAAGAGTAGAAACACTACACTAGCCCGCACTGACAAACACAGAGCCCCTCGCTGCTGAGACAGTAACTGGCTTGAGTGGGCTGGTCACAGGGAAGTGCTACGTGTTCTCCTCCCCCATCTACTGTAAACTCTTCCCCTCTGCTTTCTCTCTTCTCTTTTTGTTCCCTCCTCCCAACTACAATCCTGCTTCCTTTCTCCCATCTTTCTATAACTAATCCTGCCCCCCGGCTTCCTTCTTTCATTCTCATCATACCGTATCTCCCATGCCTTTGCAGGTGAATGCTAAGAATCAGGCCAAAGGTTGGGCATGCAGTGAAGCCTTTAAAGGGGACCAGAATGTACTCCAGAGTCAAACCGTGGTAGATGTAAACAACCAAAAAGACGAGTCATTCAAGCATGTTGATGTTTGATTTGTAAGAAACTTCTCAAAAGTGAAACAAATAAAAGATAATTGAGAGACTGAACCAGTAACAAGTGGTGATGACTACTTATAGTGAGCTCAGCTCCCGTTTCTAGTTTAGAAGCCAGTGGGATTTCTAATTAATATCCTCAGTAACCAGGCTAGCTACTATTAGCAATGTAAGATAATAACCGGTCAGTTTTCACTATCAAGATATACCTAAGTAATGCCATTAAAAGGGCTAAAATTAGAATAACATAATGCTGACTTCTAAACTTGTTGCTGCGCACTGCCAGTCAACTTCTCGAAGACAGTCATTGAATGTTTTCTACACTTAATTGAAATGCAAATTTAGCTCTTGAAAAATATTTTTGGCTGTAAAAAAAAAAAAAACAAATAAAGAAGAGCTACCTGTTTCATTTATCAAAGTAGCACCATATTAAAATGAGAGTCAACAAGATGGTTAACTACATTTCTTAGATTATAATGCAACTTTGACCTAAAGATTTGTCCTAGGTTCTACCAGAAAACTGTTATCTTTTATTAAAATGATCATACCACGAGTATCTTAAGAAGCAGAAAGAAACAAAGAAACAAAAAAAAAAAGTAACTCAAAACTGTGGCACAAGTACCACTGATGGTACTGGGTTGCTCTTAGTGGTATACAGAAAAGGTTTTGGCTATTATTTAAAGGGTAAATATGACAAAAAACTCTACTGTTAAAACTTGAACATGTGAACAAACATCCAGCCCAACTGGGCTGCTGTTAAAGTTTCAAGTTTTAAAATAACAGGACGTGATATTTTATGAGAGAAAGAGACTTTAAATGTTAAAGCTGCAGCATGTAATTTTTAGAATTTTCTTTTTTTTTTTTTTTTTTTACATGTCTGTTAAAACTAATCCCTTGTGACAGTATGGTATGGGACAGATAATGTGAGGAGCTTCATTTTTACAGACCATTTGTCTCATATTGTATTTGTTACAAGATAGAGAATATGTTTAAAAAATAATTTTTTAAAAAAAAGTTACATACTGCAGTTTTAAGTGAACACAATGATGTGTTTCAATAAAATGTGACTATTTGAATTAGACATCATATACAATAAAAAAAAAACATCTAAGTAATTAACAACAGAACATCTGTTAAGTCAAGCCACCTGCTTCCAAGGATATAGAACAAATGCACAAATTCAGAGCTTACACAACACGGTCAGTTTTCTCTCTGTGGACCAAACCGGCAAAGCACTGTAGCATAATTAGCGGTGTTAACAGCAACAAGCACTCAGAGCATCTTACCTCTATGAACTGATGCTAAATGCTTTCAAAATGACAAGCATTCAAACATATTGTGTACCTGCAGGGTTTCAGTTTGGTTCTCTCTGGGTGGAAACAGAACCACATTTTCTGGAGCGCCCTCTTCTGGCTGTAACGGGGAACAAGACGGTTCACCAAAAAGGGGAAAGCAGCTCAAATGTGCAACCAAGAGAAGCTGGAGTTATGAAGTTTCTTCAATAGTTTAACAACTGTTTTTGTTTTACAGCCATGTTTTTTAAATTGAGTCACGATTAGCATTGGCGGTGCCTGAGCCTCCCTTAGTGGTACAGAAAAACAATGAATTTCTGTATTTTGTGATTTTAAACATAAGCTAAATATTTAGTAAGAATGTTTTATAGTACTATGTGTTCCAATTTTACTACAAAACAAGATCTTTTTACAGCACGTAACACAAGGTTTTATTTCCAAGGCAATTGGTTGTTGTTAGAAAGTTTAGAACGGCTGGTTTACATTTTTCCAGGGTTTCTTCAAGTTTCGGTCAATTAAATTTCAGACTTTTTAAGACCCTTATTTAAGTTTAAGACATAGACGAATTATGAAACAAATGCTATTACTCAATAGTCAATTATCAACTTCACGTCATCAGGAAAACAGGAGTTTAAACCGAATCTTGTCTACTCTGTGTGGACCTTAATTATAAGCTGTTCATTCAACAAATGGTTATTTTAATCCTGTTATATTAATCCAAAATTCTCCACCTAAAGTCTTCCAGTCATGTGCAAATTACTGTTTTGCAGTGGATCTTCTTTCGAAGTACAAAACTGTAACATCAGAATGCAAGTAGACACGTTTAAGTGGCGTAATTAATCAGACTTTAGGCATTTTTTTTCAGCCTGTTCAGAAATAAAGCATGATTTTAATACAAATTTTTATTAGAAAAGCTTCTGTTACAGACATCCAAAAGTTAGAGATCACAGAAATTAAGTTAGCTTTGTTAGTCAGCTGTGCTCGGAATATTTTGAGAAATGTAAAGCAGCACAGCAGGGGAGCAAGTAGCAATCTTGCCCTTACCAATGCCTCAGTAGTGCTGCTCTCGTTCCCCATGGCTCAGCTAGGTGCAGGGCCACAACTGCCCAGACCAACGGCCTCTCACATCAGCTGGCTGAAAGACACTATGAACAAAGAGACCATCAGCGTGCGACCGTTCAGGTGCTCAGTACAGAGACAGAATAAAACTGGGGATCTGTGGGCCACTCAACACTTAGAGATTTATGTTCTTGCAGGATTAGGGACCCTTTGGTATGAGCTTGAATGGGCACAAGGTGAGAAGGAATGGAGAATTTGAGTGCAGACTGATGCCAAGACTGCCTGCAGGGCCAAAGTGCAAGTGGTGGAATTTAAAAAAAAGTAGGAAAGTAGAATCATAATCGATAGATGAGATTTTTACTCTTTCTTTTGGTTTGTTATTTTGTTTGTATTTCCTTTTAATTCCTGTAAAGCACTTTGTATTGCCTTGTTGCTGAAAATGTGCTATATAAATAAAATTACCTTTGCCTTTAGAAATATTGTTTCTGGTGTTGTAAAAATAAAAAAACATTCCTAAAATCAGAGCATCTGCAGCAAAAATCAGAACTTAAAGATTTTAACAAAGTCCTGGCATAAATCTAGATGGATATACCGCAGCTAATCATAAGCTGGAAGACGTTAGATTACCAGATCTTCTGTCCACAGTGAAGCCAGTTTCACATCACCATGGGCTGAGAAATTACCAACGAGGAAAGAATTACCTACTCTACAATCTACACCTTCAAACTTGACAGAAATTAGCAGTTTCCCTCATTTACCAGCCAAATATCTTCTGGAGTTTTATAGTTAAAAAAAGGAAAAGATTTAACTATTTCACCACAATGACAAAAAAAAAACATTTTTGGAGGAGTCAAGGTTAGGACTTTGAAACTTAAGAACTCTGTACCAACCTGTTCCTGCCGAGAGCCTGTTTTGCTGACAGTGGTTGTGAAGTGTTACACAAAGTGGATGGGATAATCAGGAGGGAGAACTATCTTTAAGTTGAAATCAACAAAGTGGTTGAAACAGGATAAAGATCCCAGAAGCATCAAAACTGGTTTTGTAAAGAATCAATCAGACTAACGTTAAGCTTCTTAAGCGGCTCCCAGATCAACGTTACTGAAAATTTGTGAACAATGCCTAAAACCTGATCGTACGCCAAAATATTGAGAATTAATTTTTTCATTTAGATAAAGTTAGATTAGTGTCTTCCAAAGATAGTTGATGTCTACAAATTATTTGCAAAGCATGTGGCTTTTCATGTTGCTATTTAAGCAACTTTCAACCAAACTATATCCATAGCTCCATGCTTCTATTGTGGATGCCTGCAGCACACTGACACAGTGACTGCTGGATAAGGTAATCCATACAGGGTAAATAACAGATTGACTCTCAGCAGTGTTGCTGGAGTTGTCTGGGTGGGGAGGCAACTCTAATCCAAGATGGGCAGTATAATGCACAATTTAGATCCTTGTAAGTCAGACTTTGTCACCAGACACCGACTGATATTACATAGCAGCATTTTTAGCTGTGGTAAATTTACTCTCTGACATTTCCTTTTTAATTGCATTTCTTGTATGGCTGCAGGGACCGAATGCCAGCTCAGTGTTCAGTCAGAATGCACTGACCTGAATGTGCAAGACTTTATAAATAGAGTTGTCTCATATTTACTGCTTTATTCCAGCCTAATGCACGGGTTGTCATGCATGCTCTCCAGCTGAGTCAGTGACCTCTCTCCACAATCGTTTTTCTACAACAATTATTCTTTACTCTGCATCCTCACATCCCAATTCTCACCTGTTCAGTGGTGTGGCAGCTCATCTGCTCTGCCTGCTATTTGTGTGAATGGGGTGTAATTTCAGCCCCCTCTTTACACCAACGTGCGTGCACTTTAGCTGGCGGCGGCATTTCAAGGCATTTTGGCAGCACACAGGGGAAATCATATGATTCAACCGCTGCCAGGTCACTTCTCACCTCATCACTGTCATATAACATGAGTCCTGAAAGGTTTGGATGGAGGAGCATGTGTGTGAGTTTGAGATTTCCTGCCCTGTTTCTGACCTCCTCTCACAATAACAGAGTGCGATTTCTATTTATTTTTCTACAAAAACATAATTTTATGCTGTAATATTTCTAAAGGTATATTTTAGTCAGTTGTGTAAACAAGTAGATTAAATTAATGCTTCGTCTTTCATAAATAGCTGTAGGAAAAGCAATAAAATCCATGCATATAATAAAAGTGAAGTAGCAACAAAAGTTTGCACCATTTATCACCTTTTCGTTCCATTTTCCTTTAAAAAACGCTATAACAAAATAAGAAGCTTACAAACTACTCACCATTGCAAACAATAGGACAGTTTCCAAACCTCAGGTTTGACCCTCCGGTGTGTGTTTACTGTCAAACTAATGTTTCTGTCCTGCCTCCTGAGGAACCCCGGTTTCTCTGCTGCTATTTTAGCCCTGGACGCAGGGCAGGAGCAGACGAGGGGAGAAAGCGTGTGGGGAGGGGAGGGAGCGGTGGGAGGAGACCAAACTGGAGCTGGAGTAGCCATGTCTGCTGAGGGAGGTTGTAGGTGGATGGATTGCAAATAAACAGGAACATTAACAGCAGGATATAGGTATAAGGCCTCTTCACTCTCATTCATACCCCTTCAACTTTTCAATAATACAACCGCTGTGAAGTGAAAGAAAAATCATCCAAACTTCTCCTTTTTTTGTTCAAGTGATTTGTTTTGCTTTCTTCCACACTCCAAAAATATGCATGTTGGGTTAATTAGTCTCTCTTAAGCCTCTTATAGGTATGAGTGCATGATTGTTTTCGCCTGTAATAAGATGCCAACCTATCCTGCCTCTTGCCCAGTGACAGCTGGAGACAAATAGTAAAAATGGATTTTTTTATTTGACCTTTTATTTCACAATTATCCACAACTTTATCTTTTGGTCTGCAACATAAACTCCCAAATAAAACACACTGACGTTTACGTAAAGATTCAAGAGTTGAGAACATGACCGGAAGGCAGAAAACAAGCTGCAGGGGTTTCAGTGTTCATGCCACCTGTAGCCACGCTTCACATTTACACTGAGTTGTAAGGACACACGTGCACAAGTACAAACCATCTGAGATAAACTCGGAGAGCAGCGCCATCAGACAAAAACCTCATCTCCACTCTGAGACAGCAGAGGGTTGGAAGCAGATCTGCTTCCTCTATTATCTGCCATCTTTAAAGGCCACTTTGAGCAGACTACACATCATCGCTATAAATAACATGAATCTGACCAGCTGTTTCCCACAAACAGCCTCCATACTTGTCATTTGTTTGTCTTCTAGGTGCTTTCTGCTACTGGGGGTTAGATGCTCAACTGAGCTGACAAATAGTGTCACACTCCCTCCAATTTTCCTCTGCAACTCACATCATCCTTTCACTTTTATCCACTGCAGCTCATTTTTCCTGCTGCTTTCATCTGTTCTCAAGCACAAGAACACACTTTGCCTCTCCCTGAATGAAACGCCTTCATTCAACACGGTGCCTCCCCCCTCCGTTTACCTGCTTGTGTGAGATTCCAATGCAGCTCCCCATCCTGTATTCCATGTCCTCCTCTGGTGAAGTGACCCTGGCGCTACACGGCTGGCAGAGCACCTTCCTGCAGAACTGCATCGTTATCAGTCAGCCTCAGCATCACCAGAGCATCACTGCAGAAGCTTGCTCGTACACTCCTCCATGTCGGTCTGTATGAGAGTGTGCATCACTGCCTGTGGTCTTCCCGTGACATATATTCTCCAGTCACTGTTACATAACGCTCCCTCCAATCAACTGAACGTGCCAGAAGCAGGGATAAAAAAAAAACAAAAAAAAACAGAAGATGCTCTCTGCAGTCTGAGATCCAGCTGAGCTTTAAATCACAGCACAGGAGAGCGGACGAAGGCTCTGCTTCAGAGGGAAAAAAAATCTCAGTGAGGGGAGAGGAAGGGATGGGAGGGAGCATGAAACGTGCCTGTCTCTTTAAAAGATCGAAGACAATGAAAGGCTGCTTCTGCTGCTGGAGCCAGAATGCATCCACTGTTCAAAACGGAATAAAATCTGACGGCTCAAGACGAGGGCTTTGGCAAATAATGACTTTTTGTTTGACAAAAACAATTTTTAATTACCAAAAACGTGGAACAGGGACACAGCAAACATATTTTCTCAATGAAGTACAACAATGTAAACAAAGTGCGAGTACTGCATAGAGGCTTAAGATGGTTAGGATAATGTGGATAAGATGAAAATACAAGAAAAAAGCTTTAAAAAAATGAAGCAGAGTCAGAGTCTGTCAGATATATTCAAAACTTATGTCACACTGAATCTTTCATATCATTAAAGATTAAACTAATCTGTTACTTTCTTTTCAATTAAATGACTTAAGTTACAAGAAGAACTGTTTCAGACTGTCTCATTATATTATCAAAGCAATTAAATACAATGTGAATCATGTTTAATTTCTGATGTGGTACAAAAAACATCTGTGAAATCCTAAAGAGATTTATTTTTCTACATGAATAAAAAAACTATGTACACAAAATCTTACTGACAAAAAACAGTAAAAAGATTATCTGGTCCCATGAAACTCAAACAAAGGTGTTTGGAATCAAACGGACGTAAAAAAAAAAAGCTGTTATTTAAAACTAGTGAGACAGGAGGAAGCGCCGTCGTCACTCGCTCTGCGTCTCCGGAGGCTGAATTATTGTCTCTTTGATTTCAAAAACATCTATTAGCTCCTGAAACAAGAACAAAACAACAAAAGATGCATTAGGAATAATTAAACTACCATACAAAAGTATCCACACCCATAAACTATTTCAACATTATATCACAGCGCATAAAAAAATCTATAAGAGTGGCACGCATTAGTATTCAGTCATCCAGAGTTATACCAGTCAAAACTTGCAGCAATAATTTTTTGTGTCTAAAATGTCACTGTGAGGATGGTGTGTTCAGGGTGATATGTAGTGTTAGTTTTATGTAGGCTGCCAAATGTCACTTTCTCCTCATCTGACCAAAGCACCTTCTTCCACATGTTTGCCATTTCCCCTACAGGCACCATCACAGACTGACATCAGGACTTTCTAACAGCTTTATATCAATAATGGCTTTGCTATCCCTTCCAAAAACAGCGGATTTATTGGGATGAAGAACTGATAGATTCTTCCACCTGAGCTGTGGATACCGGCAGCTCCTCCAGATTAAGAGCTGGAGTCTTGGCTGCCATCCTGCTTAATATTCTCTTGATCGGCCACATCTAGGTAGATCTGCAGTTGCAACTTTCTTTCTGATCTGCCTGCTGTGTTTCTTGGTCTTCATGATGCTGTTTGCTCATCTATCTTCATATTCACAGAACAGCTGGATTTAAACTGAATTTTATTTGTTGATAATATACCTTCTAAAGGCAATTGGTGGCACTGGAATTTATTTTCTGGGTCTGAAAGTAAATAGGGCTCAATATTATCTGTGAATTTTTTTTTTAATGATTCTTTCCCCTTCATAATTATTAGTACTTGGTGTTGATCTGTCACAACGTAATAAAATACATTACATCTCATGGCTATGACGAAACTAAATTAGTTTTTCCAGAAACTGTAGATGAACATTTTATAGTATAGAGAAGCTAAAAGCTGCGCACCCTCCATATTTTTGGGCTGATAGAAACAATGCACTGTTTGCGGCTGAATGAACCTGCAGCCTCCACCTCTTCTTCCTCTACTGGTTCTGAAAGATTAAAAACATAAAAGGGTAAAAAATTATGTGATGCCGTGAGATTTTCCTTGTTAGTCGACAATCAGACTGTTGAAAAGACGTCCTTCATGCACTCACCTATACAAGGCAACTTGTCACTATCCAACTTGAGACGTGCCAAACCATCCTGAAAAAAACAGAAGCAACAATGTTATACCTACTCAGAGTCACTAGAGGGCGACAAAGTTCAGTTAAAAGAAACTGTACATTTCTCACCCTTATGAGAAAAGAAGTGTGGAAAATGTTCTCCACTGTCCGTGAAAACGAGTTGGGGTCGATGACAAATTCATAATATGATATTGGTGATGCTGCATTGAAGCAAACACACAGTAATTATGAAAATAATTCAAGACACTGAAGTGTTTCAGACAGGGTACAAAGATGAGGTATTAAATTACAGAACAGCTCTGAATAAAAGTGTGAACAGACTCGGGATCAACAGAAATCTGATTGATCAGACCACAGTCAGAGGTGATCCGATACCCAGAGATCCAACACCGAGATGTCACATAGGTTGATGAAAAGATGTCACAACCTGTCACACACTGAAGGTATTATTGTTGGGTGTTTTTGTTTAATTCTTCAATGACTGGTCAAACATAACCCAGAGATCAAAAAAGTGGCAGCTGAAAACAATCATTATTTACATCCCAATCTCTTATTTATTAGATGTTGTTTTTTATTATTACGTTCTATGTTTTCTATAACAAAAAAAACATAGAAAGTTACAGCAGAGGTTGACGACACATTTAAAGACCTGAAACTTGTCATGTAAATAAAGTTTGCAAATGTTGCTGTCACATGTCAAGATGAACTCACTACTTTAGGTTTGTACAACAGATCTGGTCTCCATGGCAGAGCTATCTACTATTCATAGTAGATAGCTCTATGAATAGAGCTATTCATAGAGCTGCTATGCTCAACTGCAACTCATGTTTGAAGACAACAGCCGCAATTTACTAATGGTCATGGAAATCCCCTGCTCAATATTTTGCTCCTTAAATTTGGTTTTAAATTGTGTCAAAAAAAGAAAAGGAAAAGAAATGCTTTGGAAGATATTAGTTTGACAACTTATCACTCCTCCCCCCCAAAAAAAATATGTTTCTTCATAGAAAAAAAAAGAAAACTTGGAGCTGGGAATTAGCGATGCGCCTGCAGAGGGTTTCTTCATCTCTGTACCCTAATATTTGTACATTCTCATAGGAAATATGAGTAAAGATGATTTCCAACTTACGGTCATCTTGATAATAACTCTTCAGATATCCCAGGATTCTTTCAACCTCTTTCTCTGTAGCTTCTTGATGAGATTCTTCCATTTTCTTTAGCTAAAATGCAACATGATTTTGTTATTAGCCGAGACTCAACGTCAATCATTTTGTAATTTACGAGTACGCTCTAAATGATAAAATAAAAGTAAATATTTGAAGAAAATTTGCCCCTTTGAAAATTCAGCTACGTTGGCTGGGTTTAAATTTGTAAAAGATGTAAGAATAACTCTCGGCCTTCTGAAGCTGCTACCCCGCATAAAAGAAAATGGATGGATGGATGGATGCAAGAATAAAGTAGTCAGAGTAAAACATAAGATATTCTGAAATAGAAAAATCTGATTAAATTACTTTTAAAGCCCATTAGCAGGCTGGTAAATGAATATACAATAGGAAATTTTATTGCGGAGAAACAATCCTCATAATTCAAAGTGTTTGCCAATATCAGCTCAGATGTTTGCATCAAACTGCAGCCATGATGGTGCAGCTTGGAGCTACCTGAGTGGGCATTATCCTCTTGGCTTCTTTGCTTGGTGCTTTCCTTTGCCGCTCTATTCTCTGCTTCGGAGGCGGTGGCTCCGTATAGAAAGATCCCATCCTGTTGAGAAAATTCATATAAAGTCAGTGTTTTGAGATTCTATTCTAAGTAATAACGTTTACAAATTAAAGAGAAAAATTGCAAATAAAAAAAACTATTCAGATCAGATATTTCAAGAACTCAAGTGTTTGATCCTTTTTTAAACCCCTAACTCTCATTCTCATGTTAGTAGATGTGACTGAAGACAGTCATGAAATATTTTCCTGAAAGAAAAAAAAAAAGATTTTTCTGTTTTAATAAATTCATGCAGAAACATGTGAATGTATTTAACCCAGGTTTGTGGCACCTTTGGTCAAAATGTAGCTTTTTAATAAAGTTGGAAATTGGTAATCATTAACGAGAATGAACTAAATATTTCATTTTCTGGCTCTATTTTGCAGAAGTGATCACTTGAAGCTGAGTTTTTTTGCCAGTCATTTGCTTCGTATTTTTAAAAATCATTTGCCCATTTTTTCTATTCATTCTGGGACTCAAATCATTTGACATGTGAAGCTGAAATCACTTCACATGTGCACAATTCTTCCAGTTTGTTCAGATCTATTTAGTACGATCACTGAGAATCATTTATAGCTAAACTTTGTTGTCTTGCAGGAAGATTCACACATGTATAGTAAAGTAAACGTCTGATACAATCTGACTTTGACTTAAACTTTAATTTACAGGTTACTAGAATGCAACATTAATTCAAGACATTTTTATTGTCATCCTTAAAGACAAAGAAAATAGCGAATGAACCATTGAAAAACACACTAATGTTCTTTCAAACTTGATTTTCTGCTCTTCTAACCTATCTAGAAAATGAAAATATTAGGAGTACTATTACCTCTTCAAGCATTACCTTCAGGAAATTGCTCCTATCTAACGGAATCATCCCAAATACCAGATATGGAAATTAATACATTTTAGTGGAAGCTCTGATCTACAATGACTAACATGAGTATTATTAAAATCAGAGGTAAATTCAGGAGTTTGGTGACTTACTTCATGTTCACAGATTTTATGGAGTTTTTGTACTCACTCCTGATTTCCTAAGGTGAGAACTGTAAGAAAAACCCGAGGGTTTTTAAATCTGTGTGGGTGAGTCACGCTCTCTGGGACTCACATGTAGTGGAAAGAAGGCGCCGTCCTGAAACAGCACTCGGCTCTCCTGGCCAGCCGGTGCCAGGCGTCTTTGGGGAGGTAGCCATCGCTGGCACAGCCATTCGGCGGCTCATCGTCCTCGTCCTCCAGACGGTTAAGACCCATGAAGGACAACTGTTGGAGTTGTGTGACATCAGTTCAATTCAATGAACAATAAAAAAATTTACTCCAAACACAAAACACTGAGATGATTTCAGAAGCTGTTATTTCATATGTTCCTCACTCTTATTTCATTTGTCTTCCATGGTTACGTTGTGGTCCTACTTTCTGTCATCGTTAGCATCTTGGTCACCAAAGTTTTCAGTTCGTTCAGAAAGTGTGCATTGCTTCAATTTTTCCACATTTTGTTTTATTACAGTCTTATTCTATATTGTATTAAATTAACATTTTTCCTCAGCATTCTATAAACACATACCTTAAAATGACAATGTGGAAAAAAGTTTTTAAATTTTTGCAAATTTATTAAAAGTAGAAAAGCAAGATGTCACATTTAAGTAAGTATTCACAGTCTCTGCCAAGAAGCTCAAAGTTGATCTGTTTCCACTGATCGTCCTTGACATGTTTCTGTAGCTTAAAATGAGTTCTGGAGAAACATGTCAAGGATGATCAGTGGAAACAACTCGAGTTTGAACTCCATAGCAAAAGGTTGTGAATACTTAAGTAAATATGATTTATTGGCATCAGGACAGTGAGAACTCAATCAAATGGCAAAAAATAAATATTGCATTAAAGCAGCCCTTTGCACTTGATATTGATAGCTATTCAGTTTATTCTGCAGCTCTCCCAGATCCCAGTACACTGTTTATATAAATACACTCACCAGATGTTCAGCAAAAGCAGAGGGATCAAAAGCACTCCCCTCGGAAAACAGTTGACTGGCTTTCTCTTTTCCCAAGTCTGTGGCCACAACGAGAAGCTGAGCATCGAGTGCCGCCTCTCTTGCCTGTCGAACTGTCAGAGAGCAAAGTCACATCAGAGCAATTAATCCAAAAGGATAGACGTATGCTGGACAAAAAAAAACAAAAAACATCTGGTATAAATCTATACATTGAATATTAAAATCAAACTATCAAAGCATCCATTGGGTATGGGGAATACACATAAATGTTTAATTTCTGATGCTGGTAATGTTAGTTTCCCAGACTGATTAGACAACTAACATGGTTACAGCTGTTCCAGGTTGTAGCTGAAAAATTTCTAATAATATTCAAAATGCCTTATGTTTTCTTTTCCCGTTTCTGCTCATAATGAAGCTAGAGTTTGTTGGAGAAGCTTTGGGGAAACAAAGCCATGCTTATGTGAAGATGAGTGGAATTTTTTTTAAATTAACTAAATAGTCTCTCAGATAACAATTTCAAACATCAAAATACCAAAGAAACATACTTGTAATCCTCACAATTTAACAATATTTTTAATCACAGCATTTACAGTAACTTTTCTAAGAAAAAAAAGAAAAGAAAAAAAAAGCCAAAGATCTTTTTATGCCAAGCCTCTATTGTGAAAATATGATTTTACAGTAATGAACTTAACCTCTGTGACAAATACAGAATCATTACAAGTCAATTACATTATACTTACTCTAATCTCTAGAGAAAGCAGAGAAACTTTTAATTTGAGCGACCAGTTTCATGGTAATATATAATACATAAAATACTTAAAATATTGCAAAAACATTTATGTTTTTGTTATTTTAAAGAGACACTTTTTACATATTTATATTTAAACTGATGTGCATAAATTACCCCATAATTTCAGCCTTTGAAAACATTTTCAATCTTCACATTATGCTGGTTACACAAAAAAAAATACTTTAAGTACTTTTGCCTTTTGACATTCAACTCTTTGGTGCAGAAATTACATTGCCACTAAGTTGCAGCTCCTAATCAGAAATACCTCGCTATTTCTCACATACCATCTTTGAAAAGTTTATTTGCCTCTTCTAAGACTTCTGTGAGCTTGTTGTTGGAAGGACTCAGCATGTCTTCTCTGTTTTCTGTAACAGAAAGAAAAGTCTATGAACTCATTCAAGCTTTGTTAAATAGTTACGGCTGCCTCTCAGTAACAACTGACGTTGAACTGAGTTGATGAGGTCCCTGTATTTGCTTCGGATTTCTCTCCTGAGGCCCAGATCGTTGTCATCATCGTCGTCTTGCACACCACCGGAGCTCGAGTCATGGTCCTCTCCATCACCCGGGTGTTGATCGGTTCTCCTCCGGCTGGACGACCCGTTCTGCCGGACAGCTTCATCGTCACCGCCCGCTCTGGCCTTCCTCATCTCTAGTCTGCTTCAGAACGGGCTCTACGAAAGGGCAACCACATGAAGGAGAAAGCAAAATGAGAACGTTTGGAAAAAACTTATCAAAAGTTACCTTCAGCAAGTTTGGAGACAGGCTATGATTATAGTAACGATAGGGTCGTAGATGTTCAGAGTTTAACTATAAACATGGCATAGCAAAAAAATATTTAAGAAAGAAGTTAAGACAAAGTTATTTACCTTACAGAATTAATAAACCCACAAGACCAGCTTCAAATAAAAAGCTCTCGATTGGTGCTAAATGAAAGCTAACGCTAGCTATCGGTTAACTGCTGATGCTTTCGGCTAACGTTAGCCGTTAACCTGATTTTAGCGGTTTTGTTTAACTGTGGTAATGCGAACAGAATGAACTACAAAAAACACAAACACGAGCAAAAAGTCTAAAAATCTGTTAAAAGAATACCTTCAAACCTATTTTAAAAACAGACAAAAACTATTCAAACGATAGACAGAGCTCTGGCGTGCAAACGCAGGAAGTTGACGTGACGCGTCATGCACAACTTTTCAGAATAAAAGAAAAGGAAAACCCCGATTTTGTTGGACTAAAAAGATACACTAGTGCAGTGCAAGGGCACCCAAACTTTGTGAGACCAAGATCTACTTTTTCTCTTATCAGCTGGCTGAGATCTACCACATGTCACGAATATATAAAAATTGTAAATTAAACTCTATTGATTTATTTTATATGCAAACATCAACTATAGCAGTGGTCCCCAACCACCGGTCCGCGGACCAATTGGTACCGGGCCGCGCTAGAAATAATGAACTACTTCCGGATCTTTTATTTTGAAAATCCTAAACCGGACTTTACCGGTTACGTCTTGCGCGTCAAAATTGAGCCAACTTGCAGCAGAATGAGTAACAAAACAAGTACTGCCATCAACTTATTAGTAAGTTGATGCTTGCAGCACAAAGATAAATATTCAAAGTCAATTTCAGCTGAAATATAATATGGAGCAGTGTGGCTCATGGGGCCATTTCTGGCTCTTGAAATTATTTTTGTTTGGCCCTTGACCACAAGTAAAAGTTGTAAAAAAAAATACAAATTTGGTCAACAAAATAGAAAGCAATAAATTAACCAAACAATTGTGGTGTGTTTACTAAGTAGGTGACTTCTCCCCACAGCAAAATTGCGAAGGGCTGACCGGTCCGCGCGACTAAAAAGGTTGGGGACCGCTGAACTATAGGACGCATATTAGAAAACCTAATGCAGTTTCTTCCACGGTGAGATTCTGACACTGGGAAGAGGTCGCTGGTTTCTCATAGTCAGAATCTGGTTGCAAACCTCCTATACTCTCACGCCAACCAACTTCAGGTCCTCTTTCACCAGATCTATATCCTTTTTGGTCTTCCTCTAGGCCTCCTGCCCAGGCGTTCTACACTAAAATGGACTGAAAGGCCACTCAGCAAGTAAGAAGTCATTAGTCCATACAAAGGAACAAGGACCTTTATTTTTTATAGCCATATCCTGTGGTCCAGTATTACTAAAGCTAGCTAGACAAAAAGGGGGAAACCAGCCAGTTTTCGAGCACCATTGTAAAAGTTATGTATTGCAGGCAGCAGAAACATGTTATGTGGGTGTTTTGTTGCAGGAGGGACTGGTGTACTTAAAATTTCTCTAGTATTTGGCAGGATTGCCATTTAAGTTTGATGACTTAGGTAAAATGTTTTGAGAATTCTTCGGTAATGTTCTCCATATAGCTAAAATATTAACCCATTCATCATGGGCTACCTGTTTAAAGGCCACACTCACTTTTTCAAGCGGTTTCTATGTCCATCCTGCCACTCTAGGGCAAAGGTCTGATTGTTCGCATTGTTTTTCTGTTTTTGATGTTTTTGTTTTGTGTTTTTATTGAAACCATTGTTGCCTATCCAGCTCAATTGCTGTGATTACAGTCACTAGATGGTGCTAAAGGAGAACCCGATGCGACAGACAGCTGGTGTTTATTTAGATTTTGCTGATCCGTTGTCATGGTAACCAAACATTTCCCTTACCAGATTGCAATCAGTTTTTCTTCTGAGTTTCTTTGTCAGATCATGGAAACTAAAGTAACCGGTAAAGTGTTTATATGCAGATTTGTCAAGTTACATAATTTAAAAACACATTTCCTGGGATATTGACTGAGATTAATTCCCACTTTGTTGTACCAAAAAGTTGGTAACCTATGTTAGAATTATAAATGTCCTTGGCTATTTAATCAACATTGTAGCTCCTCCTGGGTGTTATCAAAATAATAAATCCATCCCACACAGTGAGAGGTCAGGTGATCAGCTAATCCCCTGATCACCTGGGGATCACCAGCTCCATATGCTGGACAGACGCTCAGCTCAGCAGCCTTCCTGAGCAGAAGAGACTTTCAACCAGTGGAGGAACTGAGGTCTAGTTCCTTTTACAATGGAGGAATTGAGGTCTAGTTCACCTGCTCTCTGTCTGGATGTGAACCTCTCTGAACCGCCTGGACCTGGTAAGAGCAGCGGCGTCATAACAAGTCCCCACTCGCTGGAGTCCAGGACTCAGCCAGGTATTAAACCGGTTCAGCTGCTAATTAGATCTCTGAACGAGCTGATTGCAGGGCAGCAGGCTGCTCCTTATGAGGCCATGAAGACTCTGCATGAATCATACGAGAAGGAACGATCAAAGCTTTTCCCTATGCCTGTGTCCAGCAAGGAGCAGGAGAGGATTATTCAAGCTGAAAGGAGCAAATGCCTAAGAAGTAATGCAGCCTCAAGCTCTGAAGTTGTACCAAAGGTGAAGAATCACTCAGCAGAGCCAGTTGTCTATGCAGACCTTTGCTTCAAAGCAAAATCCGGTTCCTCTGTTTCTGCAAAGAGAGACCCAGAGAGGAGCACAATCAGCAGCTTCAGTCTGGGAGATCTGAGATACTCCCCGTCTGCTGAGAGGAAACTGCAGAAGATCACCTCAGAAATAAAGAGGAAGACATGCATCACCGTGTCAGAGAGGGATCGCAAGATAGCAGCTCTGATGCTGGTCAAGCATCGGGAGGAGCAGGAGCGCCTGAAGCTCTGTCAGCAGGAGGAACAGGAACGGCAGGAGGCCCGCAGGAGGGAGGAGGCCAGGCAGGCCCACGCAGAAAAAGAACGAAGGAGGAGGCTTAAGCAGAGGATGAAACATTGGCACAAGGAGCTGGAGGCCCGCAGGAGGCTGAGGCTGCGGCTGGAGCAGGAGAAAGCAGCACAGCTCCAGCAGGAGATGCTGCTCCAGGAGAACCAATGGAGAAAGCTGAAGGAAGTGGTTGAGGTACAACGCAGAGAAAAGCTGGAGGCTGCTCTGAAGGAGGCAAAGGAGCGTAAAAAATACCAGGAGAGATTGCTTAGGGAGAAGATGGAGCTGGAGAAAAGGGAGCTTGAGAAGGAGAAGCAGGCGGCAGAAGAGAAGGAGGAGAAGGCCTGGAGGACCAGAGAGCTGCAGGAGAAGAGGGAGCGGAAAAAGCTGCAGGAGGAGAATCACAGAGAGATGCTGTGTCACATCCTGCTGAAGAGGCAAGCAGAGCAGAAGATGGAGGAAGATGAAACGCAGAAGAGGAATTTGCTGGAGAAGAAGCTGCAGCGTTCCTCCGAGAAACGAGCCCGAGCTGCAGAGGCACAGCACAGGCGGCTGCGGGAGCGAGCTGCCGTGCAGGACGTCCAGATCCAAAGAGCACAGATGAGGGCCAAGCTGCAGAGTGTCCAGGAGCTCACACACAAGCAGATCCTGGTCCAGCAGAGTCAGCGTCGCATGGAGAGAGCCGCCCAGAACGCCTCGGCGCTGCGCAGGAGCCGCACTCAGCAGAGACGAGAACAGAGCAGACACAGACAGCTCTGTCACCAGCAGCTGAGTGAGAAGATCCAGAGAGAGGAGGAGGCCAGCAGGAGGTGCAGAGAGAGCTACGTCTGCATGAAGGAGGGGAAGAGGGAGAGGCTGCAAAAGCTGAGGGAGCAGATGCAGGAGGAGGCGCAGAGGCTGGTGCAGGCCTCCTTTCACTTGAGGGACAGGGTCAGGCAGCAGACACACAGCCGGACCTTCCACCAGATGGCCCTAGAGGCTAAGCTGACTGCCTCCATGAGCAGAATCAAACTCTAAAACAACTCAGGATGTTTTTTTAGATATTAAATTATTTCCTTACAGCACATTTAAGTTTGTATGTAGATTTACTGTAGCAGGGCAATTTGTAAGTGCTGCATCATTGTAAAGTGGAAGGAATTGTTTCCAAAACAATTTTTAAAGATAAACATCCAAATTGTGGGATGTACATGTTGCCAACCCCTTTACTCTGCTACACCTGAATAAAATTCACTCTAAGTGCCTTAAAAATAAAAACACTTCATCTTTACTGAATTTATTCACAGTATGGAACACTATGTTTGAACTACAAACACGGCAGAACATCAAAGCTGAGATCAGGCAATGAGGGCATTTCTTCAGGTTTTTACAAATCACAACTTTTTCCATGAAGGGTTTTAGGCTCTTATCCCTAGATAAGGTGAGATGGTTTCTGAAAATATACTGGCTTTTTAACCCAGTGAAAAAGCAAAAATTTCAAATTCTTCTGGATTTAAAATCCTTCGTCTTGGGAATAAAAAAGAAAAATATCCTTTTGTATCAGACTAGGGGTCTGCAACCCTTACGATTCGAAGAGTAATTTCTGCCCTAAGTGTAGATAAATAAAACTTGCCTCACTGAAGCTTTATCCTTCTGTAGAAATCACATAAACTTCCTTACTGTAACAGCTAGATAAGAGAAAGGATTTCTATGCAGTGTAGGCAGTTGCAATGGACATTTTATAACCTCGGTTTCTACGTGGAATACGGTAAACACTTACTGAGTCACAGAAATAACAACATTTACGATTTCAGTCTGCTTATAAAATGTAACAAAATATCCTTCAAGTTATATTTGATTAGTTTACATTGTGTCTCACTTTATTTGACCTTTTTATTTATTTACTTGCGTCATTTATGCCTGTTAAAATCATAAATATTCAATAGGAAAGAATTAAGCGGCCAGCATTTTCACCGCAGAGCTGAATACAGGTCAATCTAAAAGCTGTATTTAGATGTTGCAAAGAAAACTTGAAACTAGAGAGAAGGTTCAACTTCCAGCAGAACTACAGTAAACATAAAGTCAGAGCTGTACTGGAAAGGTTCAGATCAAAGCACTGAATATGTTACAATGGCCCAGTCAAAGTCCAGCCCTAAACCCAACTTTAACGCTCAACTTACAGTCTGAATGAGCTTGAACTTTTTTCAACGAACATTTTTTTTTCTTCTAGTTTTCAGATGTGTACAGCTGGTAGAGACAGATGTACAAAAACAGATACTGCTTTTATTTGTAAAATAAGAAAAAAACTGAACTCTGTTTTTCACTTCACAATTACATGCTACTTTGTGCTAGTAAGTGGAATTAAAATACACTGAAGTTTGTGTTTGTAACTAGTGACAACAGAAAATGGTCAAGTAGCACAGCAAACTTTTTTACAAGTCCTGCAAGTTCATAGTTTACCAGCTTGAGGCCATTTCTACTAGTTTGGATCAAAACAATGTAATTCAGGGCAGCTAGAGGGTAGAATACAGAGTTATGAAACATTCAGGAAAGTGTGTCTTCTTTCACAACACCATACACTCTATCTACAAACTCAATTTGGCCCAGGAGCCCAGGGATACTTTCTGAGGAGTTACAGGAAATAACTCACATGGTGAAATCTCTATTTATTATGTAATCACAGTAGAAGTTCCAGCTTGTTTTCATATTTACCTTCAGGAACTATGTAAAGGTTGTTGTTTTTTTTTACTCTGTTTTGAAAAGGTCAAGGCAAGCGTGATTCCAGTCTTACGCAAACCCTTTCCACTCACTCAGCCAACAGATGTGTCACAGTAGCTGTTAGGGAGCAGAGTTGAGTTCTTCCACCGTTAGAAAGTTACAGTATTTTTTTTCTTTTACAGACACAGAGTGCATGAATGCTGACAGGAAGGCCATTAAGCAAAGCTCACAGTGCAGCTATAAAGAAATAAAAGTTAATGTTTCACCACTCATTGTTATGTGTGCTCTACTGATTAATCTGACATGTCTTACTGTTACAGTCTCTCACTGCAGGCTTTCATTTGAGGTTAAAACAGGAGAAATCCAGCTAAGCTACATGACAATCATGTTACTTCAAGTAAATGGAAACTATTTGTAATCACATTAGCAAACCAAGCCATCATTGTTGTAGAGGTTTATAACAATGTTTTATTACTTTGGGGGTAGTATATGGATATGTTCAATACATTTTAAAGAATAACAGAATGTGAGTAAATTTCATGCCTTAATTTTATTCATGTATTATTATTTAAAATTTTAATAAACGTATTTTAATTCTGATGCAGCCGTATTTGTTAGCACCCTCAGAAAAAAGGCAACATATCACATAAAAAAACTTGAATTGAGGATATGTATCCACTGGAGAAAAAAATAATGTTAAGAGAGAGTTAATTATTGTCTTTTATGAAATTACAAGGAGGCAGTTAATGGTAACCCTAACAATTGAAACTAATTGTTTTTAATTTACAGTTTATTTTTAATTTAAATTTCTAAGATTCTTGGATTACAGTTTCAAATGATGTGTCTCCAGCGCACATTGTATAAGCTGACCAAATCCATAGAAAAAGAACCAGAATGGCTTAAGGAAATTAGCAAAGCACTGCATCAAAATACATAAAAACTTATCAACAATTAACACTTTTATTGTTTCATAATTAAAAACATTGTTTTGTTATATCTGTTGTTTTGATCAGCTATGAAGAGCTACTGTGGAGGGTTAAGGACCCACAGTGGGCTCCTGAGCTGCAGGTTCCAGATCCCTGCTCTATAACAACATCTTCTCTGGTCTGCATGCCAGAAAAACATATTTTCTATCCTACCATCACAATCATAAAAGAGTAAAGCCAGAGGCACTTGGACTTTAAATGGAAATCTGTGCTTTGGTCATATGACACTAAGGCAAAGCTTTCAAGTAATAAACACTACATAAAAATATGTAGAAAAGTATGGAAGTTCACAGTGGAGGATATGTGATGCTGTGCGCATTTTCTCTTCCAGAGACCTTGGGAACCTTCTGAAGAATGGAAAATGGGAACTCATTTGAATACCTGAACATTTTAGATAAAACCAACCTGTCTTTATGACCATCTTAGCTGAAGAGAAGAGAGCAGAATCCATGACTAAGAACTCTGGATGATTTAGATCAGGGGTCGGCAACTTTTATAACCTTAATAGACATTTTTTCCTTTTCTTCAGCTAAACAAAGTTTATTTAAAGCTACAAAAGAAACACAACTCTAAAACAAAATAGCAAATTTTTTAAAGATATCTACAACAGAGAAACTCAAATTAAGAGAAATTCTGCACAGAGGAAAAATCCCACTCTGTAGCATCAGACCTTGTAAAATGTTATTGGAGACAAAGAGCCATCTTATTGGTAAAATGAGGTTGAACAATGGAGTAACAACAGAATTTCATCAGCAATGATTTTGCTGAACAGATGTACTCCAATAAGAGATCAGATTTTTATCAACTTTTCAGTGTTAAATTTATGGTGTCGCAGTTTATTTTAACAATTATTGCACATTTTAAGTAGAGACAGCTTTATAGAGCCAAACTTTTAAAATACATTCTTAAAAATAAATCAAACATACACTGTTGAAAACAATAAGTTATGAAGTAATATGGCTCTAAAAAATGTTTTTCATGAAGTTCAGGTGTCACATTTGGCATTTTGGCTAAGAAAAGAAATAAAAGACAATGAGTTTGTGACGAATCATGAGGAGGAATGTTTCTCTCTGATTCTCCAACTTGGCACTTTTTCCTGTCAAACTCTTAATAATAAACACAAAAGTAGTGCAAACTGTGCAAACTAGGTTGCATACTGTGCACATGACAGTATCAAATTATTATCTTGTTCTTCTTGTAAATCTACCTCCTGACCACGGTTTCGTTTTTTAGAAATTAAATAGCCTCGTAACAAATAACAAATGTCCCTCTTTTTGTTTACTTGTACTGGAAACTCAGCTGAAGGATAGCGGCATATAAAATATCCAAGTCCTTTCAAATCCTGAAAAGCTTTGTTGATCCAAGAACAGTGGCAGTGCTCAAGGGTCAGGTTAGTATGAATCAGAAGCACGCCCATGAGGAACAACCTAACGCTGAGATACGTGGACGGGTTTTCCTTCATTCTGTCTTCACTGCAAAAATACTACATCTTACCAAGTATTTCTGGTCTAGTTTCTACTGGAAATATCTTAGTACATTTGATAGAAGACAAAGCTAACTTACAAGTAACTTTTAAGCATAATAAATGAACTTATTTTAAGTCAATAATTCCTTAATACTGATGGAAAGTACTAGATATAACTGGACATTTTAATGTTTTTTTTTGACTGGCAGTACTTTTCCATCGATATTAAGAAATTACTGACTTAAAACCACCTCCCATATCTTGCTCTAAAGTTAGTTGTATGTTAGTTTTGTCTTATTTCAAGTGTAAAAATATATTTGCACTAGAAACTAGACCAAAAAATACTTGGTAAGATTTTGTTTTGGGAGTATTATTCTGCATCCTTCGCAGTAAACTCTCTGTCAGTCATCGTGCAAGCTGAGGGCCAATATGACTGGGAGCCCCACACCGAGGATGAGGGTGAGGCTCTCCAGGAGCCCCAGATGTCTTGCCTTGTGGGTTTCTGCTCCTGTTTCCTCCTGCAGGTTAGAGAAGGGTTCTGCTGCGCTGCTACTGCTGATCTCAGGGAGAACGTGCACCGTGGCAACATAAAGGAAAGTTCCTGCTGAGAACAGCATTCCCACTCCTGTTGCATTCATCTGGTTATGAGAGGAACTTCCAGTCTGTCGACAAACACACACACAAGCATGCAACAGGTCAGAACCAGACAGCAGAGATGTGACCCTTACCAATGTGAAGCATGTGTTCTCTCCCACCGCCTGCAGTATGAAGTAAGTGCTGATAGCAACTATGGGCGCTGCTGCTGAGAAGGTCAGTAAATGTCCCTGAATGTCTTTCTTCTCAAGGCCTGAATGCATCAGGAAGGAAACCAAACCAAAAGCAGCAGGAGCCTGTAAGTCAAGAAAAAAGAACAAACAAACAAAAAAAAACACAGATGCCATCAGTTCTGTCACATCTTATTAAATATGTCTACATCTTCTTCCAGCTGACAATTTCTCTCACCTTGTGTAGAATGACCGCAAAAAAAACAATCACTTGTACAGTGGCTTGACCTGTGGCGACGGCAGCGCCCAGAGCAAATCCATCAGCTGGAAGAGTGCAAGAAGAGTTATTATTGTTATTATAAATCACAGCCAATATTTAAGAAAGTGGTTAATGTGATTTTATAATGTGCACTAATGTGGGTTTAAGCGATATCTCAACTCAGCAAATGTTTGTTTAAGCAATTTGAAAGCAAAGCCTCTTAGCCATGCTAAATGAGACTTAGATCTCACAGAGTGCAGGAATCCCATGATAAGTCACATGAAGGAATGAATAACTGGGTTTTGTTGGAAATTTTTCATGCTTTTGTCCCGAATATCCCTTTGCAGTTTAAGCAAATACAAACCAGCAGATAAAGTGGTTTGCAAAACATTTTGTCAGAGTAAAACTGTTTTCAGTTTTCAGTTATGTCTTGTTAGGCATTAAATGGTTTCATATTCTGTTTTCAAATGATGGATTGAATTGTGTTATTGCTGTCATGTGTTTCTTGGCCTCCAATATGCTGTCGATTTATTAATATTCTCAGAAAAATATGTTACACCTTCATAGAGCAGCTGGATTTATACAGCGACAAAATTACACACAAATGGACTGAATGCATCTGGTTATACTGAATTTATTTTGGTGTGCAATTTTTTCTTTTTTCATCCACCTCACAAATATGCCCTACTTTGTTTTGCTCTATCTGTCACACAACTTCCCAATAAAATACATGGAAGTTTTTATTTTACAAAATAAAATAAAAAAAACTTTAAGAAATATGAATACTTATGCAAGTGAATGTCCAGAGGATATTTGATTAATATACCTGCAGCATGGATAACTAGCCCCAGAGTGGCTGTGATGTGTTTGTTATTCAACAAATGTGCTGCTTGACCTGAAACCAAACGTGTTTAAATTATCAGCATACGACTGGAAAGCTTGATATAAAATGAAGCGTAAAGTGAAAGTTATTTAAACTTGCCACGCGTGGAAATGTATCCTCCAATCTGATCAACAACAAACATGAAGGTAAACCCGAACGTCAAAGCCACGCTGATATAAAAGCGAGGTGGGGCGCTTCCCTTTGTGGAAGGCGCCGTTTTTTCACTAGCATTCGGACCAGATGGAGCATCAGAGGAAGACTCTGCAAAGAGAAGATGAAGACAAGAGGATGGGACAACAAAGCAGGCGATGGGACAACGTTCAGACAGGTGAGCCTGCTTTCAGGTATGATTTAAATGGTTTACGATGAAACACTCATGCAAATTTGATGGGAGCAGATGGACTGTATCACATCACATCTGTTGTCAAGACAACAAGGGAGAGAGAAGGTAGAGTGGTGCAATTCAGCTTCTTTAAATTTCAAACAGTGAGCTCACCTCTCCACGAATCCTCCAGTAAGCCCACACCCTCTGGGATGGTGATGGCCAACGCTGTGCCGCACAGCAGACCCGCCCCCAGGATGGACACAAACTGCAGGCTTTTCTGTCAGGAGGAAAGGTCAAAATTCAAAAACACTCAGTTGTTTTCCTATCAAAAATCTAATGTAGTATATTGAGACATCAGGTCATGTGAGGCGGTTTAAGTTAGCCATTGCTAATATTCAAAAATATTTGAGACCCCTCTAAAACATTAATAACAGCCCAATCTAATAGTTCTGAAGCTAATATCTACAGTTTTTTTTTATTTCAGCTTTAGGAGTACAACCAATCAGCACCATGGAAAATGAATGGTGCTGCTGGATTGATTGATTGCTTTGCATGTGTCAGCCAATAATGTGTCAAGTATTTTTGCATTCCAAGTTGCATATTCTTTTGAGTATTTTAGACATGCTCTGCTGAAAAATCTGCAAATAGGTGGGGTTTTCTGCAAATAACTTGGAGTCACATTCCACAAAATATCTGCAAATGGTGAATCCGCAAATACAAAATAAATTTGGTCGCATTAAGCAGCTAAACCCTCAACATCAGTGCAAGAACAAAATAGCCGTAAATACCCAACTTGGAAAAAATTAAGCACTGTGTTGCCTTGGTGGCTGATGGGTTCCTTAGTCACTTCGTGCTTTGGGCTCCACTCAATCTTTGACTGGCCCTGAAAGAGCATCATCGCTATGAACTGAACTATATTAGAGGACTTATTTAAACCAGCCGTGATAAATCTGCCTGCTGACCTTGTTTAACGAGGAAGTTAAAGTCATACTTACCTCAGAGAGTCGGAACAACAGTGGGATGAATCCTAGTAGGAAGGTGCCCACAAACATCGCTACAGATATACAAGTAATAGTCAGTCCCTCGTCCATGGCGACGGAATTTTCCTACAAGTTCTTACTCCGTTTGCCGAGTCTCATTTCATGTCAGCAGATCAGATTGTTCTGAAAACTGAAAGTCTGCTTTCATTGTTTCACCGTAACTTCATTTGTTTACTTCAGGAGACGGAAACGGACGGCGCTGCGGGTTTCCACGTCGCACCTCCGTCTCCCTGTCCCTCCTCCAGGAGAACCTCCTTCACCGCCACAGCCAGCCTCCACAGACCGTCTCATAGAACCAAAGACCAACAGCCCGTGGTTGCTCATCTCCCACCTCTAAACAAGGGCTGAGGTCTAACCGCACCTCACTCGGTTTCACTATGCGCGATGGTACGCGGTATTACGGTATCTTCGCTTAGACGCTTTCAAAATAGAAGCCTATTTCCGGTAAATCTTTGTCACATTGTCGTACCAAGAATATTAATTTATCTTAACCCTGGCAGATTAAGATAAAAAAAAAGTTAATAAAGGGATTTGTTTCTGATAGGAAATAAAAAAGGAAACTCTTTAAAATATAATAAAATTATACAAAAAGGGTATCAATTTTGAAAAGAAAATAATTTTATTTACATTCAATGCAATTCAAAAATACCTCATTAGGTCCAGTGACAAATTAAATGTGTTGTAATTCAGCCAAATTTCTTCAAAACTTTTGTAGACGCCAATGGCTGAGTAGGTCGGGTCACAGCCAGGGACAGTGTGTCCTCTCTTCAATAAAACCAGGACGACTAAAAGCTGATATCAGTAAACATTTAGGACAACAACATTGTTTTGTTCTTTTCTAAGCTATTTGTTCACTGTTAACAGAAATAGATACAGTAGCTTCAGCTGTTGGAAAACAAAAATTCAAAGGAAAGTAACAGAAAAGTTCACTAAATTACAAAGTTAGAAAGCATTTTTTAATTGAGAAAATTTTTTTTAAAGTAATGTCCGGCCAGCATCTGATTCCTGCTAGCTTGGAGAGCCAGACTGCTTTCAAAATTAAGCTTCATTCAGTTTGGTATGTATTTTCTCAGCTTTCAAAAACTGGGTGGAAGTTTTATGGCACATAAAATGTATCTTAAATATTTATTCTGCCGAGAAGAATCTGGTGCGGGTTTGTTGTTTTGTGGGTTTTACTTATACCTGTCTAAACAAGTCCAGATATCAAAAAGTGCTGCTGAAATTTCTCTTTTTTTAAAACCTTTGTTTGTGTTAAAAACAAAACTTGAAATGACTTAATTACCTTAACAGCATGTTTTGCAAATAAATAGGAAATTCATTTGGAAGAGACGCATTAGAAGTGGCAGTAAAGCAGTTCTCAAAGCCTGGAGTTAGAGACTGCAAATTTAAGTGAAATTCAGGCTTTATTCACCATAAACCTCCATTCCTATACATTACACCAAGTGAGAGATGAACTGAGACTAACAGCCAAAGTTGATTAGATGCAGATTTATTGATGAGACATCTCCATGGCAGAACAGATGCATACAGCAAATATCTGCATGGGGCAATGGAGACAATAACAGAGTTATAGGCTGAATTCTACTGTTACTTTAACATGTAACATTAATCTACAAAACAGACATTTAAACATATTTAGTGTGCACACACATTTTACCAGTTTTTCTAAATATATAGTGTAGACATTATTATGATGATCTGTTGGCTGTTGATGAAAACAAAACATTTCTTTCCAGTTATTCCAGTGATTTAAACAGAACTAAATGAGTACAAATGAAACACATGATCAGCTTTAAGAATCCAATGAAATGTGAAAACAAACAACTAGACATAGACGAGTAGCTACAGTATAAAACATTCAATTCCTGATTAGCTGGGAAACAGTTCTTTCAGAGATTCATTAGTAACATTTTATTTATCAAACAAAGACTACAGTAGGTGCTAAAAAACCCATCTCCCTCACAGTGTGACAGTGTTTGTTATCCTGACTGGACACATTCAGAGATCTGCAGTTATCCCACATTTATAAAAGGAGGTATAAAGCAAGTCACCTTATCATGACAAGAGAAGCAGCAGATAAATACAGTAGTGTCAGGTCAACAGTCTTACTCGAACCGCGATGCGTCAACGAATGATGCCATCAAACCAAATGGAGGCCATTTTGGCCTATTGCAGTTACCACGTACTACTCTGTCATTCATATCAGTGAGAGAAATATTAGTGCATTATATCCAACAGTGATTGATTAGTGGTTGTTGTTTTTTTTGTTGCATTATTCACCAATGGTTTCCTTGAAGGTTAATGGGGCAAGTCATAGTGTTGTGTTTAAAAAAATAAAATTAAAGTAAAAATTCAAAAGATCCTGAGAAACTGCATGGGCACTAGATTTTAAATGATTTGTTATGACATGTTAGCATTTGGTTAGAGCCAATGAGAAGAAACTTCAGAGAACTAAATTAATCTGGATGATAAGTATGGAGACATCCTTGTAGGACAGGTGATTTCTTCTTTTATAGTTACATTGTTTTTATAAAGTGGTACAAAAATGTAAAACTTCTTCATTGGAGCATCTATAATGTGAGCGCTTAACTATTGCAGCCAAGACCTGACATGTTATGGGAAATTGTAACAGAACTCAAATACTACAGGAAATTAACATTTCCAACATACGGTATGAGTCAGTTGTTCACAAACAATCATCATTGGCGTGAATGCTGTTAATTTGAGTTTTTTTATGCATGAGTCTATTTTATTCTAGAGGGGATTGATTAAACGACAAATAACTTCAAGGAAGTTTCAAAATTAAGAATTGGGAGAACAAGTTTGAATTACCAAGGATTTTTTCCCCTATATATTCAGTAGAACTGAGGTCAGTACCATTCCAGAAGCTTAATGATTTTAGCTTTATCCATTACAAGATCAGTTTTGACGAGTGTAAAGGATCTTTGATGAAGCTGATGAAGTCCAAGTTTCAACCACCTGAACTTGTTAACGATGTTCAGGAACCAAAAGGCTCAGGAATATAAAACTGGAAGGTATCAAGATAAAAAGCTCCTGCTCCAAACTGAACTGAAATCTGATCACGATGACAATGTACCAACAGTCATGCATCATGCTAAGAGACTGTTTCCCTGCCAATCTAAGAGGCTGATTGTGTGGAATATTAAGGAGGCTACCTCTAAACTCTTCAACTTCACCTCAAATTAACAGCTTGAGGCATATTCAGGAGTCTCAACAGTGCAATGTTCCCAAACATTCATGGAATCAATACAGCAAGAAATTAAGCTTCTGTAATGGCGTAAAGACCTCATGAAAGAAAGCCAGCCAGCTTATATGAAGTCAGCTGTTTCTGATATGAAGAGTGGACAAAGACTGAGACAAAAAAATCTATCAGAAATTTGTGACAACAAAAACTGAGGTTTCTCTACATCTTGCTTAGGACATGTATTGAAATTTGTCTAAACCCACAAACTTGTGCACCCAGTTAGCTTTGTTTAAACACTTTTGCTGAATTTGCTTGTTGTATACCCACATCGCCTGCTTCATTCTGATGATGTGTTGGATAAACGTCTGACTGCTACTGTACGTCGCAAAGTCTGTAAATAAAAAGTTAGCAAAGAGGGATGGGGTGAGAAATGAATTTAAACAAATCATAAAACTTTAAGCAGCCATCTAAATTCGATGCCTATTCTCTAACCTCTACGTCAAGCTGTAAACATTAACGAGAAGATTTAAACAAAAACGATGCATAACGAACTAGTCATAGTGTCATCTGAAAAGGCCTCCTCTGAGCAACAGATTCTCAGCCTCCAGTTTCTGCTGCGATAGCTGTGCAAGGAACCCCGCCCTATTCTGGCATAGGGGGGGGCAACATCAGGAGCAGCAGTCCCTACAAAGGCTCAGAGGTTGAGCATTGTGCCAGTGTAGTGTGCTACGATGAATTAAATACCATATTCCACAGTTTAAAGTAGCATCAGGCTGGACAGAATTTAAAATATCATGCTTACAATAAATATCAGGTCGAAAAAGGCTACTTCACAAATCCAGAGTTGTATAGATGTAGTGTCAAAGCCTCCAGGAGTGTTAGTAGCAATTTCTTTTATCTTTAAAGGCTCCTATGGAATTGGAAGAACCGTTTTAAATCCGTCGCTAAAGCTCCAATTAGGCCGACATTAGTAAGCTGCTAATTCATGGGAAGCTTCTAAAGCTGACAGTTAGACACACCGATGAAGCATTACGAGAAAAAAAAAACAACAAAAAAACAGTTGCTCCATCCTTTGAATTTACATGCGACAATGCAGTACCTCAGAGAAACCTGAGCTCCCTGTTTCTAACATTCAAGTACAATAAAGTTAAGAAAATACAGAGAACTTCTCTCCCTTCACAAAAAAAGGCAAAACCTCTTCATTTGTGCATCAGCATCTTCCTCCATTGGTTGATAAGCAGTGTTTGGGTAGAGCCTTGTCTTTTCCGCTCTTGCCTCGTCAAAGTAGATTCCCACTAGATGTTCTTTTACGAGACCTGATGAAGAAGACGTCCTTGAGAAACAACTATTGAATCTTTAGTAGACGGTGTGCTTATGTTAGTCAGGGGAAGGTCCCTTGATGGAGGCTGAGATGCTTTGGTGAACTGCTGGTTCACTTCCATGTTAACGTCACACATTTAGTGCACTCATCAAGTTTCGTTTGACGTTAGTCTTTGTGTCCCAGACTGCCTCACTGCCGCACCTCGTTCTCAATGAGACTGGCCTCCCCGGACTGGAAGTCGCTGGTCAGGTTGTTTCCAGCCTGGATCATTTCCTCATCCTGCGAGGACCCCTGCCCGTCGTCCTCTCCGTTGCCTGATCCAGCCTCCTCCGACGAGGGATCTTGAAGTACTTGACATATGTATGTTTGCTGTGGGAAAACACAACACAAAAATTACTTAATATTTAAACACATCTCAAAAGCAAACAAACAGAAGAATTGTATGTTATATTTGCCACCAACTGCAAACTTGATCCCAGCATTCTTGATCCCAGGCTATGAAAAAACTTGCTACATAACCCATCAAAAAAGATAAATCTGATGTATTTCATAAATTCCATCTGTTTCAATTTGCTATGTCATTTCTCACTGACTTCTTTATTTAACCTTCTTAGGTTTTATTGCCAAAGTGTAAGAATTGAAATAATTTTCGCCACAAATTGTAGGTTGTTGTTCCAACCTACAACTTTACCTTCTTTGGAAACCTATTTGTTTGAGATTAAGGAACAAGAATGAGTTTCTACCGTTGTCTTGCCGGCAGATGAAGGGCTTGCTGAGTGTCCGTCCTCCATTCCATCCACTTCCTGGTCAATCTGAGGCAGAAAAAAAAAGACACTTACCAAAAGTAGTAGGTGCATACATAATCATAAGAAGTATGAAAACATAAAATAACCTTGTAGTTGTGAGCACTTAAGTACTTAAAATGCCCAAAGCAGACGTGAGAAAGGCAAATGATGATTGTGATGATCAGAACCACAAAAGTAAACATGGATGTTGAAGCAGTAAACCCTGAATAGAAGAGAGACAACCTACATTTAATGGGTTCTCACTCATTTATAGGTTTGAAAAAGTGTGAGACAGGGCACCATAAAATATCTGCCCACAATTATGTGACCAGTAGAGGGAGCTGTCCTCTTACCAGAGCGAACGGTGGAAAAGAACAGAAGCCAAAAGAGGCAGAGGATAGGAGCCGCCACCACCTGGTTAACAGCTCCATAATGGATCTTCTTGTCCAGTTTTGTTGGCAGATAGGCATAGTACATATTGTACCTATCTGCTAGGTGTTTCAGCAGCATGTACATCAGCCCTGCACAGGAAGAAAGACAAGGAAGTCAGCAAACTAATCCAATTAGTCCTGTAGATAAGCTTCTGGACACAGAACAGAACCCCTGCATGTGGCCTGGCCTCTGCATGCCTAACCTGCAGCCACTTGATCAGTGTGCTCTATCGATGAGAAAATGAGACGGAGTGAGCAGTGCACAGAGTTTAAACAGTACGACTCACCAAATGGGACGATGATTGGGCAGGTGATGCTGTAGGTCATAACCACAGTGAAGACACACATCATCCAGGCGTAAGCTGCCCCAAACTGGAACTCATAAGCTTGGTGCTAAAAACAAACAAACAAAATACATTTTTTTTCTTACTCTTTTTTTTTATCATACATCTAACTTTTTGTAAAAACAAAAAAACAGATCATGTAAAAACTTATTTTCAGTGTGTCTCGTTTGGATTTATATGCTGAAGACTGACCTTCTTCACGTTCCTCCTCTCGGCTGCAGAGCGAGCCAAGGACAGGCGGATCATGTACATCAGTAAACCGGGGATCCTCAACAGGTCGTTAGCATTACCAATGAATGCAGAAGCAATGACGTAGTTCACAAAGAAGGCTCCATTGTCAGGGAGGAACACACACCTATAAAAATCCCAAGAGAAAAAGAACAAAACATACATTTTTGAATGAAAATGATGCAAAGCCTACAAATATTGATGAAGGATTATTGAAGTTCACGTCATCAAACACTTTAATGAATAGCGGTAGCTCCAGTTTCAAGTTAAAAATAAAACAAAAACAACTCCTGATGCTGGAATTCTGACTTTAAAAGTCTCAGAGAAGTCAAAATTTCAACACCCAAAATGGCCGATCTGCATTTAAACACAGGAGGGAGAACTTCAAGCCAAAACTCATTAATCAGTATCCTGACTGACTGCATCTCATTTGACCAGTGAAGCTCTTAATACTGTACAAGCTTTATTTGTCGTATTGTCTTGTATTTATTCATTAAAAGTGTAACTTTGCTTAATTTGGTAAATAATGACACTTTCAAAGCAATGTTGAACTTGTACTTGCATTAAAAGCCTATTAAAATTTTAAACTTTGCATTAAAAGTGTCATTATTTACCAAATGACACATCATGTTGGTCTAATGCACATCCCTTCAAATAGTCTTACCATTTATGCCTTTAATCATGCAGAATTTTATTTATATTTTCTCCAAACTTACTTAAAGTTGGATATACTCAACTGAGAATATCCAACATATTTTTGAAAAAATATGTGAAATTAAAACATTTGAGGTTTTTTTTTAGCAAAACTTCACTCCTCTATGGCCAATTTATCTTAACCCTCTGTTGTAAAGTTGGAATCACAACAATCCCACTGATTTTCCACATCACACTAAGCTTGGGTATGATGTTTATTTAATACTTGTTTGCAAGTTTTACATCCAAGGAAAATCAAAACCAGCATAAAAAAATCCAAGCCCACCATACTTACTCAAACCTCACTGTAGCTTCATCCAAAAAACTTTTGTCAAAAAGCCAGCGGAAGAAAACATCCAAACTGCAAAAATGAATGAAAGACATTAGCTCAAAAATATAAAAAAAAGGTCTACAATTATTTCCTTATATTACATATTAATAATTTGTTGCAAAGCAAAAAATAAAACATGTAACACCTGCTGAGTCCAAGGGAGGGCAGCAACAGGACCATAAAGATCAAGAAAGTGTAGCATTTGTGCATTGTGGTTCTGTTCTCTCCTGACCTGTAAAACAACATTAACCATTCACACACATTAAAACATGATGCTCCTAAAATTCAAATACATAAGAAAACAGAAGAATTGAAAGTAGTGAATAATAAACATACCGGGTCCAGTGGGCTTCGAAGAAAGCGGAGTAGTAGACAATGGTGGGAAGCAAAGCCGAGAAAGACCACAGCAGGAGGGTGGGGAAGAACTGGGTTACGATGGGGTTCTGGGATCAGAAAGACATGAGTGAGGCATTAGTATTTAAATCTATTTGACTGACATTTACCTGTTGGTTTTAAGCCAGACCAAATATAAAAAAAAATAAATAAAAAAATGGTTCCAGTTTAAAACTCTAATCTAAGATAACCTGAAGGCCAAATGTCATGTAAAAAGGATATTTTTTTTCTCTATTTGTGATGAAACATATGGTAAATGACAACTGAAAATAAACTAAGGTAAAAAAAATAATATAATTAAATATAATTGAAGCTATTCACCTTCTTTCTATAGTTATTCATTAAAAAATATTATTCACATTCTCATGAGAGAATATGAGATAATATGAGATAATTACTATATTTGTAATTTTTTTGTATGTCACGTTTTACGGTGCAGACTAAAACATAAAAATGTTAGAGGTCACTACAATACCCTCAGTTAAATAGATACAAATCTGAGGCATGTGAGTAAACGTGTTTCAAAATTGTCTTGAGACACTCCCATGCCTGAAAGTGCTGGCAAATTATAACAGTGTTTCTATATTTCCATTTACAAATTGTGTACTTTTTTAGAACAAAAAAAGTTGGATGTTTGGATTTTCTTATTCTTTTTTTTATCTAAACCTCTGAAACAAGGGAGAGCTGTGACAGGATTTGGATTCAGCATTTCAACAGTGTATAATGATAAGATAATTGTCTGATGAAAAGGTAATATATCAAGGTACAAAACCTAGAAACTCTTTTTTTAAGTGTATTTTTCCAGACTTGGGGAAGGAAGATTTTAAATTAAATTACTTTTTCAAAATAAGAGACCCCCACAGATCAGCTTTGGATACTTACATTTAAGTACTCCACTGGTTTGGTGACGTTAAACTTGTCCATGGTGGTGATGATAATGGCTGGGGTGGTCAGAAAGAACAAGAGAAGGAATAGGACGCAGTTGATGATGAAGCAGCGGACCCACCATTTAAATCCTCCCAATGACAGATGCTCCCTGTGGGAAAAGGGGTCACACAGCGGTGAGGCAGACACGGTGTGATAACCTGCAGAGATGGACACAGCTGGCCAGAAAACTAATACGCTAGTTTAAAAAAACACCCACATTATCAAGAGTTTTCCCCAAAAAAGTTCTAATGTGGCATTTAGATTAATACTTGGCATGTGAACTAATCACAACAGCCAAAACCCAGCAATTGTTTTCCTTCTGTGACAAAAGTGTTTGTTCTCACCAGTAGACGTTTTGTGGATCGGGGGCGTAAGTGACGGTCCAGTTGGAGGTGTGCAGCCTGGAGCTGAACTGAGAGCTCTTGGGTTCACGACGGCAGTAGCAGCCTTGGCACTTGCAAGCATTAAAGTCCTTTAAAATTCTGACAGACAAAGATCCAGCGATTGAAAACAAACCAAAGTAAAAAACCAAAACAAAAAAACACATTGCAGTAAAAACGACTAACAAATTTCAGCAGTTCAGAAGCAAATTGACAAACATGTCTTCACTTATCTAAATGAACTTACTTGGCAGTTGTGGCCTCATTTTGAAAAGTGACGAAGGCCATTCCTAAAGGCTTCTTGTTAACTTTCTCTCTCTCTTTCCTGTATTCATCCCTTAATTGTGCCTCCAGCTTGGCATAATAACTCACAGCTTCTTCCTATAAGAAGAAAACACAAGTCCATCACAATAAATTAAAATACAAGATAGTTTTAGTCATTCAATGCAGAAAATGAAATTTTAGAATCAAATGCATTTTTTATACATCAGGAAATGCTTATATCTGTTAAATTTGATGGTAATGGATTACATATAATATTTTTAAAAAATCAGTTCCTCAAAGCAACTTAGAGAGTTAGGTAAAACCCATACAAATATGTTTTTCATACAGAAATTTTGTGACCACTGATTTGTAGTGACAGTAATGATTGAACAGATTTTTACTCAAATATTTGGCAGACATGACCTAATTCCTCCACAAAACCTTAGAAACATTTCTTTTTTTTATGTGATCTGATTGGGTATTATATAAATCAGCACACATGTGTTACTCCTTAGATCATACAAAAAAGGCATCTTGGAGCCATGGTCCAAATGGCACAGGAAGTCAGCCATTTTGTCTATTGTACTGAAGTGGCATGTGAGAGAACTCCTCCGCAGGTTTTAGTAACATACTTCAAAATAACTCAGAACAAACACTCAGTATAGTCTGAAGACATTTTTAGGCAGCTAACAGTGGGTTTTGGTGGATCAAAAGCACGTGGGCATGTCCAAGTCTCGAAATCTGACTGTCCAAAATAAAAAACGAGTCAAATAATTTGCACATGTCATCGCAGACCAGCTCTCAATACGCTGAAAGGAAGTGAGATGTTTCATTGGTGGGTGTCCTTCCCTCAAACTCTGACTCACAAGGTGTCTGATCACACAGAACAAGGTGATCCTCAATACTACTGTGAAGTGTGACTGCTGGCTGGACCACATGGGTGTGACGAGCAGTCATTTCCAGTATCGTTTTCATACGGTTTGCTCTAAATCACACATGCAAGATTAGATTTGCCCCAAACTGGATATGAATGATCTTTGTCAGCCAACAAACAGCTCAGTTAAATTACATTTTTTCTTGCATTTTTGGTTAAAACGTGTTTTGTTCTTCATTAAGCAAAGTTACTCACAGCAAGGATCCAGAAATTTTACTCAAGTAAAAGTAGCAATACTTCACAATACTATTACCAACGTAAAAATGAAAAGCACATCGAAGTAAAACTATGGCTAAATGTATTTTTTTTTAACAGATTACTCAAGAAAATGTAACTGAGTAAATGTTACTAGTTACTACTACTTACCTCTGCATACAATCAAGTTTAAAGCCCAGAGGTGCATACTGAACATCTAACTAAATTGTTACAAGTCAGCCTTTTGCACTCACCTTTGTCAAAAATGGCATCAAATGAAACTGAATGCAACTTTGTTTTCAATAGACATCAATGCTAACTGGGTCAAACCCGTATCCTTCTGTACTAAGTCAGATGGTCAAACAAGCATAGCTTTAAGCAAATTACAGACCTTGCTAATACATTTTTTTTTTAAATAAGTATTTTTTAAATATATCACATGGGATACATTGGCTGTTCATACACTTCTGCCTAATATCAGACCAACCTGTTTCTTTCCCTGTCTGTCCTGATTCTTTCTCTCTTTTTTCTCTCCACCCTCACAGCTGAATGAAATGAACTTTGTGGTAAGTTTGTTCTTTAAAAAATAGAACACATATAAAAAAATTACATTTTAATTTAAAATTATATAATTTGTGGTCCATCCAGGTGGATGCTGGATGCATCACAACAGCACTGCAGTGTTATATTGAGGGAAGACATTTTAACTCAAGTGCATCACTGCCACGTTCTAGAATGTTTTATAACTCACCATCTAGTTAAACAAATAATTATTGTCTTTACAGTAAATTAATATTTTTCCTACTGTAATCTCTTACATTATAAATTCAGCACACAGCTGCAGGACAACCATGACCTGTCATTGTACCGGTAACTCAAACTAACCTGAACATTCACAAGCCTAGTCATGATAGATTGACATGACTTACCTTGTCTTACCAATGTCTTTTAACCACATTGAAAAGCTTTTTTCATCCCTAAAAAGTCTTTATCCTTCGCCCTACTCCCTACTATATCGATCACATCATTTACACATGCACAAAGCTGTTAAATACAGAAAATCCAGACTAGAAATAATTCTTACACCACTGTTTTGGGTGCCCTCTGTAGCACAGCACACCTATGGATTGCATATTGTGCATACCCACAAGTAAAGTATTGGCTTTACTCTTAAGTAAAGCCAATACTTAAGAGTAGGTAAAATATATATGTTGGAACAGTGCTAAGCAATAAAGTCCAATAACTGACCTCTTGGCTTACATATGAGAAGTCTCAAACCAGTATATCACAAAAAATGTAAGTTTCTCACCTGTTCGCAACCTTTAATGATGCAACAGCAAAGGTGTCCACAAGGCTTGGGGTTAATCATGGTTTTCTCATTCTCCTTATCTTGCAGGTCAAGAAAGAATTTTTTGCTACGCTCTGCCTTCTTTCTGAATACATAAATAGAAAAAATAGCCATGTCAGACAGAGGAGGATCTATTTCTGTCAGGGAATTTATGGGACAATTCTCAAATGTAATTAAGAAAACATTTGAGGGCAAACAGACACATCCTTCATCCAGTACCTTTCAGAGCTGAGATACATCAGCTTCGATACATTGTAACAGATACGAGCGTCCAGGACAATGCAGTTTTCGTATGCAAGCCTAACAGAACAGGCAATGAGGGAGAAACAAAAAAAAAACAAACAAATATGTTAATACATTTACCAGCATATCTTTATTCATCTAAATGCATTTGAATTTACATGAGCAGTTTTGTAGGACAGGAACAACAACAACCTCCTCAGACCAACTTGACACATGACTTGCCTAATTCTACTCATCTGATTTCGATTAGGGACAATTACACATATAGGCCTGGCATTGTCCGCTCCCAGACATGGGGACGAGGACAACACAGCTGTTTTAACAGGGGAAGGCATGGCTGTCATACATCTTAACCCGACAACCGCCGTGTTGCTTCCACATCAATATAGTAACTTTACTTGAACACGAGCAGGGCTTGATATGAATTATGGCTCTTCAGTCATAATACATCCATTAATTTTTTCATGTTGCAACCAAAAACCTCAATGTATCTACTGGGATATAACGCAAAGGATATGCAAAAAAAATCCCCAAAAGAATCTTCAAAAAACAAACATTTTGATCAAATTGATTGACACATAAAGTCCCAACAAAATACAATAAAGTTTAAACTTCTGGAGAAACAAAATTAAAAAGCATATACATACACACACACACAGAAATCCCAACTTACTCAAAATGTTGCTTTATCTCCCTCTCTTCTGCATATTGTGAGATGCCATTAACAAATAAAGTGCGTTTCACCTTCATGGAAGAGGAAAAAACAGAAGCAATTACAAACAACATGCAAATGCTTGATGCCATGTAATGATGCTCCAAAAATAAGAATCCATACCAAATCGTCCTCTTTGTAGCGCATCTTTGACGTGTGCCGCCTCATGCTGTACACTGTTAGCAGCAGGTAGAGAAATGCAAAGCTAGTGTGTAGCCATAGTAGTTTGTTCCTGTAGAAACAAATAAAAGAAATAAAACATTAGCAAAATAAAGAGTTAAAAATAAATCCACAAAATATCTTTTATATATACAGTACAGACCAAAAGTTTGGACACACCTTTTAATTCAATGAGTTTCCTTTATTTTCATGACTATTGACATTGTAGATTCACACTGAAGGCATCAAAACTATGAATAACACATGTGGAAATATGCACTAAACAAAAAAGTGTAAAACAAATGATAATACCCCTTATATTCTAGTTTCTTCAAAGTAGCAACCTTTTGCTGTGATTACTACTTTGCACACTCTGCATTTTCTTGATGAGCTTCAAGAGGTAGTCACCTGAAATGGTTTTCACTTCATAGGTGTGCCCTGTCAGGTTAATAAGTGGGATTTCTTGCCTTATAAATAGTCATGAAAATAAAGAAAACCCATTGAATTAGAAGGTGTGTCCAAACTTTTGGTCTGTACTGTATATACAAAGGGACAGTTTATGCAAGACTCACTCTGTATCTAGATTTCCTATAGTGGTTCGTGGAAAACTATAGGCAGTGTCGTCTGTTGGAGGAAAGAAAGAAAGAAGTTCAAGTACAAGTTAAACCTCATTTATTCCTCCTTACACTTTCAACATTCACTATTTGTATTTTCCTCACAGTCACAGGTGTGGCTCACCAGCAACTTAAATAGAAATAAAAGCCGATTCATCATCAGTTAAGTCCTTTTATGCCCTTTTAAATTAACGAACGACAGCAGACATTTATAATTGATAGCAATGTGGAACTAAACACATGAAGTAGGAAGAAAAGCAGCAGCACAAAACTGCTGTCACAAGAAAAATCACAAGAGAAAAATAGAATGTCAAATGCTTACAGTCTTAAAGTTAATAGCTGCAAAATGTCATTCTGGTGTCACATATTTAATTATCTACAGTGTGCATTTACAGGACTTTGGGTAATACATGTAGCCTCTTATACAAAAACAACAAAATGATAAAAATGAAAAGAAAACAAAAAAAGAGGAGTTATAGGACTCTGTCATACTGAAAAAATAAAATATGCAAGACAAAAAAATATATTTTTTTAGTTTTTGTAAGAGTAAACTTCAATTAGCTCACCTAAAAGGTTCCCCGAGAAGTTAACAGGCAAGATTATGCCCACAGAGAGCACACCCACGACTACAAGCAGGCCAATGATGTGCCGCTGAAAAGACAAGTAGTGAACTGCATCTTCACCACACTTGTCCCTTATTTCCTCTTCCCTTCAGAGAGAAAAGAGAAACAGCAGCAGCTACATATGAGTCATTCAGATCAGAAGGAATGTTTTTTTGCCAGCGGTACAGCGGCTTTACTGTCACAAGCAGTGAGGAAGCAGACTCACTTGATACGGAAGACGGCTGTTAGCCAGGAGCAAAAGCCCTAAAATAGGAGAGTTGAAAGAAATCAGTTTTTACAGGAAAAGACATTATCTTCTGCTTGAAAGAACAGTTCAGGTGCAACTCAATAAAATAGAATATCACTGAAAAGCATGTTGTTTAATTTAATGTAAAAAAAATAATAATTAAATATACTAATAAATTCATGACTCCCAGAGGGATTAATGTTAAGCATTTATTTAGAACTTTGGTGATTATGGCTGCAGCTTTTTGAAAACTCAAACAAATTTTTTCTCTGAAAACTAAAATATCATAAAAGACCAATTAAAATTATTTTAGCTCAGAAATGCTGGCCCGTGCACTACACAGTGGATGTACACAGAACTTGGTCAGAGCTCCTTTTGAATAAATATCTCCATCAATGCAGCGTGGCATGGAACTGATCAGAATGGTTTTGCTGAGCTGTTAAGGAAGCCCAAGTCATTTCAATAGGAGCCTTTGACTTGTTTGCATGGCTGGTTTTGAAGCCTCTTACCTTCCTTTTGACAATACTCAATAGATTCATTGTGGGGTTTAGGCACAACACATTCATATCGTGATCATTGAAGGTATTGGTACTTTTATTAATGTTTGCATCGGATCTGGCGGGAAATTAATTCACTGACTGGAAACGTTTTAATGCTGCTGTTCTCACTGTTGACTCAGCAAAAAATAACCAGAAATGACAATTTGAAATATAATCATTCTGGGTAATAAACTGACATGAGTTTTATTTTATGGAAATATTCTATTTTTCATTAAGATGCACCCATATTTCATATAAGACACAAGTTTCTTACTGTGTCTCTCGGGTCCATGTCCATTGAGCTTGATACGGACGTAAGGCGTGCATAGCGTTCATTTGGTTCTGGCAAAGGGGAATTCACGCTGCAAGCAGAAACACACAAGATTTGCATGCTGCTGCATAGAAACGGACAAAGATGACATTTGTGACACCAGCTATGTTTCAGTGCTTGGTGTCATAGAAAAGAGAGGTAAAGTACAGCATTGAAAAGATGATAAAACTGATCAGAAACATTTGCCCTGAAACCAAGAGAGGAGATTTTACCAGAGGGAGCCATGAGAGGAACCTCTGTAGTCACATTTCATGCTAACATGCTTTGTTATCGTTGTTAATAATAAAGACTTACAAGCACTGCAGAGTGAAGGTTCAATGATAATAGTCGGAGAAGGACATAACGAGAGATAAACTTTAGTGATGCACCAGGAATTCAGCCATGACCGGAATTAGGTCATTTTCAGATTTAATCAGCTCCAGCCTGACAATAGAATTTTAAAAATTCTATTGTTACTTAACAGTAAATGCACCGTATTAAGTGTTTGGAGGGCAACCAGTCAACACTCTTCAGTGTGAATGATTTAATTGAGTAAAGAAGACTCAAAGTAAGCCATTTACAGTGTAGTTAAAATACCTACATGTGAATATACTTATTTTGTGTTTGAACTATGTTGCTTTCAACTTGAACTGCTAATGTTGGTTGTCTTCCAAACAAATAGCAAATCTCATCATTTCAAGCTTGCATGGTCAGACAAGTGTGATGTTATTTCCTGAATGCATTGTAACTCATCGTAAATTAACATATAGTAAATGGAGACACTGGTCTCTGACACTTGCACTATGACAACACATCTACTCCTCATATAAATGGCCACTGAGTACTTATAGCACCAAGGTCAGGAAAAAAATACAGCTTTTCTTACAGCCTCCTTTTTTTAAAATAGTTTTTAAAATACATTTATAGAGTGCAGAACTGAATCAAATTGGTATGCAAACCCATTAGAAGCTTCTCTAATAGGTTTGTTGAGTTATTCCTCCAGAGCCATCAGCACCCTTTAATATAAATCAATATGAGCTTATTTAATATTTATAAATTTGATATCACTCCCGCTGGGAGGTAAAAGAAACAGTACAATATAAATTCAGATGGTAAGGTTGAAGAACACCATGACTCTGCTGGAAGTAGATCAATCCTATGTTCAAGTATGAGATCACTGAAGGATCTAACAATTCTAATGAAAAGGAATGAGGAGAGAGCCCGAGGCCTCCTCTCCCACATTCATGTGAGGAGAAATAACTCATCTAAGACACTGAACAACCACCAAATACAGGACCGGGCCCGTCTATGTACAGCTGCACATCAGGGAAGTATTACCTCTCCCCTTCAGTGTCCAGTCTGTGTGGCTCATGCGGCACGCTCACACAGGAGAACTTCAAGCTTCATAAAAGGAGGTCAATACACAGATTAGTACACGCAGATCTGATTAGGACAGTGACAGAACAGGGACACCCGACACCAATAGCACAAGAGTGACATGGAGAAAGAACTGCCAGCAGATTGGTACTCAGAAATGGATCAAAGAGGAACAAAAATAATGAAATCATCAGGACAAAAAAACCCACTGCAGCCTGAGCAGAAGGGATACGAGCGGCGAGTTAGGTCAGAAAAAGAGACAAAAACAACAGAGGAAAAGGGCAGTAAGTAGCTCTGCGATGCGGCGAGATGAACATACTATTCCCGATCATCCAGACGGCTATACCGTTGATCCATCTCTTTTTTTCTGATAAAAAAAACAACAAAACATACAAAACAAAGCAAGAACCATTAAGCTCACATAAAACCACTGGGAACAAAAAAGAAGGGGGGTGATCAATTAAGAGAAAAATCCAGTAGCCATGTTGCATCACACGTATACCAGTGAAAGCTCTGTTCAACCTGGTACAAATTATTTTATCTTACAAAGTTCTGCTTGTTTTCTTTACAAAGTTCCATCATGTATTTGGAGGTTGTGTGAATCTACAACTCCATATCCTGTCAGTTAAAAAAGTCTCCCATGCTGCCACCTCCTCCCATCCTCCCTTCATGCTACAGGCCCATTCTCTGCTCATACGCAGCTGGAAAAACAGTGTGGCTGTGACGCAACACAATCACAGCTGGGGAATGTGGGTAATGGAGCACTGTCAAGGACTCTGTCCGAGGTCCGTCTGACTCTGTCTTTTTCCCCTCATTGTGAGGAAGTGGAACACCTCAGAGCTTGGGGTGACTCATAACCTGGAAGTTACCCAACTATTTTCATTTCTTAGTCTGAAATGAAATATGGGCTAAATTCCTAAATGTTAATAATAACAACTGCTCTGTATTTATACCTGTATTTATGAGCTTTGAAGATCTAAAAATGTGTGGCAGAACTCACTTGTTGCCACTAAAATACAAACTGCTGACACTCTTTTCTGACTCCGCCTTATTATGCCTGTTTCTGTTCGGAAAAACAGAAGGGCGGCCAAACCGAGCCAAGTACAGGTCCAGCTTGTTGTTGAAGAATACCTTCACATAAAAAAAAAAAAAATACGGACCCCCATATAAATTTATGCTACTTTGAAACAAAAGTGACAAAAATTCAAATTAAACAAAATTAAATATCAAAGATAACCTGAGTAAATGCAAAAAAGTAATTTTTAAATAATGATTTAATTTTTAAAAGAAAAACAGTCAACTAAAAGAAATTTTTTTTAAAAATCAACCTTTCCCTAGGATAAGGATAAGTTAAATCTTTTATTAGCTTATTCACATCAGCCACACCTTGGCTTGTTTTCAGCTCGCATTTACTCATAAGCATTTGATTTGATACCTATTGCATCAGTCACAGCCACCATAACCATTACCGTACTTGACATGTAGAATCAAGAAATCACTTAAATTCTCAATCCTGTCTGGCTACATAAAATTGAGTAAAAGACCTCACAAAACAACAGATTATCGCTGAATCTAAAGAAATACATGCAAAGACTAAAAATCAAAGTCGTCTCTGACATCTATCAATTTCATTTCTAAGGGGATTTTTACATCTATAGTTTGTTTACTTTGATACAAATCAGTTGATGAGTGGCTAGGCTGCCAAATATTTAAAGTACTGCAGGAGTCACAGGCTTCATGAAGGACTAGCGATCATGATTCAGCAATGAGAAAGAGAGAGGGGGTGGAGGGAATTGCTGCCATGGGGAAGATCCAAAGGGAAAAAACCATTGTGCCGTGTTCAGTTTGTTGGGCAATAAACAACACTGCAAACAGTGCTGAAACTTGAAGAAATTCCAACAGTTATGTAGATTTAATCCAGAAAAATCCCTTCTTTAGAGATTTAAATAAGAGGTCTCAAATGGGAGAACTATTGGTACATTCAATAATCTTTTTTCAAAAGAAACACTTTCAAGTTAATCAGTTTTCAGAAACTTTTTAGTATTTTGAGGTTTTCTGCAAAGCAATCGCTCTTTCTATGGTAAGTAGTTAGGCAGTTTTGGAGTATCATACCATCACAAATGTAAACATGCAGCGTTTACTGAAGTCTTTAACTAGAACTATGCACTTTGGTCTGACATGACTAAAGTTGAGCTTTTCAGCAGCAGATGCTGAATGTCTGTCAGATGTTAAATAAAGAATAAATATCAGCAAAATCACTACCATCCCTTCTGTTAAGCACAGTGGAGGATATGTGTATTACTTCCCTGAAAAGCCCCAAAAACCTGGTTAGAGTTCACATTATCTTCCAATTTTGGAAACACGGGGACATGAAGTAAAACTAAAACAAAACAAAAAATAAATAACTGCTGCCCTCCTCCGTAAAACTGAAAATAAGTCAACTTACATCTTAATGATCTTAACATGTAGCCAAAGCAAAACAGAAGTGTTTTAATCTCAAAATAAACTTTCTATACTCATCTTAAGAGTATATTGTCTATATTGTCCAGCTCGACTCTGGACAATATAGAGACATTGTTTAAAGAAGAATGGTAAAAGGTCATTCTCTCTGTATGCTACATTAGAAAACTAAGAAATGTCCTATTAAAAAAATGGGTGTTAAAGTATTGGCAGCAGGAAAGCTTAAAAATCTATATTTCTTTATTGAGAAATATTGAATAAATGTTCTATTCATAATAGAGGTTGTGTTTTTCTAAAATTCCCAGTGTGAGATTGCTTTAACTTTAGGGCTTCTAACAAATCTTTACCCGGGGTGCCAAGAAATGTGGCTGTGACTCATACAATGAGTGTCAAATACATACAGTAACTGATAAGTAAATGCTAGCTAATGCATAGCCCCATGACTGAAACGCAATGGTGCTTTTCGTTGTTATTACAAAGTCATTTAAATATTTGTGAGCACTATACCTGGGAAATGAACTCAATAAAAGTCCCTTAAGGTGTGTTTCCAAATGAATTTTATGTTTATATCAGCCAAGTGGTTTATTACAGTTCAGTTCAAGCAACAAAATGTACTGTAATGTTGCATTCATTTCTGTATGCAACATAATCAGGATAGCATCAGCTTTTTTTAACGTGAAAACTCCACAGTATAAATTCTATTCAAAACATAAAATGTTCAGGAAGTGTTAAAGAAGTTGGTATTCTGTATGTGATGTAATCCAGGTTTCTTTAACAAACCTCGGTTGAGGTAAAATGCTTATGCTATCATTACAGTAACCCATAACAGTAACATGCAGCAGGAGTAAAATTTTTGCATAGATTAGATCAACAAAACAAACTATCCATGGATATCACAACAGCTTCAAGCAAAAGGAACTACAATGCAGGTATATTAATAAAAATAAAATAAAATAAAAACAATTTAACTTCCTTTTAGAAAGCTTGAAACCCCCAGGAAAATGCATCTGCTTTTTATACATTTATAATTGATTATATAATTGTGTTTACAAAACATGTGTTATGAATACTCCAACGGGTAGTGACCATAATTCTACATTTCCCATTGTTTGGAACAAGTTATTCCAGGAACCTTGGCACGCGTTTCATTACCTGTCGGCGTCAGTCACCAGGGCGAGGCGCCCATAGTCCCACGCTCGCTTCCTCAACACAGAAAACACGAACAGCAGCAGCTACAGGGACACAACAAACAGTGCTTGTTAGCACCTTCACTACCATCATTTACACTACAGAAACCAACAGCATGAAAGTTGCACAACAGCTTCACAAAGCTCATCATTTCAAAACACTTTCCTGGAAGTATCTTGTTTTAATAAGGAAAGGTTCAAGTACATGTAAGTCATCGCTAGGGCAAGCTTCTGAACGCTGCACAAATGTTTTGGGCTCCTCAAATGAATGACATAAATACTCACCAAAAAGCACATAAAGTCAAGGGCGAGGACAGTAGGGACACCACCAAATGGTAATCCTTGGAGTACGGTGCTGCGAATTCGGCCCGAATAGCAGAATTCTTTGGAGCTGTTGGTCGAGCAGTTCCCATTGTTACACTGAGGCCCCAACCAGGAGCCCATTGTGATCTTCATCAATCTGTAATTCAATTACTGCAGCATGCTGACACCCTGCGAAGGAGAAACGCATTTTTACAACTTCACATACTGACTTAATGTTGCAATAAAGATATATCCTTCCCATATTTGCATCAAGATTAGTTAGAAATGGAAAAGGCAAATCAGAATATATTAGATCATACATGAGAAACGGTTTCCTACTCAGATCTTTATGTCATCAGTATCAAGGTGCATCCATTTAAAAAGTTACGGTTTCTCAACTGCAAAGAAATTTTACCAACAACACTGCTTCGGTTTGATGTGCTTTTGATGAGATCCGAGAGGAAGAACAGAAGTGACCAAATTTTTCTCCAGATGCGTGCCGGTTTTTAGCCAACACTGACATACTGTGACCATCGCATGTGAATCCATGCTTAGCTGTCATCAGTCACATGTTTAGCTGTTGTTGTGGCTGTTGTTTGACCACAAGCATAACATAAGCAAAACTTATAAAATTATTTTAGAGAAATACTTTTTTTGTTTCTGAATTGTGCATGACATACAACAATGTACATTTGGGAAGAAAAACAAAAGATTATATTCACAGCTTAGTTCTTAAATTACTAGAGATGTGGGTTCTCCCCACAAAAATAAACAGTATCTTTCCAGTCCCTGTAATTTATTCAGATTTGTAAGCAGAGAAGTTGACAAGTCAGCCTGAGCAGATGAAGCATGTTGGAACAAGCCTGCCATGGGTTGGCCTTATATTCCATTTCTTCCAGGTTCTTTCCTGTTGATGACACATCTCTTGTCAATAAAGGACTAGTTTCAGCAGAGTATTTGGACACCACAGTCCAAGTTGTTTCTTTTAAATTCGTCAAAACATTTTTATGAACATTAACATGTAAATAAAAGAGACTATAATTTGGTGACTAATTTCCAGCACTAGTCTTATAGGTAAACTTGTGTCAAATATAAAATAATTAAAAAAAAAACCCTAATAAAATATATTTTAAAAAATGTATTAAAATGTAAATAGGTTCATAATGACATCCTGAATAGACTAGCGAGAGTATAAGAGGATTATGTCTGAAATGCACCTGACAACAAAACTAGAGTCTAAATGATTAGCATTTTTGTTTTAGAAATCCTCAGTTTCAGTCTAGCAGTAAAACAGAAGCAACATGTCCCCTGACTAGGCACACAGAATAAATAATGCACAATGCACTTCAAAACACTGTAATGGATCTAGGTTTACGTGAGGCTTTCTAAAACTAACCTCCATGTTCAGGAAATCAACACAATTGTCAATTTAAAGTTAGGAGCAAATTTCCCTTTTAGCTACTAAAAAAGGTGTATTTCCATTTCAGAATCTTATGGAAAATACTTAACTGATTTAATGGTTTAAAGTTAAAGGCGTTGAATTGAAAAACGTTCAAAGATATTGTCCAAAGGATTCAGGAAGTAATGGTTTTCTAACCGTTTCGCAGTTGCACAGCTCGTCTTGTGCTTTTCTGCCCACTACTATCAACCGAATCCACAATGCTGCTCATCTGCCCTAACACTAACTCATTTATCTTCTCCCTGGAATGCTGTGATATCACTGTAGAGCCACAGCCAGAGTCGAACAATAAACTGATAGAGACTACAGGGTTCAAATGGACCGGTTTCAACCCAAGCAGCACACAGCATGCCCCCGCTGTGTCTTCACCCACACTGATGCCCGTCATGGGCGCTTTGGAGATTAAAGACCTGCAACATGGTGAAGCACTTGAAAAAGATTTAAAAAAAAAAAAAGAAAAGGATGTTTTCAAAAACATATGAAACAGTTTGTAATGTATATCTGCAAAGATTTAATGTTGCTTCAATGTAAAAATAAACAGCCATTGCAAGCACACAAGCAAGTTTATTTTAGAGAAATGGTTCATTGAAGTTAATATACAAGTACAAGTTACACATAAATTCAGCAGTTTCATGTTCTAGTTAAACATCTCTGTTCAGATAAAGGTCTGACACAGATGTTTAACAGTAAGTACAGCAGAAACAGGCATTGGAGTTAAAAAGGCATGCTGAGTAGCGCATGATGGGTCACAACACGAGCTCGGGAGGTTATGTCCTGTCATAGAAGCTGGACTTGCAGTTTCATTTCCTTCAAGGACTTCTTTATATTTGCATCTTTAGGTTACTAGTGTGTACCAAGCTCCCCTTACCCAAAACTACAAAAGCAGAACATTCAAAAGAAATGCTTATGTGATCAAACGGTCCAATATAAATATTATCTGTCTACATGAGTTTATTTTAACCAACTTTTTACATTAATTTCTGGTGTTTCTCTGACAGTTCTAGGAAAGTCACCAAGAGCTTTTTATCTACAGCGTTTTCCATTACTGAGTGAGTCTGTTTGATAATGTCATAAGCGAACTATTTGACCAAGCCTTGTTTCATGCTTTGAAACTGCCAACAATCCAAGCACCATCACACTAACTTTCTAGTGTAAACTTATTTATAGGACTATAAACCAAGAGGAATGAGAATGAAGACTCGAAAAAACACTTGGGAGAGAAATTTAAACGAGTAACTGTTCAGCTTTTTTCTTCAACCATTTTTTCCAGCATGTCAACTTATATTTTAGCACATAAAATAAAAAATTAAAATACTCTTCCAGTAATAAAATATGTGTAATTTCTTTGAACTACACATCTTTGCATCTCTGAAGGGAAATTAATGTTGTGACATTGCAAATGCTTATGAACAAGGAAGATACATGTGGTCCAACAAATGTTTGGCCATTTTTTTGTCTACTATTTTTTTTTAGCTTTCTTCATCTGCTTTGGTACTAAACTTTAAGATGTGAAATTGTGACTAAAATAAATGAACACTCTTATTAGAAAGTCATCTGGCTCGTGTAAACTAAACATGTCCACCATAAAAGTAACGTATTCTGTGTAATTGACATGGTTTAGTCATTTGCAAACATTATTAGACAGAATGATAAACTCTAATTAAAATATCCAAGACTATAATGCTAACATTAGCCTGATTGGTAAATCACTGTCAGCTCCCTGAGATTCAATCAACCAACCTTCTGTATACATTACACGTTACATAACAACGTCAAAGCGTTACGCAAAATCCTACCCAAGAGAGATTAACTGCAAACATGGAAAAAGTTTAATAAAGTTAAGGGAAACTTTAAACATCAGTGGTAGATCTAATTAATACTTCTTACAGTAGGTATTAATGAAATAATACTTAATATTAACATTATTGGCAGATTTAACTACAGGGTGAACACACTAATAAGTTTCATGTCATGTTGCAAGAGAGTTAAAGCTGGAAAAAGTGCCAAACCAGTTAAATTAGCCAGAAGATTTCCCAGATTTTCAATGATTTTATCCTATACAGCCAACAGCAGGTGAAACAGAAAAAAATTGCTTTGAGCCCTTTAGTTATTGCTTAACACAGTGTGTTCATTGATTTGCTTTGTTTTGAGCTTAGCAAAAGTAACTAAAAGATTTATCAATACATGACATACCATAATGAATCAAGCACAAAAATCTTCTAATGCTTTTATTTTATATTCGCTACAAAAATACCTCTATCAAATAACCACTGAAAGCTTGTCCTTTTTTTTTTTACTTTTACAGTTGGTGCATCTTATGTTCAACAAAAATTAGAGACTAAGAAATGATCAGAAAAGAGCTAAATCAGAAATAGCTGCTCAAACGTTAAAGAACAAGCACGTGTTCAATCAATGGCTAACATGACTGAAACTTCATGACCTTGGGAAAAAAATTTAGCTGCTACAATCAAATTTTGAAACTGATGTTCCTTGAACAAAAAATGAAATAATTAACAATTTATTAAATAAGCAATCCAAATGATTTTGGTTAGTACTAAAAGCACAATTATTTAACCTAATCAACAAGAGTTAAAAAAGCAAAATCCCACACACACGTTCATGACAACAGATGTTACAATGTAAAAATTAGCCAGAATGAATGTTCACTACCTACTTCAGAAAAAATTAAATTAAATTTTTTCACTGCTCATGTAAATTCTCATTGTCTGAGAAGCTGAATTGTGGGGTTTCATTAGCTTACATGCTCAAAGTACAGAGAAAAAAACACACTTGAAATATATCACTCTGTAAGAAGTGAATCAACAAATTTTAATTGGTAGTCTTCTGCATTTTAAGGCACAACTGATAAAAAAGGAAAAGATCATCAAAACATAATTTACTTGTAAAATTTAGGATATATTTTTCTATCGTATAGTTCTATGTATTTAATATTATCTTTGGTGCTTTGTAAAGCACCAAAGATAAATGTACAAATGTACATTCAATCGTACAAACATACGATTCAATCCAGTTCATCAGGTAATCCATTATAGAAAAACTGATGCTTCTGGTAAATTTTAAACAAATACCGGTACTGTTTATATAGAGCACCATGGCTCATGTATTCAGACAGCTCACATGTATCTCTTTATAGGTTCTCCATATGTATGGGGATAACTCGGAGATTAATTATCTCTGTCAAGCTCCAACTAGTCATCTGTCCATGATGAAACCAGGTCAGTAACTCCATCAGAGGCTAACAGACCACTTGCAAGATAGCTGAAAAACGACAGTAGTATACGAAGACATGTCAAAATGTCGCCCTTTTTTCCCCTACTGCTGTTGAGATAGACCACAATTCTTGCTTAGGTTGTTGCGTTCATGCATGACAATCTCTGAACTCTTCTTAACTTTTTTTAAAAATAGTTTGATCGTTACCGCGAGTTAGCCTTTAAGTCACTATTAAAATTTAATTAGCAACAAATATCCGATTGCGTTAGGCAGGCGAATCCATGGGTCATACAATCCGGAGGTATTAATGAAATATTCTTAATACTAACACAAATATTTAATTTGTAGTCATATTACATGTATTTATACCGTAAAACACAATTTGAGCAGATAGTAAGGAACAATTTGTTCAGATATATTAGCCTGACGCTAATGGTAAAGAGATAGCTTTACGCCTTTATTGTTCTGACAGCACCCAATAAGTTACTTAACAGACAGAGCTGAAAAAAATCGTCTCTACCAGAGAACACATCCTAAAAATTAAAGTGGTCACTGATATATATAATAGAAACAACTTACTTTCTAATAATGCGCAGCAGTGAGGAAAAACTACCCACTGTTTCCAAGTAGAAGCTAGCGACTTAGCTCTTCGAGAACAGGTTGAGACTATCAGGCAACTAACTCTTGGATAATCTAAGTCCAACGAGTGTCAGCGACAAAAACTGAAGCAAACTAAACGAAATTAGTAAGTGAAACTCTATTTCTAGCTGTTAGTACACATAAACATTGCTCCGCCACCGCGGCTGAGTCAGTCTGTATGCCGGTGGGACAAAAGTCGCTAACTAGAACCAGTCTAACACCAAGTTTAGAGATAGCCCCAAAGACATGTGAGATGCAGATTGCGCATGCGTCTTAAACCTCTTTATTCCTCCTTGGGGCTGGATGAGTAACATCTAGTGTATTGTATTTCTACACACACTGTTGCGCATGTCTGTGACGTACACATAGCAACAGACACGCTTCTGGCTATTTTTCCCATCTTCTTCTGGCCTTTTTCCGCGCACAATCTGGCAACATTTATGACTAGGATACTACTCTAAGTTCATATTAGGGTGAGCAATATTTGTTTGTACTTTTTAGCATTTTGTTAACTCGCTAGCTACATTTAGTAGTCGCTTCCAGATGACGTACGCTTGACATTCGCATATAGCAGAAAACAAGGGTTACCTTATTTTGCTAAATGTACACTCTTAGACCCAATCTGATGTATGTGTCAATTTAATTATATTGTTTTTGTCACAATTATTGTTAAACAGAGAAACATTTAGCATATTTAAGTCTTATTACCTTCTCACGTGAAGTTTGACACCGCTAACATTAGCGTATTAGCTGCTAACCGTTTGCATTTCTTCCACAGGCCACAGAAGATTAGTCGTAATCATGACTTTCCCCCGGCTTTTACAACAACTTCCTGTGCTGCTCGTTCAGACGTCGTCAACAATCCTTCAAAGAAAATTTAGGTAAGAATGTTTTTTTGGGGAAAAATGTTGTATGCACGTAGTTTTTGAAAGGGGCAGTAAGCATATTGTACGCATATTTTAAAGATCTTTGGTCTTTGTATTCTTTTTCGAAAAAATACGCTTTAGGTGAAATTTACAGGGCTTTGCAATACTAATGGAACTTCTTGAACTTTTTTTTACATGTTGCAACTAAATACTTAGCTGCATTTTTGGCATCCCCTCAGCATTATGCAGCTACCACCGTGTTGCAAGGCATTGATTGATGTCCTTTTTAGGCCCGAGCAGCAAAGCGCTGCGAAGGCCTATTGTATCTGTACTGTTTCTTATTACGATTCTGCCCCCCCAAAGAGGTGCCTTTTTGGGGGCTTTATCATATTCAAAAACTCACCAAACTTGGCGGTCGCGACTAGAAAATTTAAAAATTTTGAATTTTAAGGCTGTCGCAAAAATCGCAAAAAAAATTGCTCAACGCCAGCAACTAGCAATTTTCTGTTGACACAATGGTATGAACGTACTTCATCGTAGAGACATGAAATTTGGTACACTTGTAGAGCTCACCAAAAGACTCAGAACTTACATTGAATGTTATAAGCCAACTATCACAGAAAGTCGGCCATTTTGTATTGAACGTCCATTTTTTACCTCGATTTTGACGTTTACAGCCTTCGTATTTGATCGAACTCCTCCTAGGGATTTCGATTGATCGGCTTCAAACTCGGTCAGTCTGATCATAAGGCATGTTTGATTTAAAGTTATCAAATTGGTGAGTTTTGGAGCATGTTGAAGGGGGGTTAGCAGGGGTCAAAGTTCACCTACTCGCCATGAAACACGAAACTCTTATATTTCCTATACAAAAACACATAGAGGGATCAAACTTTCAGTGATTGATCGTCATCGGGTGTCCTAAAATACCCTGTGGTGAAATGATGACATCACTTAGGCCACGCCCCCTGAGAACAGGAAGTGTCATGTTTTACTGTGAACGGTCGCTATCTTAGCCCTTTGACCTAATCAACATGAAACTGTGTCCAGAGACAGAAGACATGTTGGTGTGTTGTGGATTCCAACCCCGACCGGCTTTGACATAGCAGGTGGGCGTGGCGGTGTGGCGAAGTGACCTGTAACGCCGTTGCCATACGTTTGGCTCTGAATTCCACAGTTTCGGGCCCAGCTGCTCCAAACTCACTAGGATGGATCCTTATCCACCCGCCAACAGGAATTCATAACAAAATGTGGTGGGCGTGGCCTAATTTCTCTATAGCGACCCCTGGAGTATTTTAAATGAACAGCCCCAAGCCATGCTTTATCCTAGAATTACGAAACTTGGTACATATGTGTATCTTGTCAGGACGTACAAAAAAGTCTATTAGAGCCATGGTCGAAACCCAACAGGAAGTCGGCCATTTTGTATTGAAGGTCCATTTTGGACCTCGATTTTGACGTTTACAGCCTTTGCATTTGATCGAACTCCTCCTAGGGATTTCGATTGATCGGCTTCAAACTCCGTCAGTCTGATCATAAGGCATGTCTGATTTAAAGTTATCAAATTGGTGACTGTATGAGCTTGCTGAAGGGGGGTTACCAGGGGTCAAAGTTCACCTACTCGCCATGAAACACGAAACTCTTATATATCCTGCACAGAAACTCACAGAGACACCAAACTTTCAGTTATTGATCAACAATAGGTGTCCTAAAATACCCTGTGGTGAAATTATGACATCGCTTAGGCCACGCCCCCTGAGAACAGGAAGTGTCATGTTTTACTGTGAACGGTCGCTATCTTAGCCCTTTGACCTAATCAACATGAAACTGTGTCCAGAGACAGAAGACATGTTGGTGTGTTGTGGATTCAAGCCCTGACCGGCTGCGATGAAGCAGCTGGGTGTGGCGGCGTGGCGAAGTGACCTGTAACGCCGATGCCATACGTTTGCTTCTAGATTCCACATGTTTCGACCGAGCTGCACCAAACTTGGCCTGACTCATCCTGGTGTGATGCCTGACAATGCTATGTCATCATGTTATGACGTCATCTAAGCCCCGCCCCCTCGGAACAGGAAGTGCCGTTTTTTTTCCTTGGAAAGCTCTGTTTATGGCTCTCTTGACCTAATCAAGGTGATTCTGTGTTGGATGACAGATAGGAAGTTGGTCTCGCTTGCTTTAAAGTGCCAAGAGTTTTCAATGGCGGCAACGCCGTTCGTATACGTTTGCCTCTACATTCCACATATTTTGACCGAGCTGCATCAAACTTGGCCTGAGTGATCCTGGTGGGAGGCCCGTCGATCCTACGTCATCATATTATGACGTCATCTAAGCCCCGCCCCCTCGGAACAGGAAGTGCTATTTTTTTCCTTGGAAAGCTCTGTTTATGGCTCTCTTGACCTAATCAAGATGATTCGGATGATGAGCTCTGTCAATGCTCGCTTCTGGCTGAACCGTGTGGGCGTGGCCAAATGGCGAATATCAGTCCCTCGCCATATTCATACGTTTGCCTCTAATTCACACATAGATCATCCGATTGGCGCCAAACGGGATATGTATGACCTTTGTTCACCTCTAAAGAGCCCAACGAGTTTGAAATGTAATTTGGCTCCACTGCGCCCCCTAAGTTAATACATCGGCTGTGTCTCCTCGATGCATCGACCGATCTGCACCAGATTTTTTGACAGTCGTCGGGGAGCGCTGCCGAACGCATTCACGCATGTCGCCTGGTGGACGGGCGTGGAAAATGCGCGACAGCTTCTGCGGTGGCTAGCGGGTGGCGGTGCTGGAAACTGCGGCAGAGCTTCTGCGGTGGGGAGTTGGCTGCGGCTCTGGAAATCGTGCGAGAGCTTCTGCGGTGGCTGGAACCCCCGCGGTGGCCAATAGGCCGGAGCGGCGCTTGCTGCGAGGGCCGCCCGAGGCTGCTTGCAGCTTTAATTTTATTTGTTTTGGTGACAGACACATTTTCAGGCTTTCTTACAGCAACTTCTTTTTATCTGACACTTTCATAAGAGAAAGGTTATGAAGTGCAAGCTCAGAGTTCATGGGGCCATGGTGGCTATTGGCTACTAATCTCATTACCAAGCTTTTAGTTACTCTTTCCATTTTCAGATAATGAATTCAACAGTGTTCACAGATTTTCAAATCTTGGTAAATGTTATAGAACATACTGTAGCTCTGCTTTAAACTTCTCACTCTATAAAAGCTGTGTGTTTTGATCTTTATGAAGATATTTGGTCTCTAAAATAACTGCAAGACCTTCACAGAACAAATGTATTTATACTGAGATTTAATGACACAAAGGTGGAGTCTAATTTCTTTTAATGAGGTGACTTAGGATGCACTGGATGTTCTTTTGGGAAGTCAGAGTAAAGAGGTTGAATTCATGCCCATGCCATTCTTTTCAGATTAATTTTATTTGTAAATAATTTTGGAGAAGATGTATTTTTTTTCAGGTTCATCATTATGCACTGCTTGGTGTTAGTCTATTACTTAAAATCCCAATTATGTTGATGTAGTTTTAGCTTGCAAAAGTTTAAGCTGCGTAAGGAAGGTACTGTACAGCAATAATTTTTGCTGCTTGCTTTTTTTCATTTTCAAATCATAACTGAAAATGAGTGGGACCCATTAGAATAATTAGCATGAAGTACTTTTAAAAGGTTGCTTAGTTTAGAATTACTGACTTAATTTTTATCTTTCCAGTGTCTCAATTGCTACGGCTGCAATTCAGAAAATGACCAGAGTGCGCGTGGTAGACAACAGCTCTCTTGGAAATACGCCATATCACCGCCCACCGAGAGTGATCCATGTCTACACTAAGAACGGCATTGGGAAAGTCGGCGACAAAGTGTTGCTGGCCATTAAAGGGCAGAAGAAGAAAGCGCTCATCGTTGGACACAAAATGCCCGGGGACCGCATGACTCCACGCTTTGATTCGAACAATGTTGTTCTGATTGAGGACAACGGCAACCCTACTGGAACAAGGATTAAGGTCCCTATACCATCAAGCCTGCGTCAAATGGAAGGCAATTACTCTAAAGTTCTGGCAATTGCAAACACATTTGTCTAAATTCATCATGTCGAATATATATTAACATTTAGCTCTTGAGAGTTTTCAATAAAATGAAAAATGGTCAATTTGCAGTTTTCTGCATAGTATTTTGTTGCCACACATCAAATGCTAAAGTGTTATTTTACATATTTGACATTTTACTGAGGCCTCATGTTTACAGCAAATATAACCTTTACCTACATCATAGGATCATCTGCTGCCCTGCAGTTTAGTGGGTCAAAACACAGATTATAATACCGTTTTGGGGTAAATATTTATTGAAGGCACAACATACATTCACAAAACATGACATAAAATGGCACATAAAATTGCTGTTAACAAGGCAACCCTTACATAAAAATCATGTCAGTTTAATGTCAGTAAATGTGATTAGTGTGAGACGACATCACTGGTGGCTTCCTTCAGCTAAACTTTCAGTGCAAAACAATGACTAGTTTCTTCAACTTAAATACTGAACTAGCTTAACATAAAAGTGAAAAGTTGGCATTAACTAGGACTCTAGTGTCACCTGGAGGTGGGAGTTAGGAACTCCAATGAAATTCTGAGGTGATTATTTTTGATTAAAAAAATAAATAAAAATGATTATATTGACAGGAAAAATCACAAATACAGTAACACTAACAGCTTTTAGTAGGCATAAAATGACATAAAATTAGGACATAATTTGACAGTAATAATATTAAAATAAACTTAGTAAATAAAAATGTCAAATTATGATGCAGATTCCAGCTGGTGTATCATGCAAAGGCACATGCTGCTATTTCCAGTACTGGAGATGACTGATTTACATGACTTTTTTTTTTGCTGTGGTATTGCATATCTTCAAAAATATTTCTAGGACACATGTGGCTTTAATGCACCTGCACTTTCTTATAAAGCTCCTATGTTAGGTTGTGTTTGCACTGAGGTGGGGTGTTTTACAGCCTGAGGGGTCCTCAGAGCGGCAGGCACTATAGTTTTGCAGCTTCTCCTGAAACTGCAGGGCTCCTCATCCACACATGGTCAGATAAAGCCACTGAAAAAAGAATCAGAAACAAAAGTTAGACACAACAAAAGTTTTAAATAATATATTTTTTACAATATCACTCACCTCTGTGAGATTCATCTCAGCAGCTCCTGATCCCTCCTTGTCTAGCTGCTGAAAAGACCCTGTTAAATTGAAAGATTTAAGAAGGTTAAGTTGCTTTGCAACACTAGCTGTATTGCATCTAAACTTTAAGTTTTAACCACACAAGTAAGTATTTTATGTGATAGATCAATGGAAAACCCTGATCATAGTTCTCTTTGCTGATTCAGTCAGTGTAGATGGACAGTCATGCCTTGGTAGGCCAGCAGTTGTGCGATAGTCCTAATATTGAGATTAATCAATTGAGCAAAACTCAGGTGTTTGAAGTTTGGATATATTTAGTGCAGAATTACTCACTGAACATGGCTTCAAGCTTGACCAAGCAGCAGATGAAGTTATCAAAATCAATCAGTTCATTCTCTGCATACCGCGCCACCAGAATCTGGTGCAACCGGTTATTCAGTTTAAAGCCTGCGCAGAGAAATAGTACAGGTTTAAAATATGAAATCATTATGTTTCTTGAAAGTATTAATGTCAACAAGAAAGCTGTGAACATTAGACCTGCTGCTTCCACAGCGAGTCGCATCTCATATGAGCTCATGGCTCCTGACTTGTCAAGATCAAACTCTCTGAAAGTGACCTGGAAAATAAAGAGGCAAAAATGTGAATAAAAACAAAGGGATTAAGAGTACACCCCCATTTTTCTCATTTTTACCAGCCACTTTCGGATTTTGTTCCACAGGATCTGAAATTCTACCAGTCCCAGGCGAGCACTGCCATCTTTCTGGCAAAGTACGTGTTAAGGCAGCAAATGACACATGGAGGCAATTATTATGCTGACAAATGCACACATTTTCCAAAAATATAACCAGCAGAACTGGAGTTAACTAGTTTATTTTCATGCAATAGGTCATAAGGATACATCCATCAGATTGACCATGGTTCTGCATGATTCTATGCTGAAGCCATCAGTCTTTAGATCTTTGTCTGAAACAGCAAAATTGTGATTTTTATTGATAAACCATAGACACACTACAGTTTGTAAACAGTCTGAAAACTGGTGCACAAACTATACACAAACTGATAAGACTCCACAGGAACATTAAAATTACTAAACAGAAAACTCACGTCGGGTGACCACTCTGTTGAGAATTGTCCTGAGCTCACGAATAGAGATTTCCATGTCCTGTATAACCACAAAGAAAGAAAAAAAATAGCAGTACCAGATCCATGTTCTTTTTTAACTGCATTAAAATCCTGCTTTTTGCTTAATAAGGTTCTACACCTGAGAACAATCCAAATGCTACAATTATCAACACCATTCCGTTAAATTTCAGGTTACCTCTCCTGCTAGTTGGGCAAACATGGACTTAAATGAATCATCAATATCATCTTCCGTTATTTCCTCCTGCAAGACAAAAAGTAAACATAAAAATCAGAGCTCTATATACTTCAAACAATTAGTTCCAAAAAGAAGAGGTTTGAGAAATTCATCCTTGATGCACACCTCATCTCCAAAATCAGCAGATATTTCATCATCCAGTTCCCTGCAACAAAAAATAAATATGAGATTTCCCTTCCTACATTGTGCTAATGATGAAAATGAAAGAAAAAAAAAGACACACTCTGTCTCTGACTGCTTTTCGGTGAAAACCCTGAGGACGAAGTCGGCCTCTTTGCCAGGCTCGAAGGTGGAGGGCACAATGAGGTACTCCCCGGGCGGCAGTCGCAGCCGAGTGCTCACTTCACGAAGGTTGATGAAGGTCTCAGATCGAGCGCACGATGAATTACTCAAGAAGAAATTTTTCTTCAAGTGGACATTCTGGCAGCCTCTGTACTGAGGACAGCAGGAGACAAATGACTTAACATGGATTTTCATATTTCCATGTCAAATAATATAACACAATGCACTGATCACTGCCAGGTGTGTTTAAAAGATTTGAGTTGCTTTAGTGAGTAGTTTGGTTGCAGTTTAAGGAGCTCTTGTAAATGAATGCAAAATGTTTTTCTGTTGCGGTGTTTCATGTACGTAATCCCAACACATACCTTTAAAAGAAACTCTTCATCTTGCATATGTGAAGCTATATTTTGAAAATTGCCAAATGAGTAACAAGTAATAAGGTTCTCAATAAGGGATCCTGTACCTACCTCCTCTGGAATCTGCAAAAGGAACAGAAGGGAAGATTGTTAATGGGTGGCATGAGGCAGCAGACATTTTTAATAAACTACAGGAGCAGAACAGAGGGGATCCATGCAGTTCATCATGGTTCTCACTTCATAGACAGCAAAGCCAATGGTGTGCATGTCCTGACCATGGCGTCGGTATCTGCGCCGGTCCTTCTGCATGAGGGCTACAAGGAAACTGCACGCCACCTCATCATCCTCTGGGTCATCATCCTCCTCCAGCAACGTGATCTTATACTGAGGATTTATCCAAAATGTGTCTACAGAAATGGAGCATTTATGTCAAGCCAGTTTTGTGAAAACCTACACATTTTATTGAGTTTCTACACATAGCCACTTTTACATATTTATAAAAAAGAATTCTTATGGAAATCTGGACTTTGAACAGTAAGCATCTCTTATTATTTTTAGTTTTCAGTGCTACTGAAACAACACAATGCTGAGACTGGCCTGTGATTTTCTGAGTGTGGTATACAGCAACTACTTTTTTTGCATCTGGAACTACTTAAATTGGCCCTATTTTAAACTCTATAACCCTTGGACTAAGCAGACTCTTTAAAGAAAAGCTTTGTTAATTTTGTGTCTTTGTTAGTATAAATTTCCCTCCAGAATTCCAAGCTGTTTTTTTAATAAAAAAAAATTGTTGTTATTAATTTATTAGAACTTTTAGACACAGTCTAAGCACTACAGGTTCTGTTCAACCTGAATAAAAGGCGAGGCAAGTTTATTTGTATTTTAGCACCAAGCACAAGACAATCAAAAGTGATTTAATTTCACATCAAAGGAAAACACTAAAAACAGAACAAAAAACCTTAAAGCTTTGCTTAAAAAGAGAGCAACATGTCAAACACTTAACAGCATTAATAGGAACAACTCCTAATAAGAAATTTGAAACAGATTAATCGCCTTAGAAAAACTGAATACTGTCTTCACTGATTGGGCAAGCAGTTCATTATTGGGACTTTTTGATCAAAAGCTTCAGTGAACTAAATATTTTGTTGATTCAAAAGAACCAGCAGTTTCTCTGGATATGTCAGGTTTTCAGAGAGTTTGTTCAAGAGTTTAGGAGCAAAACTAAATGCTGCCACATCTTGTTCGATTCCAGTTCTGGGAAAGCAGTCAGCAAGTATCTGAAGACTTTAAAAGCTCATCCTGGGCTATACTTGACAAGAATTTTGGCTCATACCCATTCAGTGATTTATAAACCCATATCAACACATTTTTAAAGTTGTTTCAGAGACTACAAAGGTAGTAAAATGGGACTATTTTGATTGCAACTTGTACACATTTAGTCAATAAATTAAAAGTCAGTAAGCTGTGGGGCAAATCAAAGATAAGAAATTTAAATTTCAAAGATATTAATGTAAAATCATTGCATTTATTAAGCACCAGTAGACATTTGTCCTTTAGGAAAAAAGACTGAAGAAAAAGTCTGGGAAAATTTGGTCCTACTAAATTTTCTTTTTCCTTCAGGATCAGGAAAATGACACCAGATACCACACTGGTGGTATCTCTTCATGACCGTGAAGGAACGCTGATGTTAATATTCTGCTACATGTTTTTGGATTTTTGCTGTTGACTCACTGGGATGGTTCCTGCAGCCCCCGGCCGTGCTGCCTCTCCTCCATGTGCCGTAGAACTTCATAGTGTTCCAGTGACTGAGGCTATCCTCACTCAGGACGTCCGGAGTCAAGTTACAGATTTCCAGTCGGGAAAACTGCCTCAAAAAGTCACTGAAGGACATCCTGAATCCCCCCAAAAAACCAGAAACATTGTTACACTGTGCAAACAATTTCAATAAAAGTTAGATTAAATTAGTTTGAATCACATTAAGAAATAATCATGATAAAAATTTTTTTTAAATAAATCACCAGTGCCACACTTCTTTGCCTTGTCGCAATTATGCAAACCTCTTTTTTGACAATGGAGAAGCTAAATCTTTTCCTGTGACATTTTACAAGTTTGTATCATATAGAGAAAGGAATGTTTGGCTACTCAAGTGTGTTGAAGCTGGGATGTATCTAAAAATTGCAGGGCATTGGGTTTCCAGCACTGGATTTAGGTACTCTGGAGCTAATCTACTATTCAATTTGCAATTTTCTTGTTGAGTTCTAGAGATTTTACTCAAATGCCCTGATATTTTAAAGAGTTCATGATAACATGCAGCCCAGCAACGTTATCTAGGGCTCACAGCATTATAGGTTTTCCATTGTACTTAACAGTAGGCATGAAGTCCTTCAGCAAACTGTCTTCTCCTCTCAATATATGTTAAATTAATAGGATTTTATTTTTCTGACTTTTTCAGTGCCAGATTACGTAATTGCAATGCAACATGAAATAATTTTTAAGGCTTTTCATAAACCTTTATGAGAGAAGACACTGGAGGGTGTTGTATGAAACCAAGCAGTTTGCCAAACAGAAATGTATATTATTCCTTTTAACTTCTTGTTGTATGTGAAGATGTAAATCTTACCAAAACTCTCCGTCTTCCATGCTAAGATGCAGGTCTTCCCTTTCAGATGGGTCAATTTCATCCCATTCACTGGAACTATGAATGACAGACATGACATAAGAAACAACCCTTTAAAGCTAAATGTTCACAAAATTTAAAGGTACATCTCAATAAATCTGAACATCACTGACTTAACTGGTTTAATTCTAAATTTGAAACTCATAATTAGATTTACTGCAAAGAGTGGTATATTTCAGGTTTTACAACTGTTAAACTTAGATGATTATGACTAACTGCTCATGAAAACCTGAAATTTAGTTTCTCATAAAATAATGATATTGCATTACAATTAAGAAAAATCTGTAGAAGAGTGTGATTTTATGGCCTATTATGCTACAATAACAGATGTCCATGAGACAATCAGCAATAACCTCTACAAGGACGATAAGTCACATATGATAATTGTTAATCAAGATGGGTATTCACAGGGTGCAGTCCCCAAATATGTGAGTAGAAAGTTTAGCAAAAGGAAAACACACATGTTGAAATATGCCCTATGTGTTTAATGAATCTACATGATATACAGCTTTCACTTTTTGGATTCAAGTACAGAAATAAATTCACATCTTGAGATGGACCTGTAAGTTTGAATACACTCACTTGTCACTCCAGGCTCCAGTCCACTCCACCTGGCCCCAGGGGTTACGTATTCGGATAAGGCGCACCATGTTGCCAGCGTAATCAACCTGTCACACAGCAAAGTGGTGAGGAAATGTCAAACCACAACTTTAATGCTTTGTGTTGACCGAGTTGCAGAGAGACAAACCTCCTTCAATGCAGTGACAGAGTAGGCATGGCCCTTCACAAGCTTCTTGAAGGTCACAGCCTCCATGTCGAAGGCACTGGTGATCTGTGAGCATGTGAGCAGAAATTTATAATGTAGAATTAAATTGCCGTTCTAGATGAATAGGCGCAAACGACACTTACATCAATAGAGCAGCCCAGCAGGGAGCCCCTCTCCAAGGCTTTACTGATTATCCTGTAGAGATCTTTGGGAGCCTTGCGCAGCTCGTACATCTCAGACACCCCCCCTGTGAAATCCTCAAAGCCCTCGGTGGTGCTTCCTCCAGAGAGAGCCTCATAGGAGCCATTTAGCCTGATAGCAAATAAAAAAAACCTTCAGACTAATTGCTTTTAGCAGCAACACTTCAGAATATCCCTCTGAACAAACTAATGCAAGCGATTTTTCAAACCTACTTGGCATAAGCTTTCTCTAAGAGTGCACTCCAAAATTCATTGCCCTCAGCTGAATGGACAAACATGAGCTCTCCGTCTTTGACAGGCAATCGATCGTCAATCACAACGTCTACCCACTCGCCGAACTGCCAGAACTGCAATGCAAAGCAGTGCATTAAAAAAGAGATCCATCGAGTTTGCGTGAATAGGAATAAAAAAAAAAGGAAGGGTAGAAAATTGTAAGTAAAGAACCTGGAAGTGAAAGATTCCAGCGTAGTCATCTTGGAAGGACTGGCCGTGTGGAACAACCCTATGAAGGAGCCTCTCATTCAGGGTCAGAGAGCCAATGGCTGCCAAGAGCCAGCAGTCGCCTGGAGGGGAAAATCAGAGGCCAGAACCTCACATCAGAATATGTTCTTTTAACTTATTTTCACAACAAATTTATAACTCACCAAGAGCACCCTGACAGATGTCTGTTCTGGTGGCTCCACCCACAATAAACTGGGGATCACCTGTCAGTTCCTACAAAGATAACAGAAATGAGTCATGACAATCAAACTCTTTCAAAGAAATCACTTCTTTTTCTGGCTGCCACCCTCCCATGAGGTTTCACTCTGTAAATACCAAGGAGCTGTAAACAAATGTCAGAGAGGGGAGAGGTCTGAGATGCCAACAGCTGCAGAGGTCTGCAAAGCGCCCGTCCCTACAAGTCTGATTCTGTCCAGGTTTGCAACATGTAAAGTGAGACATGATATGCCTGCTTACATGCAACAGTCAAAATCAAATTCCTGTCCTGAAATTCCTGGCCATCAGTTTGCCGGCAACAAGAAGACATTAAAAAGTTATGTTTTTTAAAATTATTATATTACTTTGTTCTTTAAGATATACTTTTTCAATTAATGTAGCTTCTTTCTACTAACTTAATTAGTTATTTTTATAATTATTTTAAAATTCCTCTGGCTTAACAGAGTGATTATTAACACTCTGTAAGTGTTGCGGCATACTGCCATTCCGCTGGCTGAAAGAAGACTACAAAACTTCCTTTCTTCACTTACCAGAAAATGTGGCAAATTTCTAGTTACAAAAAAACAGTGATAGACATGGTGTGTAATCTATAATGGACCCATTCATCACTGTTTTAAAACCACAATTTTCAACTTAAGCAGCCTCTTAAGCAGTAGCGTGCAGGCTGGCAGCTAGAGTAGGTAGTCTGACTTATTCACCAGCCTGTTAAGACTTGATTTATTATTAAAAGAAGAAGTAGATAAGCTGTAAACATCTTGAACAAAAAGATGTTTAGAACTACAACTCATTTTAGAATGGATTTATGTAATAGATTATGTCTCGTATGTCAAACACACATGTGGTCAAAGGGCCGCGGGCCTGATCTGGCCCGTCATAACTATTTATGTGGCCCTCAAGACACAGAGCCTCATAAATAGAACTTCAAGATAATAGTGGCATGCTTAAATATTATTATACCAGTCAAATCAAATCAGTTTTTATTTTTATAGTGTAAAATTATATGAGTATGTAAAAATGTTCAATATTATTTAATTTTAAGAGGTACTCATTGAATACAGAGAAAGCTATAATATTTTAACAATTTAATATGTAGTTTTATTAATGCATTCAGCCACAAATGGCCCTTAGGAATAATTTATGATCTTCATACGGGCCAAAATGAAAAGGATTTTGACACCCCTGGATTATACTATAGATAAAATGATTAACTAATTTTCTGTTTGACAGTTGTGAATACTGTGATAGCAGTTTATTTTCACTCACTGTTATCATTCACCAATAACGACCAACAGGACAGCATAAACTTTGCCTTGATATTTTCTTACCGTGGGTCTCATCCACTCCACATCTCTGGTTTTAGATGAATAGGGTGCAAGCTCTTTGAAGCCCAGAGATGGGGGCTCAGCGGGGAAGCAGGGGTCTTCAAACAGGCAGCCCGCCTCCACGCACTCCTGCTTCAGAGCCTCGTAGTCCTGGCTGGCAAAGTGCACGGCCTGCTCATTGGAACCCATGCCCTCTGACCGGAGCCTGTTGGCGTATATGCTTGCAGATATCCCACCAACCGGATACATACTGGGCGCAGGACAGAAATATGGAGCGCGTAGACGGGTGCAATTTATAAATAGAAGCAAGTTAAACAGTGACACGCTCTTGTCTGAATGTTACAACATCCAGTGGTATAAGTCTGGTTAGAAAAAGAAAATACAGAAATCTGCTTATAGCAAAAGTTTCTGAACGAAGCTGTAGCACTAAGCTGCAAACCCCCTGGACTATAGCTTTGATTTGCACACACACACATACACACACACACACTCATGCCCTCACACACAAACTTCCAAAGCTGGAGATTTCACAATAGTACTCCTGCACAAATTCATGCACCTACTATTTTTTCTTGTCATATTTGAAAGTGAAAAAAGCTGCATTTTTTTTTTTAAGTGTGATGTGTGTGTATTTAGCCCTATTTTGCTCTGATACCCATAAATAAAATCCAGTGGAACTAAGCCCAGAGATGGGGGCTCTGGGCTTAGTTCTGAAATCACAAAATCGGTTCAGTTTCACATGAGTGTAATTTAATCACAGTAAACATACTGGAAAGGAACCTCTTTGAGCAGAAAAATGATAAACCTACAGCCAGAACTACAGAGGAGGTTTAGATCAAACCATACTCGTGTGTTTGAATGGCCCGGTCAAAGTCCGGACCTAAAACCAATTTAAAAAATTCATGGTTAAGAATTGACATTCACAGATGCTGTAAGTCGAGTTTGGCTGAGCTACAAAATATGGCAAAGATGAACGGGGAAACATTTCTGTCTCTAGAAGTGCAAAGCTGCTAGAAACTAAACCTAAAAGACTTGCAGCTGTCATTGCAACAAAAGGTGGGTCTACAGAGTACCGATTCAGAAGGCTCAATATAAACACACACTGCACTTTTGTAAGTGGAAATTACTGAAGCTATTCACTTTGTGAATGTGCACTACCTTGTGTTATTCTAACACAAAAAGCTACAAGAAAAGCACAAAAGTTTGTATCTGTGAGCATTTAGCTTTCAGAAAAACCTAATGATTCCAGTAATTAGATTCAGACCGTTCTGTAACAGTACCTTTCATTTTAAGTTGAAACATGGCTAAGATGTAGCTGCATATCAAGAGAAAGCAAACTGACCTGGAAACAGTTAGAAATCAATAAAAATAGAAGCCAGCAGAGGATAATTAGCAAGCAAAAAGCATGCACTGATTAAAAAAATTAAATACAATTTAAACACACCAATGCCCAAAATTAAAATTAAAATACTAAAAAATGTGTATATATGATACCTTTTCTTTATGGACAGGCTGAAAGGGACTATGGGGAGGAAGGAAACAGAGAGAAATGGTTATGCATTGATTTAGAGCTGGAAATTAATCAAATGACCAAAAATATTTACTATTTTAACTTGAAAGATGTTCTTTCACACTAAAATTTCTCCAGAAGTTACAAAAGCCTAACATAATCAATACAAAGATTCATCTGTGTTGCTTTCTGGATCTGTGCTAAGGGAAAACTTAAACAATAGTGTAGCTCTGCTCTACCTGAAATGAATCCTAATGAGCAGAGTCTGTGCAAAATATACCTTTTGGGAGGTTCTTTACACAAGTATTCACATCAAATTACTGACAAAGGGTGAATTTTATTGAGATTTTAAGTAATAAACCAACAAAAAAATAATATATAATGAAATGAAAGAAGATCAAGAAACACAGCAGTCATGTGGAAGATGTAGCTCTGTTCAGACAAGACAAAAACCAGACTTCTTGGCTCATTGGTAGTAAGCTAATACTTCACATCAGCCTGAATACAACATCCCTGTCATAAAACACGATGGTGGCAGCACCATGCTGTGGGGATGGTTTCTTTCAGAGTTGACGGGGAAAAGGAGCTAAACATAGAAAATAAGTAGAGGCTCCAAAACATTTGAGATCGCGTTAACGATCTCAAATGTTGTAACACTTTTGGACACCGTGTTTGATTTTACTTCCACTTCATAATGATTCACTGCTACATAAAATCTAAGTGCAATACATAAAGTTTTATGACTGTACCAAATGTGAAAATGTTCAGGTGTTATGAATAATTCAGCAAGGCCCAGGAAGTGAAAAAATAATAGAAGTGAAAGATGTGTTAGGAGCCAAAAGAGGTTATGCTTCTGCCCCTTTAACAGGGGCATTGTTAAAGGAGGCCAGTCCCCAAACGGAGGCCCCTCACGCCTGTGGAGACTCTAGGAATGTCCCTCTGTCAAAATCACACCATAGATCTGAATGGATCTGGTTTTTCTTCAATAATGGGGAAAGAACACAACACTGATCCCTACAGTAACAATGCTGATGGTGTCATCCACAGGACTTTAACCCTAAACAATTCAAAAACAACATAGGCTACCACCTCTCTGTCAGGTGACTGCAGGGGCCAAACAAATGCTGTCCATACAATATGTTAAACACTTTGTGAAATCCTCAGTGGATTCTCTCTTTCAGATGCTGTAAAAAGTCGCAGTAAGTGAGGCCTGCTGCTTGAACCAGAACTGTTCTGCAGCACCTGTTCAGCAGGAGCATACAGGCCTGTCTGCAAGCGGCCTGCATGTTACACAAAAGATTCTCATAACTATAGATGAAAGCTGCTCTGATTTTAGAGCTAAAATCAGCAGCTGAACTGATTCTTTTCACCTCACTGCGCAGCTGTCACTTCCTTTTCTATTCTTACCAGAGCGACAAGGTGCAGCAGATTAAATCCAGCTCTCCGCACCACAATAAACCTATCGGGCACCGTTAATCACACACGGAGTAAATAAAGTGGTTCACTAAAGCGACGCGATCAACTCACCACCGGTTAGGAAAACTGCTTCAGGCTCCCAGAATATGAAACAGAAAGCGGTTATTGTGCTAATCTGTGAATCAGTGACAGGGGGACAGTCTGAGTGGTCCTCCCTCCTCTCAGTCTGCGCTCGCTGCAGATCAGACCAGCCCACCTCTAGAGGAGGGCACACTGCAAGCCGCCAGTACCGCGCCGTAGCCGCTAGGGGCTCTAAAGACCAAAAACATGCTCTCTGACTTGAACGAAATTATAAATCAGGAGAATTAAAAAAAAAAAAAAAAAGATATGAGACGCTGTTAAAAATAAACTACGTATCATGTAATTCTATGAACATGTAGATATTTTAAACTACTAACAAAGCTAATGCTTGGTGGCAAAATTATTTTCTTATTCACAAACTGTTGAGAAACTATAAACGCACCAGGATAGTCTTTCCGCTGTACTGAAGATCAGAGTGGGGTTGGGTGTCACACTTTTTGCTTAATCAGTCCTATTTCTCTGTGTAATGGAGGCCTACATAAGAGTGCCTGGTTAGAATAACCTATCTATTCTTTCAACAGGTACACACCGCCAAATGCAACTTTGATTGATTATATCAATTAGAAAAGCATTTTGAAAGGAACTTTTCTGAAAATTTGTATTTTAAAATTCAGTCTTAATTTTATATCTTAACAACAACATCTAATAGAAGCACCTCTATAATGTTATGAACTGACAAATAGTGTTAAATAAAAAGAACAGAATCAAACTACCAACTCATTTTTCTGCTCCTTACTAAGGATTAAACTATTTCTAATGGATACAGTTAGAAACTAATTTTTATTGCTGTACATTTTGTTAGGGCCACAAACTTCGTTTTATTTCTGTGGTATAAATCACAAAATAGCACATACTTGTGAGGAAAAATGAAGATGATATTAGTTTAGTATTATGTGGGTTTTTAAAAAATTACAAATAAAACTCTGATATTAACTCTTTCTTTTTTCCAAAATTACACAGGCTCAGTCAAATTTTTACGGGGAATGTAGTATGTGGAAATAAATTTTCAGATCTTGACACAGATCCTTGATCACCTCGATGTGAAGTACTAAACTGCTGAGTGACGATACCTTGTCTGTGGCCTCTATGTACATACCAACATTTTGTAACAGCGCCTGTAGGGGGAGAGATTTACTGACATCCCGCTCCGTTCTGCCCTATATAAGCAGTGCATTGCAAAAGTAATCTCACCCCTTGAAATTTTCCATATTTTCACACATTACAACTACAAATTTCATGTTGTTGAGATTTTATGTAGCAGCTCATCAAATGTTAAAAATGAAATGAAAGTGATACATGGTTTTCTAAATGTTCTACAAATAACATCTGAAAGGTGTGACATTGATTTTTATTGAGCTCCTCTAAACATTTTGCAGATGCAAGTTTTTGCTGTTGCTACTAGCTTTACTAGCAGACAAATTTTCTGCAGATGAATACAAACTTTTTTCAATTCAGAAAATGGTTAACCTCGAGTTAAGTGTATAACTATAAACAAAGCAACATTCAGCTCATTACTGCAGACTGAATCAGATTTTTATCACTTGAGATATAATATGTGACAAATGGCAGCAAACGTTAAAAATCATCAGGCTGTCTTGTCATGAGATAAATAAAACTTTTACATCTGACGTTTGTTTAAACTCTTGAGACTTGTCGTGAGGGTAAACAGGAGACATGCCTGCAAGAATAGCAGGCATTTATTTTATGAATCTGCTATTCATAAAATAACCAAGCCTGCCTTTTTTAAGGTTTGGTATTTTTGCCATTTCTCTGTCCTTTTTTTAATACATGACTGGTTTCTTTTATTTTCCTGTTTGTTTTAAACAGGCAGCTGCCATCAGATCAGACCTGCTGTTCATGTTTATTTCTGGTGCTTCAACAGGTTCTCTGTCAGGTTCCTTTGCTCATTTATTGTATCTTTGCTTCAGCTTCTTTATTGCTTCTTCTTAGTTTGATCATCTTTGTACTGCTGAGGGCTATTTGATTCATAAAGCCTCACCTTTTGTTTTGAATTTGTGTACAGCTGAAACAGGTTTTCATTTAGGTTCCCCCCTTCCAGTTCCTCTTGTGGTTCCAGCTCACCAAAACCTCTTTCATGACTTCAAAGACTGAATAAATTTTCCCAGACTTATTTGCTCTAAGCAAAACAGGTCACACAGATGCTAAATGATGCCTTTGAGTTTTAAACCTGTAGAAGGATTTTGAAGGGAGACAAATGATTAACTTTGATCTACCTGGAATGTGATCAGTTTCATAAGGTGAATCCATTTTGAGATTTTTCCTTCCACAAAGAATTGTCTTCCAATTAACTGAACTGTGGTTAAATGACTATTAGTCATTTAACCACATATTTGCTTGTTATTGATACCAAACAGATTGCCTTCTCTTCTACCTTATCTGTCTGGAATCACGGTGGGTTTGGCAGCTGTCCCAACAGAGAGCAGAAAGGGAGTGGTGTACACCCTCAGACAGGGTGCCAGCTTTTTTTAAAACACTGATAAATAATTTATATCTAAAACTGTTATCATCAGGGCAACAGTCATTCCTAACCAAGATACTCTCAGGTTCTCCCAGGCCATAAGGGACATTTATTTCCCCCAGTGAGTCCATAGGTGAGTCTCAGATTGTATACAGATTCGGATAGGTCGAAAACTTTGCTGTTTGGATCATCTCTTTCTTCTCTGTGACAGACCGGAGTAACACCTGCGTTAATGTGGTTATTTGAAATGATTAAAGCATTGTCAAGTGACAATGACTGCTTTAATCATTGATTTTCAGATTTCAGAGTGAAATCTGAAACATATTTCATTCTATCCTCTTCCAGTTTCACATTTGTTTCTAAAATTGAGATACTGAAGTTCAAACTTCATAAATAAGTTTTCACACAATGTAGACTCCTTTTCTTTTATGAAGGCTTTCCAGTCAGCCATTTGATAATGAATTGAGAAGAAGCTGCTTGTTCTGTCTCTGAGGAATGATGAGCTAATAATCCCCAGGTAGATTTTATGCAAATGTGATGGAAACAAGTACAGGCAGATAAAACATGAATTCACAAACTGTGTTCCTAACATTTTTCTAGGAAATATGGTCATCTTTGTTGATGTCTATGGACTTTTGTGAATAATTATTAAGAATTTTTAATCATAATACCATATATGCACAACTTTACAAAATAATTTCCATATTTTGTCATCTGAAGGTCACAAACCTTATTGTATTTTATGGTATAGAACACAAATCTGACGTTGCACAAAAGGATCAGTTTAATTCCTGATTAAACTGAGTTAAAATAACATTTGTTTAGGGCTTTGGTGCTCTATATTTCGGTTGGAGGATGTAAGCACAAAATGAGGATGTTACACTACAACTCTTGACTGGGTGTGTCGGTGCGTGCCTCAGGTTATGAAACACAGCATCTTAAATTTGACCTATTTAAACTGTTGCTTCAGTATGTTGAGGGATCTCTTCCTCAACTCCCACCCATATTTACAGCACACAATCTGTTTCTACAACCATTTTCGGGAAATGTACTTTTATATATTATTTAGGTTAAGTTTTATAGTGTGTTAACTTTGTCAAGCCACATAGATGTTTTTACAAACATTTCCAGTGTCTAATATCTACATTTAGTCCTGAAAATGAAATGACAAAAGGTGGTAGGGGTGTTGTTAGTTTAAGGTGTGTTCTTGTTTTGTTTCGGTTATGGTCACATCGAGCTCATCGTGGATTTGCTTACGCCTGCTGCTGTCTGCACCAGTTGTCTCACCTGTCCACAAGCGGCTCCTCCCTGTTTGTTATCCGACTCCATCTTCCCATCCGTATAGGTAGCTATAAAGGACTCCAGCACAAAAACACTTCTGGGAAGTGTCCCTTCATAGAAGAGCTTCTCACAAGGCAAACAAACCCTGTTATTAAATAAGGAAATCCTGCAAGTGAGCGCTCAGAAAGGGTGAAGATGACCTCCACAGCAGATCGACTGGCCCAGCAGCAGCAAAGGGTGGAAGGCATCGGCACCAACCAGAAGGCAGTGAAGTTTTGCGATCAGGATTATGAGGCCCTGCGGCAGCAGTGTCTGAGCAGGGGACGCCTGTTTGAGGATGGCAGCTTTGGTGCCGAGAGCAAGTCACTAGGCTACAATGAGCTGGGGCCGTACTCATCCAAGACGAGAGGCATTGTTTGGAAGAGGCCAACGGTAAGAAGCAACTTAAAATAATAAGTCTATTGCACAAATATAATTGATTTTTTCAAATTGTTCCATCTGTCATGTAGGAGCTGTGTTCAAACCCAAAGTTCATTGACGATGGCGCCACAAGGACGGATATTTGTCAGGGAGCATTAGGTGAATTTTATGCTTCCATTTTTAATGCGTTACCAATCCGTCTGTAACAATCCCTCCCCCAACTGCTGCCATTACATTTGCATTTGAAAAAACTGTGCTGATCCATTTCCAGCGTATGGTAACACACGATGAGTTTTCTTTTCCTTTTAACCCTTTAACTTTGAAGGCTTCAGAAACCTTCATGTTATACACTAAAAGGTCAAACCTACCAGTGACATTTCAGCACTTCTGATAATTGTACATTTAGTCTAATTTCCTGAAGCTCAGTGGTGTAAACTTTATTTACAGGCATGTGAAGTTAGATGTACTTTCATTATTTGATAACAAAGAAATGTTAAAATGGTTCTCCTATGTGCACACATCCTACTTACGTACTTAAACTTGCTGAGACTGATTTTAAGTTTTAATTTGGTGAAAATCAAGTCCATTTAAATTTACCTGATTGTATATATTTCATTTCTCTCAGCTGTGCACATATTTAAGCTTAAAACAGTTTGGTTAGTTAAAAAATATATGAATTGCTTAAACGCTTCTTCTTTTCTTCAAGCCCCCAATAAAGGGATTTTGGGAATGCTCTTTTTGCTGATTTTTTTTGTTGTTAAAAAAAGGCAACATGTTTAAAATTTGCATCATTTCATATCTCTGAAAACACCCTGACAGATACAAACAGATCTTTATCAATGAACGAAAAATGTAGTTGGGTTTTACTTTTAAAAAATTGTTCTGAGTTACATTAATACCAGAAATAAACTATTTTAGCTTAATTAGTAGAGGTGATGACGGTAAACCTGGACCTACTAAATCGCCCGTGCGTGATTCAGCTAGATGTTCACAAAGCTGCTGCAGTTTTGTCATTTTTGAGAATTAAGGTTTATTAAAAGTGCCATTTAAAGTTATATAGAATTTTTTTTTATTACAACTTTTACCCTTTTCTTTAGCTGAATGTTGCTGATGAGCGATGACCTTGCATCACTAAACTCAATTTTTGGTGCAAATTTCATTGTTCATCCAAGACAAAATTAGCAATGGCAAAGTCATGACTCAAATTTTAGTTCTGTATAAATGGTGTATATTAGTTTTAAGGCAATTACATATTTACTTTAAGCTGAAAATAGTATTATAGTTTGCAACAAAAGTAGTGGCCCTGAATGAAAGGAGTGTGTGTTGAAGGAAATAACACAAAAAACATTAGATTGAAATATTATCATTTTTCGTGTTTTCAAAATGTAAATAAAATGCACAGCAGATCACAAGTGTCCATTTCAATCTCTATATGTATTTCAGTTCACAGTTATTTGCTCTCATGTTTCAGGGGATTGCTGGCTTCTGGCTGCCATTGCTTCTCTAACTCTGGACCAGCGAATCCTAGGACGGGTGGTGCCCACTGAACAGAGCTTCACTGAGGATTATGCAGGGATATTTCACTTTCAGGTCAGGAGAACTTAATACTCACATTTACTCAACAGGCTTCTTTCTTTGGGTATTTTTGATACATAATAATAATAATAATAATAATAATAATAATAATAATAATAATAATAATAATAATAATAATAATAATAATAATAATAATAATAATAATAATAATAATAATTCACCTGCTGAGGGTCTGTTCTGCCCCTCTTTAAAGTTTGATATTGAATTATTTCAAGGAAATCCTTGAAATAATTTTCAAGGATTTTTTAAAATCGTTTTATGAGACCAGATTTATATTTTTGTGTATGTTTTCAACACTTACCGTTTCTTTCAGTTTTGGCAGTATGGTGAGTGGGTGGATGTCGTAATAGATGATCGTTTACCCACCAGAGATGGGAAGCTTCTGTTTGTTCACTCAGCAGAGGGCTCAGAGTTCTGGAGCGCTCTCCTGGAGAAAGCTTACGCAAAGTACAAATCACTCAGACGTGTACGTTTGTTTATTTTAGTGGAGTGTAAACTGAGGAGCTAAATTTGTTCCTCTCCCTTGTGCCTGGCAGGGTGAATGGCTGCTACGAAGCTCTGTCTGGAGGAAACACCATCGAGGGCTTTGAGGATTTCACAGGAGGGATTGCTGAGATTTACACCTTGAGCAAAGCTCCACCAAAACTCTTCCAAATCATGCGGAAAGCCCTGAGTCTGGGTTCACTCCTGGGCTGCTCTATTGATGCAAGTCTCATTTTCATATTTAACTGCACTTCAGTTTGAAAAACGGACAATAACACAGTCATGAGGGCACCTGATTAAAGTGTTTATCTCTGATGGGTTTTTTTTTAGATTACCAGCGCCAGTGAGACAGAGGCAGTAACCGCTCTGAAGCTTGTGAAAGGACATGCATACTCTGTTACTGGTGCAGAAGAGGTAATTATTTTAGCTTCTTGTTTTGTATCATGCCCAAATATACTGCACATTCCTGTTCTTCCAGGTCAGCTACCGAGGCAGGGAAGTTCAACTGGTCCGTGTCAGAAACCCATGGGGAGAAGTGGAATGGACAGGTCCTTGGAGTGACGGGTAAAATCTGACAGTTCAGCAAATTGATAACCAGCGGTCTGTTTTTCTTTAATGTGGACACATAAAAAAGAAGAAGGAATACACAGAACTGGTTCTTTTTTCATGTTAGTCTGGTATGAAAAAGTGTTTGAACCCTTTCTGATTTCCTATATTTTTTTTGCATGTTTGTCACACTTCAGGGTTTCAGAACATCAAACCAATTTTAGTATTAGTTAAAGACAGCACAAGCTAAAACAAAATTCAAGTTTAAAACAAAGTTTTTATTATTAAGGGAGAAAAAAAGCCATTCAACACTTCTTTCACCCAGGACCACATAGGTTTGGATTTTTTTCTGCGTTAATAATAAAAATGTTATTTTGAAAACTGTGTTTTGTGTTTATTTATGTTGTCTTTGACTAATATTTAAATCGGATGTTCTGAAACACTTAAGTGTGGTAAACATGCAAAATATATAAAATTAGGAAGGGCGCAAACACTTTTTCACACCATTTTGCTTTTAAATTGTACTTTAAATGAAATAAGCAAAACATTCACTGCTTGTTATTTTTGTAAAATAGATCCTATGAGTGGAAGTATGTCAGTGAGGCTGACAAATCAAAGTTGGACCATGTGGCAGAAGATGGAGAGTTCTGGTATGTTTATGAACTGCATTTTCGTGGGATGTCATGTGATAGATGACACCTCACATACGTTTCTATATGGGCTTTTAGACTCTACAAATTAAACCTTCAAGATAACAGTTGTGTGCTTAAATATTTTATCAGTCAAGTCACAGCAGTTTTGTCTGCATTCGGCTGAAGGGGAGTGAATATCTTTGCAACAATCTGTAGAACAACGGTGCTCTTGATTTCAGGATGTCCTACTCAGACTTCATCACGCACTTCTCCAAGCTGGAGATCTGCAACTTGACCCCAGATACGCTGGAAAGCGATGAGGTTGGCCACTGGAACAACTACCAGTTCGAAGGGATGTGGAGGGTGGGATCCACCGCTGGCGGCTGCAGAAACAATGAAGGTTGAACAGAAACCTGGAAAGATTCCTGCATTTCAGAGCTCAAAGCTCTGTGTCACTTCCCTTTATTAGACATTTCTCCTCCTTGATCTGTTCCAGCCACGTTCTGCTCCAACCCTCAGTTCGTCATGCGTCTGGAGGATGTGGATGACCACCCTCTGGATGGGAAGCACGGATGCACCTTCCTGGTGGGGTTGATGCAAAAGGATGGACGGCAGAAGAGGAGGCTTAATTGCGAACTGGAGACCATCGGCTTCGCCATTTACAAGGTCTCATGAAGTCATTTGACCCAATTTAAAGATATTAAACATTATCAAAGTATTTTTTCTAAAACATTTGTCATTTTGCTTTGCAGGTTCCAGATCAGGTTTGTGTTTGATTAGTTTTTCAACTCTCTCTCCTTCATTTCAGGCTCAAACTTGTATATAAAAAACTACAAAAGAAAAACAAAACTTTCTCTTCTAAGTACAAAGGCCGCGGCAACGTTCGCCTCGGCCCAGATGTGTTGCTGCGTCAGAAAGCCGTGGCGATGAGCAGCACCTTCATCAACACCCGCGAAGTGTGCGAACGCTTCAGACTTCCCCCTGGAGAATACGCCATCATTCCCTCAACCTTTCACCCTCACAAGAATGGCAAATTTGTTCTCAGGGTATTCTCAGAGAAAGAGGCCAATACCAGGTATCTGTGATACTTTTGCATATGTTGCTGTTTTTCCAGTTCATTAATTACAGGAATAATTCTAGATTTATATTTCAGGCGGCTGGAGGAGAAGATTGATGCTAAAATCAAAGAGGTAAACTTGAAGCTTCTTTTATCTTCAACAGAGCGTCTGCTCAGCTTTCAAAATGCTGGTGTTTTCATTTGTTTTCATCACTCTTTTATAGAAGCAGGTGTCTGAAAGTGACATTGATCCTCACTTCAAGAAAATCTTTAAGGAAATTGCTGGCACTGTAGGTCCAGAAGCACACATGTTCCCTTTAAATTAGGGTTTCAATCATTTTTTTCAAACTCCATTATGGAAAACTAATAGGTCATAATTTGCCCCTTTGTTGTTGAACAGGACATGGAGGTATCTGCCTTTGAGTTAGTTGAAATTCTGAACAACATTGTCTCTAACAGTAAGTATGCCGAGAAGTTAAATATAAAGTGTCTCGCATGTGTTACAGAATTCCTGCTAAAAGTGTGTAAAACCTTTAAAGTAAATTATTTTTTCATTGCAGTGAAATAACTGCACACTGAGCCTAAAGAGTTTGTTGCAGAAAATCTTGCAACAAACTCTGTCTCATCTGAACAAACATCATTGTCCAAGCTAAAGTCCTTTCAAGCAGCTGCAGATGTTTATGTTTCTGATAGGACACAAACAATGGCACAGAGAAAGCATCTAATGGTTGGCATGAAAACTTTGCAACCACAAGATCCTACTCTTTGTTGCACTTCTCTGAAAGTGACCTTTGGAGATGTTTCCTGGAAATATAAATATTTGTTTTCATGCAGCTTTATGCAGAGGCTAGAAATAGAATAAATGTACTGATTAAGATTTGGCTTTTTGACATTTGTCAATGTGTGGTAATGCAGCTGCAATAAAAGATTAACTCATTTTAAAGTTTGTTACACATCTATAACAGCGGTGACAATTATTGCTTCTTTTGGGGTTTTGGGAACTGTAGTTGTGGTGTCTTTCTTTTCATTGGTATCTTTCTTTTCCAGGCTTTGACATCAAGACAGACGGATTCAGCCTCGAGACGGCGCGTCTCATAGTCGGTCTGCTGGATGTATCCTCAATTAAAGATGGCACTCAAAGCAGTAATTCTGTAACAATGTAAAACTCCTGATGTTAACATGAATTGGCAAACCTTTAAAGTCTTAACATTGTCAGAAAGATGAAAATGCCAAGTTGGGGCTAAAGGAATTCCATGTTCTCTGGAACAAACTTCAGAAATACCTGGTATGACGTGGTCTTCTCCTCTCATAAGGCATTAATAATCACTTTTTACAGCTTTACCAGGGGTTCAAGCTTGCTGTTCAAAACACTGATATCAATTTCCATGTTTGAAACTGAGAAATATGTAATATTGTGTAAGAAGAAGGGTGAGTATGAAGATATCAGAACATTGCCAAAGGTTGATAATATTGTGTTTGAATTGCTGAACATGGGCATCAGTGCATAACACAACCATCACTCAAGTCAGTGGCAGTAATAGCAAAGTTTCCATTTGAGTTAGTGAAGTGAAAACTTATATAATGATTTATCCAGTAAGAAAAATGGACTCCTAATAGACAGGCACTCTACGCAAGCATTTAAAAGCTCACTGTTGTGAGCTAAGTCTGTTAACCACCACTGTGAAAAGAAATGTTTGTGACTAGTTATAATCTACACTCTTACCTGTTTATGTATGGCATATTTCTTTAAGGTGGTGCCATTACATACACATCATCATCCATATGGTAGAGCTTTTGTTTCAGAAAAAGGTTATTATAAATGACTTAGTGTTTTGAGGCTCAGTGATACAGCAGATAGACCACAGGCAATTTCCTACCTGTTTCCTGTCAAGTTCATAATAAACGAAGGTCTTTAAATAAATAAATAAACTGTTTATTTGGTCTGAAAACCAAAGAATGTAAATTGTAATTTATTGTGATATTTGCATATCCTGGCTTTCCAATGCGTTTTTAAATGCCCTACAAATAACTGTCAACCAAAAACCTGGCCATGTGATCAAGCTGTTAATGTGTCAATGTAGGAAATCTTCAAGAGTCACGACACAGACAACTCGGGTACGATGAGCTCCCTCGAAATGAGAGCCGCCGCTACTAAAGCAGGTAACAGACATGTTAACAAATGTTCACCGCAAAAGCTTGAGATGAAAAAAAAACAGCTGAAATAAACTGCTGAATGATTATTTTTATGGTTTTGCCTTCTCATTAAATTGCTTGCAAGCCTGCTTCTCCAACACAGCTTTGCAAACGCATGGTGGTGCTTCTTTTTCTGACTCTGTGTTGTGTCTGACGAAGCACTGCAGGAACAAATAGCAAACTACTGACTCAGATGTTTGCGGACGTGCGTGTGTGTGTGTTTGCAAGAGACATGTGAGGGCAGTTACAGCAGAACTGGAAAAGCCAGTTAAGCAGCTCCTGCCCAGCATTCAAATTTTGTTTCATGCATGTAAACTTTGGCACAACAATAAAAGGTGCACGTTTAAAACGGCACAACATAAAACGGTGCTGGTGCCTGATACCTTCCAATAACCATACCTGACCAGCAGCTTGAGGACTAACACCCTTTATCTTTAAGAGTGACACAGATCAGCTACGCGATAACACACAGCTCATCTTTCTTTTTGCAGGTTTCCAGGTGAACAGCGCTGTGCTGCAGGCCATCGTCAATCGCTATGCGGATGCTCAGTTTGCAATCGACTTTGACAGCTTTGTGAGCTGTCTCATTAAGCTGGAAATGCTCTTCAGTGAGTGACACCATAGCAAATAGAGAAATTTCACAGCAATGTTTTTGCAATTGAGCCGACAGAGAGAATAGTGGTGTTTACATTAGTAATGTATATGTTTGTCCGCCTCTCCCACAGAAATGTTTAAGGCCCTGGAGAAAGGAGACTCAGGGAAGATTGAGCTGAACATACAACAGGTGGGGGACATAATAAAATGTCTTTACATGATTGCTATTTGAGAGATTTTTGAGTTAGTTTTTTTTTCTATTTCCTCTTGCAGTGGATGTGCCTGGCAATGTATTAGCTCAGAGGATAAGCACAAGAAATATTCAACAACAAGGAAGAGAAGAATTTGAAAAGAAAATGAATTTATCTAATCCATTTTTTTTGCGCTATAGATTCCACTCAATAAAGAAAAAATAAAAATGCCTCCTGATGTCTGATTTTGAACAATATTACCTGTTTTCTATCTCTACTCATGTCTGAAGTGAGAATTATGGTGACTGAACTGTCCACAAACATGCGAACCAGAAAGGTCCTTCTGGCATGAACAATAAGGGGTGTGGAAACATTTGATCTCACATATCACACAGAGCCTGTTTAACCGAACACACAGTCACATACAAGGGAGAGGCAGCCAACCTCTATAACATATCTACAATAGTAGTAAGCTGCTGATAGCAGACGGTAACTTCTTGTTTTCCCACTCAGGATCTGTTCAGATCAAAAGATGTAGATCAAAGTGAATATATGAGCTCCTCCAAGATGCGGTTGGCCGTCAAGGAGGCAGGTGAGAAACATGTTTATCAAGTTATACTCAGAGAGATGACCAAAAAGGAGCTGCCATAACTGATTTGTAGAAGGTCCCTCATAAAATAATGGAGTTAACGGAAACCCCAAAGCCTCCTCTGCTAATGAAGCAGCAGAATCACTGGAGTCAGATGATTCTTCAGAACCGTTTCACCACAGACTGCTACAGGAGATCCCTCCTGCTCACAGCATTAACCACATTTAAATTACTCATTGAAGAAATTTATGTAATTACTGTAATATTTTTATTTCTCCACTAGGACGAAGAAGTTGTCATTGAATTGAACTGAATTGAATTAAATGTACATGTCATTACAGCAGCTTCACCAAGTCTTAAATGTGTGGGAGTCCTATTTTATTTTGAGGTTTGGAGTGGGTGAGAAACATCCTTGTACCAGTGAATAAGACTCTTTTCTTCAAGAATAAAACACAAAAAATGGAGAAGTTGAATTTCTCCTGCATGTAAGTTTTACAATACCAGTGCTAGCCATTCGCATTGCAATGCTATTTAGAAACTTGTCAACCAAAAATAAAACAGATTTTAGAACCATTTCTCTTAAATTGCTACAAGTTTGAGAGATTTGAACTTGGTTGTTCCTCTTTAACCAAACAAAATTAAAATGTATAGATTCAAACTCTAGAGTTTATATTTGAATCCATTTTGTGTGTGTGTGCGTGTGTGTGTGTGTGTGTGTGTGTGTGTGTGCGTGTGTGTGTGTGTGTGTGTGTGTGTGTGTGTGTGTGTGTGCGTGCGTGCGTGTGCGTGAGTGAGTGTGTATTTATTGACCCTTGTTAATGTTTCCGGCTTAATTCTCACAGATATCAACCGAAAACAGAGTTCAGTACTATGATACGCCAGCAGATGTCCCAGTTCTCACAGATTTGTGAAGTCGTTGCTCTTATGTCACTGCCTCTGCTGGGGCCAAACTCCCAGAGTGCTTGCAGCAGCATGAAGGCTTCAGCTCACAGAGAGCTATGCAGCAGTCATTTCCTGCCCTGCTACGCTCTGGCTTGCATTTCCCCTTTTGGTGCTTCTAATGTTGCTGCCGTCTGCAATTTAAGTCCAGTCTGACCACATTTCCACAAAATCTTTTCTCTTATCATTCCTTTCCTAAACAAATGATCCACTGGTTGACATATATAAATTGTGTTTTGCTACTCTCATACTTTAATGATGACATTGTTGACAGGTAAGCTAGGACCTAGAGCTTGCAATAAAACCGTTGCTTTTTGTCCGGATGTGAGGCGGGACTGCAACTCTGAAAACCATAAATCCACCCTTAGGGGAAGTTACGCCGCTGTGATGATGAGGCAGAGGATCTGTATTTAGTTTCTGCTCAGAAAGGGGGGGGAGCTCCACCAAAGCTGTTGGTCTGAATAAAAAGAAATGAACTCTGTCTACCCTGAGCAAAGATAAGGAGCATTTTTCTTCCAGTGCTCCTTCTAATTAAGGGTGATGTTGGTCAAGGAAATGACAACTAAAGCATGCTAATTATAACCTGTACCTCTTTTTATAGTCATTTTCAGAAAGATCTTGGAATAAAACAAAGTGTAAAAACAAAACTGTATTTCAAAGTGCACTAATGTGGATGTTGCTCCATTAGTAGATTGCTAAGACTGCTAACATTTTTCCCCTCTTCTCAAATTCATCCCTTGATGTTTACCTCTCCTCCTTCAGTGATCAAAACACAACAGAAGAGGAACGTTTTGTTCTCAGTATTGATTTTAAACTTGAAAAAACCAGGGAGCTATTTCCACGGTGGAAACCATTTCTGTTGCTGCAACTCTGCAGGATCACCTGCTGCTTTGTTTCTCTGTTGTGTGGTTCTCTTTTATTGCTCATGAAGTGTCTGACATGGGGTTAACTATACATTATGTTTATTTGATCAAGGATGGTTATAACTGGTATTTTTGATTCATTAAGACATTTTTAATGTTATGATGTTTAATCATCTCCCATCAAAGGACTGAGTCACCTCATGCACCTCATGCAAGTCCTCCAGAGTCCAACTCATGAAAACAATAAAAGTAACGATAAGGTAACTGTATAACCGTGATTTTATGGTACAGAAATCATAATGCCACAAAGAGCTCATTTGTTTTCTACAAATGGCAAAAAATATTCCCATTTGTAATATGTTTAGTTTGAACACTGGTCACATAAAGAAGTGTAATTTGTATCTAAATTGCACACAGTAACTGCATCTAATCATATATTTAAAAGTATTGATGCTCTCATTAAACAAACAGTAGAAAAAATTGTAAAACTAAAATTCCTGACAATACGGATAGTTTTGGAGGATTTTAAACAATATTAATTAAAATTGATTGTGACAACAATAAATTAAAATTCTTCTCATGATAAGAAATTCATCATGATAAATGATAACACAATAAATGCCCAACTCTAGTCCTAAGGTTCCACAATTGATCAAATGCATGTTTGAAATTATTTGGAAACTGTTTATTGTATTTTTACCCAGGCTAACCTTACCCAATGACATTATTAAAATTTTCACCTATTTCAGTAAATCATTTTCCAACGTGAAACAAGTCACAGATTAACTACAGTTTGATGTTTTCAAGTTTTTATTTCTGTTAATTATAACTGTCCACGTACAGCTAATAAAAAAGACAAATTACATCAGATAGATTTAAATAGTACAGAAATGCAAATGTGTGTCTAATAAAAAGTATATTTAACACCTACTTAAAGGTTGTTATTCTCATAAGTTATTTTTAATCTGATAAACAAGCCTTGTCAGAACTCATATTCTACGTTATTGAATATGATTGTATTTTATGAGAAAAATAAATACATGTTTGAGGTGAGGTATTTCATAGAACATTATAGTAGCATTCATAACCTAGAGCTGCAGAATCTGATGGTAAAACCTACATGATATCAGAATGGGACTCCATATTAGTAAGTGCCTCATTGCACGTCACTCATATTGGCACCATTTTGTGTCTCTGTGTTGTAAAAGTTTATAAAATGACCTTATTCAACATTATAAAATGACCCAATCCAGCTATTTGGATTAAATAGCTGTACTGCATTACATTAGCTACTTTCAGTAGGATAAAGCACCAGGACATAAAGGTCAGAAGTGGTTTCTACTTGGAAAAAAGGTTCACCGTAAACTAATAGCCAAGGAGCCGATCTCAATCCAATGAAGAACCGTATCCACCATATCCTACAGTTAGGATGTGGTGGAAGAGGAGATTCCATCACATCCTTAAGTGTTAATCTCCTTAAGGCGTGGAGTTTTACACCACACCTTTAGGATGCGGTGGAAAGGGAGATTCACATCATAGATATGCAGCAACTGTGCGATGCAATCAGGTAAACATGCACCAAAATATCTGAGGAATGTGTCCGACACTGGGACACAGACGCCGAAGACAGCTCTGAAGGCAAAATGGGTACCTAATAAAGTGGCCTGTTAGTGGAAATTGCAATCAATGGAAGCTGCCAGGTCCTGAAACTGTGTAAACCTACAGTGATTGGCCAAATGTTCTTTAAATTGGGATGGAGTCCAAGCTCCCCTTTCTGTCACAAAGAAGCAAAGGCATATAAAGTGGTTTCTTTTAGCTGCCACAGTGGGAGGGATCTTTGTTATTTGTAGACATTTATGGTCTGTTGGAGCTGAACCGTTCATGTTCTTGTTTATCCCACTTATCACTGGCATGTGCTGCCCCAGTTTCAACAGGTAGCTTCTTAAATTCCTTAACCATCTGTCTCCACTTGTCCTACCTTTTACCTTAAAAGGAGACCTAGCTGCGTCTCAGCAGCAGATGGGTTAAACGTGGACAGGTTTGAGTTCCATATAAGGCTATGAGTTGCTAAACTTCAACACCTGGAGTTTAACTTGGAAAACTTAAGTCAGTTTATGGATTTGCACCACTGAATCAAATTATAATGGGGACTTAAACGTTTGGATTTTGTAACGCAATCCAAGCAATGGCAAAAACTGTGATTCAGGCTTTGCACGAGCTATAATTAAAAGCCGAGGTTGCAGCTGTAACTGTATCACACCTGCGCCGAAGTGGGTGGGTCGGTTGTTGGAGGTGTGCTCACTTAGTGCAGCTCCTCCTCTATGAGTCAACCTGCTGTTCTTCCTTCTTATAACCCGCTCAGCAGTCTGACTGCAGCTGCCATTTTTCCTCTGCTGCCTCTATCCTTCACACATCACAAGCACAATGGTGAGTGAGTGAGCGAGCACACTTCCTGTGAGATTGTGGTGGATTTTAGATTTAATGTGATCTTGAATAAGAGTTAAGTTTTATTTGTTTGGCTCATAAGAAATGCAAGCATTGTGTCTTTTTTTTTGTTTTAGTCACTTCCTTATTTTAGAATATGCGGAACATGTGAGTTTGTAGATATGTGGTTTTTAAATAATTTGAAGTTAAAGGGGGTTTAGTCTGTAGCTTCTGAGGCATGAAGTATTTAAGGGGGTGAAAATGAACCTGCTGGTGAAAAGGGTTTGTACAAGGTGTGGTTTGCCTCCAAAATGGAGGGAGCTCTGAACGTGTTTGAAACTTGTTGAGGGTCGCTCAGGCAGTGTTTCTTGTGCTAACTTGTTCCACAATGACTGGAATGCAATTGAACCAAGGCCTAAGACTGGCTGGGAAGCAACACTTTAATTCAAAGAAGAGAGAAGTTTAATGGAGCGTTTATGAACTTTATTGCCTTAACTGGACTGACATTTTTGCACTCAGTTTTGAAGTTGTGAAGAGCTTCCTGTTTCTTCATCTCTCTGTTCTGCTTTTCTTCTCAGAACCAGAGTACAAGTAAAGGGTAGCTGCTGAAGCTCCAATCCAGGCCCAAATTTGACAGAAGGGTCTGGATTGTGGCAGTTTCTAATGCATTAGTAAATTTTTATAGCGCAAAACTGATCATTAATTTCAGCACGCTCCTTCGAAAAGCATTCCCCCCCTTGTTTTTCAGGAATACCTGTTTCAACCCTAAAATGTGAATTTCTGTTTTCTCAGGCATCTGGAGTGCAAGTCGACGACCAAGTGAAGGACATCATCAGTGACATGAAGGTGGTGAAGAGCGACGCGGATGCAAACGAGCGCATCAGACTTGTGGTCTTGGAAATCAAAGAGGGTTATATCAAAGTGGAAAGCATCTTCAGAGAAAAGGATTTGAGTGGGGAGGATGACATCTTCAAGTTCTTCTTGAGTCAGTTGGACAAGGATAAGTGTCGCTACATGCTGTACGACTGCCACTTTGAGACCAAGGAGTCGAGCAGGAAAGAGGAGCTGGTCTTTGTGATGTGGTACTTGCAGATATTTCTTTCAGGCAAAATCAGTCATTTTTAAGTAGTCAGAAATGTGGGGCTACTGTGTTTATGAAAATTGAACAGGATTGGCAAGCTGGCTGACTATTTCTTTGTTCCAGGGCTCCTGAAACTGCACCCATCAAGTCCAAAATGCAGTACGCTAGCTCAAAAGACTCGCTTAAGAAGGTCTTGACAGGTAGGTTTTTGAGTTCTTAAGAATTTAGGCAGTGTTGTAAAAATCCCATGTTTCGACACGAGTGACTTAATTTTTCACATTTATTTAAGGAAATTTATTTTAAAAAATTTTTATGTGTATATATCTTCTCAGGCATCAAACACGAGCTGCAAATGAACGACCTCTCAGATTACGGCACCAGGGACCAATTTGCAGCAAAGATCAGCAAAAACGTTATCAAAGTTGAAGGCCATGATGTCAAATAAATCAAATCCTGTTTTTGAAAAGCCAAATCTGATCACAACAGCTTCTAATCTTCTGATTCAGTTTATTTAATTTGGTCTCTTAAAAATTAAAATAAAATGGGGTCGGGATGAAGTTTCCATATCCCTCCTGTTAGTCTAAAGTTTTGTACATATGGTTAAATTCTCGCATGTTCATGTACAATTGATCTGGGTACATAAGCTGTAAAATACCTTCAGATTTACAAACTCAGTATGACCGGTCTTATAGTTTGACCCACATCTGCATTTCTTAGACTATTACACTGTGGCCACTTGGAAATACTGTACATCTTTGTATCTAAAAGAACTGAAAGTTACAAGAAAATCAATCAATGCATTGTCAAATAAAGTAAGTGAAACAACTTTGTACATTTGCTTTTATTTTTTTTTTAAATCATTTGTCTAGTGGGGAAATTTGCACATAAATTGAGGTTCAGCAGTGTAGATTTTATACCTCCAGAAAGCTGGCTGTTCTGCAGAACGTGGATGCAGCAGAAAAAGTAAAGCGCATTAATTGACTTTAGCAAGCTGCTAACCCAAAAACAAGTAATTCTGAGATTTGACCTATTTTAATGAAATTTGAATGCAATTTAGGGGGAGAATAACTGCAGTGTTCTGTCTTAAGCATAAATACCTTTGATTAAAAATGTGAATGCCTAATTTATCTGACCAACTGTCTTAATGCATCTGATAAACTTAAGTTTTCTATTGAGGCAACTAAAAGCTTTGTGCTCAGCAGCTAACTTAACTTCCCAAAAGTCATTGCATCTTTAAGGAAATAAGATTTCCTGTTTCAAACCATAAAGGGCTGAGCAAATTAAAAATGCAACTCGTGTGTAGCAGTGTCTGTGATGTCACTTCTACTTCTCAGATTCGAACCAAATAAGGAATAGTTTGGCAGGAACTCATCTTCAATTCAAAATGGACCTGCTATTTGCTTTTAACTCTGCATCTGTATGAAACCATGCACCACAAGTTGGTAAACAATGCTGGGTTTTAGTTTCACTTCTACAAAGAGTCTTTTAAAAGCAGATATGGATCAAGCCTGAAACCAAAGCACACAATGTTCATTGTGCAAAATGTTTCCTGGTGTAACTCAAGAGCAAAGAGGTTGAAACTATTAACGTGCTATATTTATGACCAAATTTGACATGTAGCAAGAACGTTGCAGTGTTGTAATACTTCCTGACAACAGACCTGTGACAGTTTTTTTTTTTTTTTTTTTTAACCCAGGCAGGATGTGCGACTGTTAATGGGGGTGTTTTTTGCATGAATGCCACACAGGGCAAATTCTTCTAGGCCCCATCCATAACCACACACAATTCCAGTAAAGCTCTTCAAGCATTAAAGCAACTTTTTTTTTTAATATTTATAAATGTATTTTAAAATTTCACATTTATTCAAACATGTCACAAAAAGTAAGAACTTGTATTCAGTTGATTTATAATGGTTATAGTATAGCAAAGTATCAAAATTTGGCCCAATACATTGGGGCAAATTTATACAACAATATATACTGTTATGGCTAATACCTGATATTTGTTAATATTGTATTATTGTATACCCTTTCAACACCTTGAAAAAAAACAACCATCCTGTTCTTTTCTTCTTCAACTAAACTCCCCACAATCCTGTGCTGTGTCACTATTACTGTAACATGACCAAAAAAATGACTAACTTGTTCCACTGCCCATCAAGAAACACATGGTAATAGGTTGGAAATAAAGATCAGTTAATATCAACCCAAGTTTATTTCTCAGACCGATACAAATATGGATAATATTAGCCATTGTTGATGCTAGTCTTGATATATTGCAAGGTCTTTCTGGAATTGTGATTGCATACAACAATGCCAGATCACAAATCGTACTACCATCATCAAAAGCTGCTTAATTTAGCAAGTTTTTTTTGGGATGCTACTCAGAATCAATTCTGCTGGTTTTTCACCCTCCAAAAATACACGTTTCATATAAATGTAGCACCATCTAAGGGGAAATAAGCTTTTTTTAAAAAAAGGTTTTGTTACCTCAAGAAGCCGATGTCAGACAGTAAAGTGGGTTGTGAATAGAGGGGGACGACATGCAGCAAAGGTCACCTAGCCAGGACTTGAACCTGCGTCGAGGACTAAGGCCTCCATACACAGGTTGTGCTTTACCCCTGCGCCCAAATAATTTTATTTCAGTGGTATGAAATGTATAATCCCTTTATCTTAGATTTTCTCCTTGTTTGAAGCAATAAGTATAAATGATTTATTCCTAGTGCTATTTTCCGCCTTCATGTAGACAGGGGAAGGTATCATTAGTTCCATAGTCCTAAGGTTGATGGAAATGGTTTGTTTTTAACCACTGAGAAAAATGGTGCGTTGTTGTCTCATGAGGATTTTTTATAACCATTATGCATTTATTAGTTTTATTGTTCGTGTTTTCAAGCATACCAGCACCCATATGTTATTTGACAAGTTTTGTGTTTTTAACCCTATTGGGTGAAGCAGGGGAATTTAGTGCCATGCCCTCTAGCTAAATAGTAATGTGTGTTGTTTTTATTGTGACTTGCTACAATTAAATGCCCATTGGGGCATGAATAAAGTAAGATGGAAGCTATCTATCAATAGCCAAGAAGCACTGTTACAATAAAAGTTGGGTCTAAATTTGTTAAATAGATTGTCAGAAAAGTTTGCTATATAAATTTCAGGCTATAGAATGATGGGGAAGAATGCTTACTTGAAAGTTGCCCAGTATACCATCACCAACATCCTCCATGGCAGAGTGAACGACGACACTTTGTCAGGTTCGGATATACCATGCTAGAGTTCAGAGTTCTGAACTCTAGCATGGTATTTTAAAGTTTATTGGAAGAAAAATGTGTGATAGAAAGTGTTTCACACTGAGACAGGGAGAACCGCAGCCATGATTGTGAAATAAAGTTCATCCAAGAGTTTTGACTGTGGCTGGATTCAGTGCTTCAAGAAGTAGAACGGCTGGTATCCATCCACTGATTTCGGTGGAACTGGGCTTGACTAGTCAGCAAATTTTATTGACCTGAACTCCATAGAGTCTATGGAGTGCAGTTGAGAGGAAGATGAGAATCAATGCAAAAACACAACCTGAAGGCCTATTTTAAAGCAGTCTGGGCTAACACCTCTGGTGTGGAGCATGGAGGCATTCACAGTCTGATTGCCTCCATGCCACACCACACTTATGCAGTATTTTATGCAAAAAGACCCTCATCCAAGTACTGATTACATATTCTGTCTATAAAAATGCTTTTTAATATAACATATTTTTTCTTTTAAAAATGCTTAGCTGTAAAATGGAATATCTGGATTATCTGAGAAAATTTTATGTTTTCATTGTCTTCAAGTAAAAAAACAAATTAATTAGCATAAATAATATATAATTAAGAGCACATTGGTTTCAAAGTTTGAACTTAATTACTGAGATTTTGACTTCTGATTTGACATCCACATGTATAACTTAGAATCAGGAAATAAAAAAATATTCTGAGAAAAGTAGGAAATTTCTTGTCTTCAGTTATTTTTACAATTTGGAAACCGTTTTACAGAATCTGTACAAATAAATTATCATCTCAAGTTAAGGCTATGTCCATAACCAACTTTTTTTTTGGATTATTTAGGGTTCCAGCTTTATATTTGTGTGTGAATTTTGATATTTTTGTGTAATTCTTTTGGTTCTGCATTATTTGTGCCTAAAACCGTCTCACCGTTCTTAGGCTGTTGAATTTTTCTATTTGTTACAGATGTAGTTCTTGGTACAACTTCGTCACTTCCGGTATGAAAACTCAGCGCTTCCTCTCTCTCTCTCTCTCCATTCTTTCATGCCTCTTCACAGACATGCAATCGGTAGTGCTCAACTGTAGTTTATTCATTCATACAAATCTGATGTGTTTGTCAGCCAGCTGCAGATTAAAGCAGGCTCTACAATGAACCTTAAAGTGTTCCCATCATTCAACCACATAGAAAAGACATACAAAGTAATTGCACAGATTGAAGCACGTCTGACGCGCATTCACATTCCCTTTTTAACACTGAACTATGGGGGAAATGTTTGGACTATAAAGCAAAGGGATAAATAACTTCTGACATAGTCAGAATCGTAGATGGAATGTGGGCTTCAGTAAAGACTGCAGCAGGATACTCTCCTCTAATCTTACTTTGAAATATTCATTACACAAAAATATTTGATCCCTAAAAGTTGCAATGAAATGCAAACAACTACAGTACAAGAAAGAATAAATTTGGAATGCATAACTAGGTAATTATAAGGCATATTTGGCGGTTTTATTGTAGCGTTCCTGGTGAGCTTCAACTCAGACGGATGTTCCTTCCTTCAGTTCCACAAATTCCCCCTAAAAAAATAAATAAATATGAAAACGTGACAAAATATGTAAAGATTTAAAGCCAATCCGTGTGTTATAGCAGTATGAGACGCACTTTGACCTTCAGGTGTTCCTGTAGTGTTCTCACAGTCTCTCTCTCTTTGGTCAGCTGCTCCTGAGTGGCTTTAAGAAGCTGCTGGAGCTTAGTGGCTGCTTGGCCAAGGTCTTTGGACAGCTTCTTCTCCTTCTCAAGGCGCTCCTGTTCAAATAATTATAGCAAACATAACTATGAATCTGTAAAATGTTTCAAAGATTTGAGGAAAACAAACTAAATAGCCACATAATTGTACTGGTCTCACAGTCAAGTATATACAATTTTTCATACCACTTAAAGTGTTTCCATATTTTTTCATAACAAGCTATAAGGAACTTCATAGGAAACAACATAAACTGGTTGTTTTTGAACACCTATAATCTGAAAAATGTGGGGTAGATTTGCACTTGGATTTCTACCTAACCTGACAGGACAGGAGGGCATTAATTTGTAAAGCAGCCAAGAGGAACATGGCAAGTCTGGAGGAGCTGCAGAAATCCGTAGCTCAAATAGAACAAGATTCCACTGGCAAAACGACTTAGTCTTGCACAGAGCTACACAAATCTGGACTTTACTGAAAAGCAAAAAGAAGATGGCCACTGTTCAATGTGCCACAAAAAGTCCTGTCTGCAGTTTCTTATGTCAAATATGGAGAACAGCAAACATGTAAAAAGAAGGTCATCAAACATGTTGAGAGGAGATCAAATTTGACTTTTAGGAATATGAGCAAAGCTATGTGGATAATCCATATAGCATGTGAAACATAGTATGGGCAGGATCATGCTGTGGGATGCTTTTCTTCAGCAGGTTGTGGTGGATTCTCAGTCGTCCAGGTTATGATAGTCCTGTGTGCTTCAAACAAACTGGTTTCACAGAACTTTTGAGAATTTCCCAGTGGAAGAACTAACTTGCACCCAACAGGATGCAAGTTGGGTAACCATATTACCATTAACAATGGTAACATGGTTACCGTCGTTAATATATGATAACCATGGTGCCGTTTTTTTTGTCTGTTTAATTTGTTTTTTCTTTAAGGATGTTGGTTACTGTGTGACCTGCTGTGTGTTTACCAATTCTGCTGAAATTCTTCATGTTATGAGGGGGGAAAAGTTATATGATGTAACTGACAAATGTACGATAAACATATCTTTAAAAAAACAAAACATAAAAAATAACTTTTAGTCTTCTCTTGTATGAGAGGTGAAACGTCTTTGAGAAATAGAAGAAATCCAGTTACCGTCTAAACACTCAAGATTTACTTTAACAGGGACAACGAAGCTGGTCAGAGTTAATGGAAACATTGATTGAGATCGTAAACACCGCACAACTTTAGATCAATATACTCTCACTTGTATATTTGGGGCTGACTGATTTTTGTGGCTTCTTTTGAATAATAAATAAAGGAAAGTGTTTATCACAGCAGAATGAAAAGGTGCGGTACTGAGCTAAACGTTACATCTGGGTATCCTAACACACCTTGAGCTGAGCTACGTCTTCTGTGTCAGATTGCGGCGCGTCTGCAGAAACTTTTAAAAGATCCAGCTGGGCCTGGAGTTCCCCCACCGTCTTCTGGGCCTGGAGGTCAAAGAGGCATCTCAGTGTGACTCACTACAGCTTCACAAGAACACACGACCAGCGAGCGCACTGGTAACTTCTCTGCTACCTGCTCAAATTCCTCCAAGAGCAGCTGCCTCTGAGTCTCCTCTCCGCGCAGCTTCTCCGTCGTCTGACTCAACTCATTCTGAACCTGGCAGCACACACACCATCAAAAAGCTGTAAATACACACTTTTCCATATACGCATGTGTCAAATCAGCACACTGAAGCTGGTCCAAGTTAGTTTCTTGTCGATATGTTTTAGCTGAAATGTTCAAGTAGAGAACTTATGTTCTGTTCTGTTAATGGAGAAGAAAATTAGTTAAAACAAGATGGATGGGAGCATGCTAACATAGAGGAAGAGCAGCAGTGAGGGTTAAGTGTACTTAGCCAACGCAAACAGTTGTTAGCATACAGAGCCACTGTCAGAGGAGTACTGGACAGACTGGAAATGAAGCAAGTCCTGAATCTAAACTCATCCGTTTATGTTTACACACGCTCGCTTTATTATTATTAGGACGTCAGCTAAAAAACCTGATGGCAAATAAAAAGGATCTTTATTTAAGATTAGACCCAGCTCCTATGGGCCGAGTTCTGGGTTGCTGTTCCAGTCACTGTCTGGTACTTTCTGACAGGAGGTGGAGGGTGCCCTGTGATCCTCGCACCCTGACCTGACTGGGTTCGGCCTCAGCCGGGCCGTTCTGCTCTCCCTGAGTCCGCTTCGTGATCTCGCCCAGCTGTGCTCTGACCTGAAACAGGAAGCCGTCGCCAGTCACTCATTATGCAATCGCTGTGGGTGAATCCCTTGACGTCACTGAGAACCTTACAGAGCAGGTTGTGAGCATAAAGGAAGGATTTCCACTAATTCCTCATGCCTCCCCTCTCAATGCAGTTGCTCAGGTATTTGGATTTGTACAGGTTTGTCTTTGAAGGCCAAAAAAAAAAAAGACAGGAGCGTCATAAAAACTCACCTGTTGGAGCTCCTCCTTGTGTGCCCGGACATCCTTCTGGGCCAAGTCCAACTGGTTCTGGCAATCTGACAGCTGCAGCTTCAGCTGAGCATAGAGGGAACAAATAGAAGATATGAAACAGATGGAATTGATCTAGGTTCAGCTTCTTCACTCATTCCTAAGTAAAATCCAGGGCAAAAAATTGCCTTGAACATTAATGAACAACCAGCATCAGGGTATAAAACAATAATGTAAGTTTTGATCCTCTGATAGAGGTCTGCTCACGTCATCTAAAAGAGTATGGCAGAGGAAAGGTGCTCTGGTCACATGAGGAAAAAACTGAACCTTTCAATCAAAAAGATATTTTAAAAATTCAATTTCAAACTTCCCTAGTTTGAAACTGGAAAAAAAAAGTTGAGTACAAAACATTTAACATTCAAATGTTGTAAATCATGAGTCAACACAACAGTGAGTTTGGCTTCTTTCACAGCTTTTTAGGGCTGGATCTCATTTAGAGTCATCATATCTGGAATGGTTTCTTACACTAAGTTTCTTTTAAAAAAAGGTCAGTTTATGACAACTTTATGTAGCTTAAAAAAAGAAAAAGGGAAATCCAAGGATTTATAATCACAAATTCAACCCTGATGAAAAGGGGTTCAAAGTTGAACGAGTAACACATGGAGATTTAATAAAAAGACAGCTTGTATTTATTGTGTATTTATATAAGAGATTGGTTTCTGCTTGTGTACCTGCTCCACTTCCTCTGAGGTCATTAGGTTGTCTGATTGCTTTTCAAGCTGAGCTTCCAGGAGCATCACTTGTTCCTTCAACTGAACAAACATACAAAACAGAATATTTAATATTTTTACTCAAAACCTCCCTAAAAATGTGTTTTATAGTAAGAAAAACCAACCTGTTCTACACTTTGGTTTTCTGCTTCCAGCTTGCTGACTTTCTGCAAAGCCTGTCAGAGTCACAAAGGGAAGAGCGACGTCTCAGACAGAATCAGACTGAGCATGACCAAAGGTCAGGCTTCCACATACCTCCTTCAGCTGTTCTTCTGAGTTTGCCATCTTTGACTTCCAAACCAGCTCCTCCTCTTCCACGCTTTTCTGCAGATGTTTCAGCATTCCTTCCTGCATCATAATTACACAAGTAGTATTTATTTAATACTAAAAGCTAATGACTGTTCCATGTTATGCTGATTTCATCCACTTACAGTTTCAGCCAAGACCGTCCTGTACTGGTCACATTCAGCCTGAAGGGAACTGTAGTTCTCCTCTGATTCCTTCAGTTTCTCCAGCAACTCCTACATCAAAACAACAAAAACATCCAAAGCTACTTCTGGAAACATTTTCATTAACTTTATATTTGTTTATGAAGGAAAAAAAAAAAAAGGAAATGCTTACTGGCGATGCTGTGCTTGAATGAGACTCATTACTCTGCTGCCTAAGGGCCTCCTGAGCTTTCTGTGTAAATGCTTTTAACCAGTTGGGCTAAAAGAAAAAGAAAACAGAAAGATCATCACTGTGAATTGGATCGCTGTAACAGTATCGGTTAGTGATCTCCATTACTTACCTGCTCTGTCTCCATTGGTATCTGTGGGAAGAGCGACTGAAGAGCTTCTTTGGCTTCGTTCTGAAGAGCTGCTAGTTGAGCAGCACCATTCTGCAGCAGAGGACGATCTAATCAGTTGGCTCATAAACATCAAGTCATTCATGTAAAAAAAACTAAATAAAAGCTTACAGCATCTGTGGCAGCTTTTGCTTCCCTCAACTGCTCTTGCAGTGATGCAACAAGGGAATCCTTCTCAGACAGACTGACAAAAAACAACAGCATAGTTCCTCAGTTCTCAGTTCTGTTGAACCCAAATTAAAGCACAGATACAACAGTTCTCTATGAATTTATGGCAGATGTTCCTACAGTGGTCAGGCAATAAATAAGAGCAATAAATACACCAACAAAAGCAAATTTTGGCCATTACATAAAAGGAATAATCTCTGGAGATAGATATTTTCCATACTCATGTACATTTCTGCATCATATTTCAATTATACATGGTATAATAGTTTTCCCACAGCACAAAAATCAGAGACCAAATGAAAGTCATGAGTGCATTTGTTTAAGAAAAAAAAAGTAATGGCAACAATAAAAGCGATAAGCAACAATATTTAAGACTTAACTAGTACGGAAGATATTTAAGATATTGAGACTGACTAAATTTAAGTAACTTGCAGAACCTCTCAATCCCCGATCTATGTAGGTTTACAGGACAATAAAAAAAAGAAAGTAGTAAATTGTCAAGTTTTGCTTTGTAAACATTTTTCTGTGGATGTTTCGTCTAGTCGGAGGCTAGATGAGTTTTTCCTCACACCAGCTTATTTCCATGTCTCTACACATCCAGACTTTGAGCAGAGTGAAGGAACCCTGGAATCTTCATATAATCTTCACAAGTATTACCAAATCACTTTTTAACACCTTGAACAAAAAGGAATGAAGTAAAATCCAGGTGCAGTATGTTACCTGTTCTGCAGTTGTGCGAGCTTTGCTGTACTGTCCGACTAGAGAAACACAAAACGACAATTTTTGTTCAGTAACACCGCATCGGCCATAGAATAATTTACATTTAACACGGAGAAACTTACTTTTGCGTTTCCAACTTGCACCATCTCTTCTTTGAGGTTTTTGAGTTCTTCCTGAAGTGAGCTGATGAAACTGGCATCCTCACTAAACAGATTAGCATCAGTTAATTTGAGCCTAGCCAGCAGGGATCTCTATCCCTTTGTTTTCCACGATAAACAAAGGAAAATGTCTTACCTCTTATTTTTTTGCTCAAGTTCAGTAATAGTGTTCTCCTATTGGATCAGATTCTCATTGTTAGCATCAGGAATAACAGTGGCTCCACTGGACAGTGGATTTAGTACCAATTGATTGTAACACTCACTGCAGCTTCCTGCTTTATCTGCAGCTGCTTCAGTTCTTCGTGAAGTGAACTCAGCTGGCTGTCCTTTTCTTGAAGGCTGTAAAAAAATAAACAAAACAAAAAATTAGTAAAAATTCTTTTTAAAAAATCTTCCCTTTTACATGTCATGCTTGCAAAACACAAAAGACGACCCACTTACCTGAGCTTTAGATGTTCCAGTTCTGCTGGCTTCACCTGCTGATATAGTGATAAAAATCACTCAGCGTTTTGTCCAAGCAAAAGTCAAATTGAAAGATCAAACAAAAATGTCCTACCTGCTTGCTATCCTCATCCTGTTTGCTCTGACTAGCCTCCAGCAGTGAGTTGATGGAGGCCACCTGTTGCGTGAGCTGGCTCTTCTCTGCCTGCGTCTCACCGAGCTGGGCAGTGAGGGTCTCCACCTGAGCAGAACGCTCCTTGACCTCTGCCTCCAACCTCTCTATTCGCACTTGGTACTCTGCACGGACAAAATGCAACTTGCTCTACACCATAGCATGAGAAAGATAATGAACACAACCCTGCCACGCCTTTCTCTGACCTGACACTGCACTGCTGTCCTGCTGGCTCTGCTCCAGAGTGGCCTGCAGGCTGCTGTTTCTGCTCTGCGTCGTCCTGAGCTCCTCGCTCACCTCCTCCAGTCGCTTCTGCAACGCCTGCTCACTTTCTGCACGGCTCGCCTGGGGGATTTTGGTTAAAATGCATCAGACAGCAGGGGGCAGCAAAGGCTCACTGAATCATTGATTAAGATATGAACTTAGAAAAAAGTGAATTAAATTTTTCGAAAAAATAAACATAAACATACCCTAAGTGTTAGAATCAGTTTGGTAGGGAGGAGTTAACATTTTAACACTTTTGCACAACAGTCTTGCAGAGAGGAATGTTAAGGAATTTAGAGATGATTCAGACAAACAGCTCCCGCACTTTTAGAATGCCTAGTTGCAACATAGTAAGACTCTGGCAAACATGAAACAGCTGTGATGGAGAGTAGGTTAATGATTAAACAACAGGGCATGTCAGCTGTGCTCACTAAGTCGCTACAAATAACCAGTAATAGAGGAAGATGTGAGCCACTGACGGTACAGACAAGTTGCAAATGAACTGAGACGTACTTCCTTTCAGTAAGCCACGGGGTTTGACTTGAAACCAGGAAGTGAACAAATATAAAACCAGTTTCAAAGTCTACATGGGCAATTTATTTACGTTTCATCTTTGATACCTGAGAAATTTGTAAGCTGTAAATAATTGAGTTCTGATTATTTTTCTAATGCATAGTTTCTTCGGATCATAATTCTGCAATCAAAATTCTAATGTTTAAAAAGAAGTGCTAAATAACATTTTTGGGTTTTGTAAAAGCATGCAATAAAGACGGGTGACCAAAGTGTGATGCAGGGGCCATTTGCATCCCTTTGAGTGATTTTTGACTAAAACGGTATAATTTCCACTGATTAGTGCAGACAGACACATTTTTAAATACATTTAAGTGTAACTACAAAAAAAAAAAAGAAACCGTCAAAATAGACACTTCACATAAAGATGTTGGATACAATGCTAATTATTTGTCTTGCGTTTGCTTTTCATTTAAGAGTAAGGAGGATCCCAAACTGGACACACCCAATTATTAAAGCTGGCTTAATAAAGCAAGCGGTTTCGTTGTGACTCGTATCCTCTTCTTCCTGCTGAGAATAACTTAAGATTTCTAGAACAAGAAAACAATGTGTCCAAAAAATTCAGGACATCAAGTGCCTTTCTCTGATATGATACTTTTTTATTATGCTATTGTTATTCATTTATTGTTGAGCAGGTGAAAATTTTAAATTGTGCATGAAAACCACAAAGAGCCTAGGCATGTTTTCTGTCAGGCTTAAAGGCTTAAGCTCTTTTTAAACACCTACAAATCCCTTTATCACCCGTCATATTTATTTAAGATGTTTTTAATCTTAAGAGTCCTCCAGAATCCTCAAGTATGAGGATGGGTTTAAAAATAAAAAAGTTAGAATAAAACATACAGGAGGCTTTTGTAGTTCTTTCCTAGAAGGACAGCTGACAGTGTTGGTGAGTTTAAAAGTGAACGAAAGATGCCTTTTTGTTAAATTTAGTATTTTTCCTGATATTTTCATTGCATGTAATTTTCTTTGTTTACTTTTAAATAAGCTTTTTATTTTGATCTCAATTTTAATTGTGCAATTTTATCTTTGATTAAATATTTCAGCTTTTTTTATTCCCATTTTCTTTAAAACTATAAAATTTTATTTATATACTGACTTGTATTTTATCTTACTTTATTTCTTATTGCCATCATATCTTAAATTACTTCCATCCATTTCTTAGTACTATCAGGGGTTTTGTTTGATTGTATTTGTGCCCAATTTAAAAAATATATTTATTGAATTTGATTGATAAAAATCCTTTTAATATTTGGTCAAACAAATATTGGGCCTTTTAAGCCTAGTTTTTAAACGGTTTTCTGTGTTTTGGTTTTGACACGGTGGGGGACAGGCTGTTTCTTGTAAAGCACAAAGTTGTATGAAGGGTCCTTACAGAAATATTTAATAAAGCTTACCAGATTTAGAATCTTTACAGTATTTTTCTTGAAGGTGAGTTATTACACAGCTACACCGATTCCTAATCCCTGCAGTAACCCATTCCCTGAACACGAGAAGGTCAGACAATAGGTGGGAGAAAAGGGTAACTTTTTTTTCTCCATTTCATAACCAAGTGGCTACTGAAATATGATACTGGATTTAATAGAAAACAACAAGAATAAATCTGCTTCCACATGGAAACCCGAGTACGTCTCCTGTATATTATAATAAAAAAAGTGCCGTTCCCACAGGCCGGGCCAACCTGCAGCAGTGAGAGCTGCTTCTCTGCGGCAGAGAGCTTGGACTCCAGCCCTTTCCTGATGTGCTCATCAGCAAGGAGACTTTCCATCTTCTCTCCGAGCTCTTTGGTTAGCTTTGCACATTCCTGACGCAGCTTGGCCAGCTCTGCATTTTGTCTGAACGGAGAATGACGGAGGAAAAAAATAAAGGAATGCGATTAAGTGAAGAAAAATTTAGAAACTAAGTAATTCAATCACAAAACACCAGGTATACTACATATAAGGTCTATATTTAAATGTAGTTAGAAACTCACTTGCTCTCAGCTTGACTAGTTGCCTGGTTTAGAGCATCACGAAGGATTGAATTTTCCTGCTGCAGACGAGCAAGTTGGGCATTAGGACCATTTTCCAGCTGGTCCTGCAGGCTCAGGATCTGCAGTTTAAAGGTTTTTTTTTTATCAGTGACACTGCAGAAAGACTGGCAAATAAAAGCATCTTTACTTATACTACAATATATTTCAGCAGATAAGAATCCAAGATCAAGTTCTTACCAAATGAATAGTGATATTAATTGAACTAACCTTTGCATTGAGCCTCTGGGTCTGGGCTACATGGTCCTGGTAACTGGCCTGCATGCGCGCTTGCAGAGCGATCATTTCTTGCTCCCTCTTACTCAGCTGAGAGCTGAGCCGCGTCTCCACGCTGGCCACCTTGGATTTCTCCGCCGACAGCTCCTGATGAACGCAAACTACAGTCAGACCCGTTCACTTCACGTTTCTGAAGTTGCAGAGTCACTTCAGGGTGAAGAAAAGTGAAAATAGCAGTCACTAATTTCACTTTTTAATCTTTAAGTGAGACTTTGGTCTGGTAATATTATTAAACACATAGTTTACGAAACAAATGTGATTCGGTGTGAAACAGTGAGGCAACATTTAGATTTTCAATTCAAATTATGGTAAACATTAAAGCTGAGTACTAACAAACTCCCACCTCCCTCTGAATAGATTCTGACAGGAGCTTTATAAAGATTTGTTCCAATAAGAAATCTGGTTTTAATCAGCAAGTTATTCTGTGTGCTTTACTCCAACGCCACCTTCAGGACAAAAAAACCCCAAAAAACCCCTAAATTTAGAGTATGCATGGGTAAGTATGAGACACTTTCATAACCTTCAGTAAAAACATCCCTGCAACACCATATTAAAGCAGAAATGTTTACTAACGACTAACTGTTTTTATTTAACCTTTTGGCTGCCTTGATTTTTTTGTTTAATTTTTACACAACACTGTGTTGATTCAACTAAAGCGTGGTCAGATTGTGTGTTTCAGGGTAATTTTAAATTTTCATTATTTTCCTCTTTCCTTTCAGCGTGTTTGAGCCATCGACTCATTCAAAATCCATTTTCTGGATGCAGAAAAATTGCAATCTGACTTGTTTTCCGTATTTCTGTGAAAACCCCTCCAACATGTCATGTTTCATAGTTATCCAAGAAGGTGAAGATAACTTTTTTTCATGCATTGTAATTCTGCAATTTCATCTTTGACTTCACAACTTTACACAAAGACTAAAAAATGATCAGATTCAGTGCTACAGACTCTGATCAATAAACCTTGGACATACTCAGGCTTGGGTATGACGAGATTTATTTTTTAAGATGGGAAATTGATTTATTTTCTTAGATTCCCAGGGAAAAGTGAAGTGTCTTAATGTTTGCCAGCAGGTAGGGGAGGGACAACACTGTAAGGCAGAAATCTCTGGTTTCCTAAAACTTTCTCTAATATCTCATTAATAGGACTTTTAAATCACAGCAGAGATTGACATACATTTTTTAAGTTTGGTTTGTTTTGTACCTTGGTTCACCTTGACACTAGCCTATGAGCAAATCTGAACAGCAAAACCTAATTTGAAGGATCCCAGCACAGAAAATGTGTCGTGATGAGCATTTCAGTTTTGAACCTTGGTCAGTTCTCGAAGACGATTCTTAGCTGCAGAAGCATCCTCCTGCTCTGCTGCCAGCTGTTTCTCTCTCTCCTCCAGCTGCTTCTTCAGCATGGCAACCGGATCTCCCTTCTGAGTGGCCTAAAAATCACAATACACAGAAAAAAGTACATACCTCTCTTTATGTTGTGGTTCTTTTTTTCCCCCCCAATCACCAACTGCTGAGTTTCATACCGTGTGCCAGGTATCCTGGATGATGCCGACTTTCTCAGAGAGGATCTCGATGAGCCTGTGCGCCTCCCCCTCACTGAACACCATGCTGCTGATGGTGGAAACCAGAGATTTATAGGGCAGGTAGAGAGGAGCATCAGCACAGTCGACTACCGCCGCCGCAACAGCTGCTGGAGAGAAGTAAACATGATAGCAGCAAATTGAGAGATAAGAACAAACAGATTTATTTTTGGAAAGCTTCGGGCTTTCCTGAAGATGACTGCATGTGAGGAAAAAGGACAAGGTTGAGGCTTGTCCTTTGAGTCTGTAGCACTGGGAAGTTTCAGATGGTAAAATGCTGGGTTGCTGTGGCACCAGGCAGAGACCAGCTGCAGGGAAAGGAGAAGGTCAGCCCCTCCTCTCTGCTCATTGTCAGAGGCACTGAAAAGCTTTGTAAGCTAACCAAACAGGGCCAACAGTGTTTGGACAAGCTGCTGTGCTCTACGTCCCTCAGAGCGGCGTGCCAGTCGTTACCCACCGCTGCCCCTTGGTACTGTGGGTACACAGCTGGAAGCTCATCAGTACTGACAGGTTGTTTCTGCCTTGCACTAGACTGCACAATTATATAACCCAACTATGCAGGCATGTCTTCGCTCTCGATTCAGCAGCACAAAACGCATAATCACCAGTGTTGTGGCTAATGTAGTTCCTGGCTCCACGACCGCTTCCTGCACTTCAGAGGAGACGACTAATTTCTGCAATGGAAGCTCTAAAAGCAACAGCAGCTCTGAGCTTTTGGTGACCAGTGACTAGTTTCCTTTTAGTTATTCATATATATTACCAAACTAAGTAAAAATATATAGTGGCGCATTTAAAAATGGAAATACAGCCATACTGACACCACTAAATCAGGCTTCCTACATGTTTTTCTATTTCCGATTCCAAACTTTTCCAGACTCAAATTTCCAGAGTTTCCAATCCTTCCAGCAAATAAAAAAAAATGCAAATGTTTTCTGTGATTTTATGGCAGATAATTATTTGAATGTAGAAACTGTAACTGCTGAAAGAAGTAAGGCGGATAATCTAACAAATAGACACATATAGGTAGAAAGGAATTAGACAGATGAATGCGATGGACAAAAGGACAAATGGACTGACAAAACAGAAAGAACAGATGACATGATGGATAGATTTCTTTAGACAATGTGAAAAGAAATAAACATTTCCATAATTTCTTTTTTCTTTCTGTGATTATCCAGATGTGGAGAAATCTTTAATCCAATGCTACATTTTTCACAGACTGTGTAGGAACTCTAAAATGTTTAAAATACGGCCAAACCTAAATATACAACATGGCTTCTAAAGCAGAATGAAGTAAATTTGTCCTGATTATATTTGCTTACCGGGCTCAGACTTCTTCTTGGAAGCCTTCTTTTTGGGTTCTTGTGTTTTAGCTGGAGCAGGAGCCTGCTGAGACCCCACTGGAGGCACGGCCATTACTGGGACATCTTTGGTCACCACCTCCAGCACTGGGGCAGCCTTGGATGGAGCTGCTGCCGACTTGGCTGGGGCTGTAGCGGACTTGCTTGGTGCCGGGGCAGACTTGTTTGGTGTGGGGGTCGAAGATTTAGCCTGAGCGTTGGTGGATTTAGCCAATGCAGGGGCAGCAGCAGAGGGAGGTTTGGTTGATGGAGGAGCCGAAGCAGATGCAGGAGTGGATTTTGAAGATCCGGAAGCAGACTTGGTTGAAGGTGGTGAAGAGGACGAGGCGGCTGCTTTGCTCTGCACAGCTGGGGGAGGCTGGGTTGCAGGAGAGGCTGCTAAGGACTTTACTGGCACTGCAGCAGACACCATCGGGGCTTGCTGAGTTGAGGCTGGCTCAACCTTCGCCACCTTCTTCTTCTTCTTGTCCTTAGGCGAGGGCAAAGGTGACGGCTCAGCAGCAGTTTGGGGTTGTGTCTCCGCAGCCACTGGAGCTGAAGACGGTTTAACTTCGAGGACTGGAGCAGGCTGAGGAGCAGGAACAGCAGATACAGCTGGAGCAGCAGCAGCAGCAGCAGCAACAGCAGCAGCAACAGCAGCAGCAGGCTCAATGGCTGCTTCAGCTTCAGAGTCAGCAGCTTCTTCAGCTTTCTCCTGTTCCGGGATTTTTCCATTTGGCTTTTCCTCCTTTTTCTTTCCACGGCTCTTCTTCTCGGCTACTTTGTCCTTTTTCTTTTTCTCCGAGCGAACTGACTGTATTTTACCCAACTCTTTGCGTTGTTTAGCAAGGGCCTCCTCATAAGAGGTTTCCTTCATGGAGAAGGTGGAAACAAGGGCGATCCCTATGGCAGAGATCACCATGAAACCACCAAATACCATAATCCCAAGAGTCTGGGGGTCGTAGATATCCATCTTTTGCTTTCAGTAAACCTAAAAGGAGAAACAGGAACCTATGAACAGAAGTAACAATCAAACATACTGTTTACAGCAATAACATAAGCCAGTAATTAGGGTAGTATGGTATTACATGTCAGGTTAAAAATAAAAAAACTGCAATAAACATATAAAGAAATGCTCTAACAAGGTCTTTACGTTTAATAACCTCAAGGTGCCGCTAATATCCCTAAATACATTTGAGTGAAGGCTGCAGTGACCAGACTGTGCAGCTCAAATCTTACCTAAAAAAATACACACTTCTACTGGGGCAAAGCATCTGCTTAAATAACTGAATCCTCCTACTCCTAATGCTGTTTAACAAAAAAAAAACCCAGCATCAATAAGCACTGAAAGAAGAAAAAAAAAACAGAAAAACAAACTAAGCAGGAGTCTGTATTACCCAACAACTTCTTAGCCAATAAAAACTTTTTTTGGGGTGGTGGTGGAGAGATATATTTTGTTTTGCTGTTTATTTGTAATATTTTTTTAGGTTATTTATACTTTTTATATACATGTATATGCATGTTTATAATGTTTGCACTTCCTCTAAAAATATATATATATATTTTTTTTCCTCTAAAATATATAGCAAAGATTCATTAGAAGTGCATTTTTGTTGGCATGAATGTAAATGTTATCACACTTATTTTTTATACTAATGTCAAAAATGTAGACTGTTTTATGAAATTTTGTTAAATGTTTAATAAAACTAACAAAAAATTCTGATAAGAGAGCATGAGCTGTTCTATCTTTAATTTCAAATTCAATAATTAAAGTAATGTAATAAGTATTTTTAGTAGCAAACACTCTATAATTTGATGTATTAATAATTATTAATGAGTATCCACACAAAGAAAGATGTTTCCCTCAAAAGTTGGCAGGTGGTTCGCATTTATTTCCTGTCCTGTTAACAAAAAAAGGCCTGGAAGGTTTTCAACCTACAATCCCAGTCACAAACCAGAATGCTGAGCCTGCGGGGCCAGAAAACCTTCCTTAGATACACTAAAGCACCTTCCTTACTTTTTATCCCAGCACCAGTCTTGGCTTTATTTGTCTATCTATCTATATATTGAAATCCAGGAAATAAAAAAATAAAACAAAGGGAAAAACCATAAAGACCGTTTTCTGTAAAAACAAATTTATATACACCTTTTTAAAAAGGTAACTGTTTAGCAATTTTAGTGCGATCAGAGTCCAGAAAAGTCCCTGTTCATTGCAGGGAAAGAGAACGCTGAAAGGAGAATGTGCTGCTTCCTGATCTGCGGTGTCACACGTCAGTGCATCTCCACTGAGACTGAGCAGAAGAGGAGGACTTCAAAAAAAAAAAAAAAACAACCAAGGATGATTTCAGCCTCAACAGGAGACTCAACCTACTGATGTGTTACAGGCTACGTGTACTTTCCCAACTCTCTGCCTTGTATTCGTGTGCACCGGATTCCCTCTGTGGGAATTAAAATAAGTCTTTATCCGCTATTTATTTCTCTCTCAGGCGTACTGTTAGCAATATCTCTGCATAACTCGTCAGTTTTTATTACACAATAAAAGCAGTGGTTCCACGAAGTTTTTGACTAGTTCATCTAACACATTTAAAGGGATCTGAGGAAAGGGGGGATAGAGGCAGTTAAGACACATTATATGCACAAAATCCAGCATAACAATGACATGGTGCAAATTATCACAAGACATAAAGCTTTAAAACGTTACTTAACAGCTAGCTGTAGCGCTATCAGTATTAATCAATGGATTTCGCTAATGTCCAGCATACCAACTGTTGGTCTACGCAAGAAAACGCTACAAAGCCCGCAAGAAAACCTGAAAATAAATCAAGAACCAAAAGTCTAAATAATCCCTCTTAAGTTTTAGCCGCAGTCTTTCAATCCAAGTAGTTATTTAACAGTTCATCTCGAAGATAGCTGTCCAAGCTAGCTAAGCCTGACTCAATGAATAAAATTTTCCAAGAATCCCATACTTACTGCGCTGCTGCTCCTGGTAAAGATACAGCTGCTTGCTTCAAAAAGGTGCTGGTTGAGGGCAAAAAAAACAGGCTCTGGGTTGGAGATGATGTGACTTCTATGGAAAGCTACCTCTATAATCCAGCTAACTTGAATCTTATTCTTTTTTTCCTCTAACGGCGCTCCCCCCCCTCACTCCGCTGGATCCGTGGTCTGCTGTGAAGTCGTGGCACTTCGAGCTGGCTAGACGCGCTGGCCCCGTGCCCCTTACAGCTACCATAAATCTAGAAGGGCTCTGATTGGCTGAGAAGGACCTCAGACCGGAAGAGGTTCCTGCTGGGAGATGTAGTCCTTCACTGTCAAGTCAAACAAAAGCGGTTTGTTTTTGAATGGAGACCTTCCACAATCACATCAACACAGCGATTAATACTGTTAGACTTTTCAAATACTTTAAGTTAAGTGTAGCAGTCTTTTTAGAAATAGAAATAGAACTCCATACAAGGGAAAGATGAAAGGATTTTACAGATTGCAGAACGGGTTTTTCCTTCTGTAGTCCTAAGGATGTCAACGTGAGAAACCTAAAGATTTCTAGTTGCAATCTGACAAATTATGTTTTCAAAGTATCAAAGGGTTGGGTATAAATTAAAACGCATATTTAGAATAAATACAACCACCAGACAGCAACAGAAAAAGGGGACAACCCTATAGGAACCACCAACTGTCAAGAGAAGCATAACAGAACTTAAAACACCAGAACTTAAAACACCAGGAGAAACAACTTACTGACTAAACGAAGTAAATTCAAAGAATAAACAAATTTTGACAAACTTCACATCTATACTATTGTTAAAACAACCTGTTACACATATATATATGTCCTTTAGAAGAAACAAAATTAAACTGCAGAAGTAGTATGAAATAAAGCAGTTATGAGAGGCCTTTTGATGCAATCAGTGTTTACCATCCTTGTGGTGGAACCTGCTTTTCATTGGGGTGAATATTTTTGGCAAATTTTCTCCTATGATAATCTCCAGGCATTATGAATATTTCAGTTCATATTGAGTTTTTCAAACACATTCACACAACTATTCAGTGAAAGCATGATTTATAATCAATCCTTTTGCCTTTCATTAGGGGATTTAAAGTTTGAGTTGAGTCATATGTAGACATCATACACTGTATGCTGTCTACATATAAAAAGGCCTCTACATCCAGTGCTAAAGTTTTAAGATGAAAAAGGTACGTTTCTGTGCGGAGTGAGAAGTGGTCCTTTAACTTAAAGAATTACACAATTAAAAATTTATGTGGAAATGATTCCAAATTGAAGAAAAATAATGTACAATTTGTTTTAGCCAATAAATTAAAGGCATCTATGATGAAGATGCAGCCTTCAGAGAGAGATATGCTGCCACCCAGATAGTGCCTTATTCAGCAAAATCCTTGGCTATGTTGGAGAGAAAATGCCAAATCACATTCTGCACGTTCCATAACAGCAAAGCTCCGCTGAAAAAGAGTCTGCATGCTGAACATACCTGTCGGTACAATTTACAGTTACTGTGGAAAACAGATTTCTTGTCTTTCTTTTTTTGTCACAGCTACATACTTCAGCTCAGTAAAACACAATGTTAATATCGAACAAATATACCCAGAATAAACTCCTTTCAATCTGTGCAGATTTGTTTATTAAAATATATACTTCACACACTGAAGTAGGTAAATGAATCATCTTTTGGAACAATTACTATTGATTACTTACATAAACTTCAATAAAGTTCTGCGATCAGGTCACTTGAGATGAAAACTAAGCTTCTTTTGGTCGTATAAAATGCTATTTGTGGCATCAAACATCATCACTGTAAAATGCAGTTGTGGCAACGTTATGGCTAGAGGAGGTTTTCTTTCAATGGGGACAGATAAGATTTTTAGAGTTGATGGGTGAAATCAAACCTTACAAAACATGGTTAGACATTCACTTTCCAACAGGACAACATATCCATGTCTTAGGATGGCATAGTCAAAGTAGACCAAAAGCCTGTTGAGAATTAGTGGCAGGGCTTATTAATTTTTGTTTACCTTTGCTTTCAACCTAATGCAACTGAGTTTGGGGTGATTTGCAATAAGGAAGCTGTAATTGCAACAAAATTGTCTCCGCCAAGTATTGACTCAGGTAGCCTTAATTCCTGTACACTCCACACTTTTCTGGATTTCCATTTATGACAATGTGTGGAAGCCATGTATTTTACCCTACCACTTCACAATTATATATAGCTTTGTGTGCTTAATAAAATGCATTGAAGTTTGTGTTTCTAATGTAAGAAAATGGGAAAAAAAGTAAATGGTGATAAACACTTTGTCACAGAGGAAGGCATATCCTTTACTCTGACTTGACAGAAACAAGAAACCAAAAAGTCAGTAAATCTGTAGCTGGATGAAACATCTGGTTCTGTTTCAGTAAGGAAGCACAGATGAATCAACTAGATCAGCGAGCCCTGCAGGTGCACCATTTCTTTAATAAATGCCCTTCAGGGGACACAGTTTCTATTTGAGGAGGCTTTTACGCATAGTTTCTGCAAGTCCTGCTTCAATACTTCAGCCTGTGCCTCATGTAGAACAGTGGGACATCAGGAGAGCACTTTACTGCCCCTATCAAGAGCATGATGATGGTAGAGGTCACTTAACCATGAAGCAGACCAAAGTAGTATTAAGCTTGGGCTGCTTTTCATTCAACAACATGAAATAACAGACTGAGACTGAGAAAGTCTTTGTCTTTTTAGATTTTGCTGCTTTTGTCATAATTCATCACAACAAAGTAGCAACATAAAATAAACATGAAAATACCAAATACAGAAACTTCCAGGAGTGAAGCTGCAGCGATGAGAAGCAATAGCTAAAAATAAAGGCCTTTGTTTCATGGAGTAAAAACAGGCTGCTCGTTTAATGTCTGCGCCTCATTAATCATGATGTTACAAAAGCAGGCCTTGCTCTTTGGATCCGGCATGGTAATATCTCTTTAATGTTGCACTTTTAAATACTGTTTGCTCTGACCACAGCTGGCAAACTAATCTGTTTGCACAGATAATTTGCCATCAGCTCATTGGCTAGAGTCTCTGGTGTTATCCAATCAGTGAATAGACCAAACCTTGGAGGTCATTGTGACTGCAGGACTTGGGTCATCACTATTGACAAATCCATCAGGGACATATATTCTGCTTGTGTAGGAGTCACAACTTTGAAAGTCTCACACATAACCTTTTGCCACCATAGTCCTGGAATGTAAATGTCAGCCCTGATTAGATAAGTCAGTATAACCTAAAACATTAGGTTTCAATTATCGTAAAAACAATAAAATATTACTATACGCTGCTATGATTTAAATTAGACTAGTTAATAATGCGTCATACAGTAGACAAAAACGTTTTAGCCTATCCTGGGTAGCAGTTGTTCATGAATGAGGACATGCAGTGTACGCAGTTTGCACATCATTCCCATGAGATCCTTGGCATTTCCTTAAAGTTTACCTAACACACCACGGTGTCCCATTCTGAGATTCACAGTGGTCAATGGATTTAACACAAGCATGCACACAGCTGTGTTTAAAGGACCCATATGATTAAACTTTGTGGGGGCAGGATACACTGCAAGATAAATAGATACTGCCCCCTGGTGGAGTTTGTAACCACATTTTGTGTAGTATAAATTAGAATGTCACCAAAACGTTCAATTATTTAAGGGATTGAATCCAAAATGTTATAGTTTCACATAAAAATATATTTTAATCCCAAAAAACTAATAAAAAATATATATTTAATACAGGAATGCTATGCAATTGCCATGTTATGTTCCACACATCACAGGGCAGACTGTTGACCTGACACCAAAACCACCCACATAGAAGGTAAGCCACAAAAGGTCATTGCTAAGGAAGCTGGCTGTTAACCAAGCGCATTAATGTAAAGTTAAGTGAAAGGAAAAAAGTGTGGTAGACAAACTGTTCTCAAACTGTACTGCACAGGGTGTTTATGCGGTACTAAGCACCAGATCTATAACTATTGAATAACTTGGGCATCTATTACAGCTCAACAGTCACAGGCTGATTGCCTCCATACCATGCTGCACTGATGCAGTAATTAATGCGAAGCAGACACAACCAAATATTCAGTGTATATACTGTACAGCACATTGCTATACGTTTTAGTAAGTCAGCATTTCCATATTACAAATCCAGTAATGATCTTACGTAATATTAAATTTTTCAGAAAACTGAATTTTGGGTTTCATAATGCAAGTCAATCACAAAAGACTAGAAAAATAAATAAATACATCACTGAATGTAGTGCATCTTTGAGCTTCACTTTTAAAATTATTTACTGAAACAAATCTAAGTTTTATTGAGATGAAGCTGTGGAGTCCACATGGGACATGCAGAAAAATTGACTCAACTTCAAAAAGATTATACTTCTGATAAATTTATTCAATGCCTTTACAAATCCATAAAATGCTATTGTTTGTAAGAAAAGGTATTATGAAAAAGAATGTGAACAGTTGTAATCTTTTAGAAATACATTCCATTTCTTTAAAAAACTATAATGCATTCTAACACTCCAATGAGTAGGACACGATTGTAGAGGGCCTTTTTCCTTTTAAGTGCATTTTCTTCAATTCACAATAAACAAACTGTTTGCAGGATGTTCTACAAATACCTGGTTCATTTTGTAAGACTAATAATAATAATCAAATGAAAGGGGAGAAAGTAAAGACAGACAAATGACATTGTCAAAACTAAAGAAGTAACTTGCAAAAAAATGGTTGGGTGAAGTGAATGTCCTCAAACATATTACAAACTGGTTATCATTGATTTTTTCTTCCGGTTTGTGTTATGCTGTTCTTCAAAATTTTGCGTAAACATCCTTTATAAATGTAGAACATGAGGCAACTTCCCTAAGAAACAAGGACCAAGTGTGAATCTAATTTTGAGCATTGAAAGATTAACATTTTTATTCATTTTTTTCCAAATTCAGTCATGATTTTCTTAGCTGTAAATCAGCGTATGATTTTGAATACAACCATATTCTAGGCACGCTTTTCACTTATGCAAGAGTTCCATTGGAAAACAAAACAAAAATCCTCATGAAGCACATGAATGATGAAAAACAAAACTGGTGTAAGTGTGTTTTTAAAGTAATCTAGAAGCAAAAATGAAGGAGAAAGTTAGATGGTAAGCTGAGTTCAAGGAGAGAAAAAAAGGCAAAAAAACAAAAAAACAGTATGTGCATAAAACTTAGAAATGGAAAGATTTCACATCCATTAAGGGTGCATATATTTATGGAAGGCCTTCATGATGGCAACCTAATTCTCAGGAGACATTCACATTGAGCTATAGCTCCACATTAAATAAGACAGATGGACCAAAGGGCAGAAGACAGGGACTCTGTAAACATGAGGACATTGTGCTTAGAGAATACAGGTGTATCTTGCGGGGATTTAAAGGCGCATCAGATCCAGGTTGGAGCAGACACGGTGTTTGGAGACATGTTGATGCAACATCCCTGGGATGCCGGGATTTGTGAAGATTGGTCACTTAGTGATGCTGGAACATTAATGCTTGAAGACATGTCAGTTGTTCTTGAGGAGATCAACGCATCCTTGCAAAAGAGCCACATTGTTCTGCAGAAATAGAAGAAATTATATGGTTGATCTGAAATAAATGTTTTTTGGGGTTTTCTTTAACTTTCCAATCATGAATAGTTTTAATGTTCAATCTGACATTGTATATGGTGTTTATAAATAGGACACAAATAATCATATGAGAACAGTGACTATTCAATGACTATTCATGGTCCGAGCAAGAGGTTTCAACTACAGACAGCTAGAGAAACGCAGAGGGAAAAAAGGACACTGCTTACCTTGGCATGTTTTATCTCAAGCTCAGCCATTTCTATGAGGTTTTTCCTGAAGGCCACAACTCGTCTGCCCTTGAAGCTCGTGAGTTCTGAAATAGATTGTTGTAAAAAAAACGTTTGCTCAGTGTCAAATATTTTAGAGTTAAAGAAACAACCACAGAACAAGTCTGTGTCCTTGATTAGAGTTGTATCTAATCAAGGACGCAGACTTGAAAATGTTGCAGGGAAGAAGGGAACAGGCTGGTTAAATCTTATTTGTCCCACTGATTCCAATTTGCTTGTGTACATGATAAATTGTCTTCACACTCCACAGTTACTTGTGGAGTACCACAGGGTACAGTGCTTGGGCCACCGATTGCTTTAAAATTTCTGCTGCTATGCTAATGATTTCAGCTTTTAGTTCTTACTCTTCAGACAGACTTTTGTTCTGTTAAGCTGCGACACTTGCTTAATATTTTCCTCTAAATGATGCGATTGGCTTTATCTTTCTAACTCTGACTAACTGTGTGTACTCTCTTTCATCCTCTTGCCTTTAAAACTGGAGCTATATAAATAAAGTGAACTGAATTGCCTCTGAAACACATTAATACACAAACCTTTCTTGGCAGATTCTGACAGCTTGTCAAATTTCTGCAGGGACTGTCGCTGGTGTTCCTCTGCCTGGGGAATGTCCTTGCTCTTCAGTCTGGCTTTATCCAAGGCCTTGTTCGAGTTCTCGTAGTCAACCAATGCTCGGGCTCGCCGGTACAGAAGGTCCTTAAAAATTTTAAACAATTTCACAGGAGAAAAAAAGAAATACAAAGAGCATTTAATTAAACACAATTCCAATTAATCTCATTTTAGCTTAGTGTAAAACAGCACTGTGTCCGATGTTTTCAGCTTGGGTTATTTTCTTATTACCTAAGCCAATTTTAAACTTCTACAAATCTTTATTCTTGTCTTGTGTGGTTGCACTTAATTCGATTTAGGGGAATCAGAATAAAGGCAGGCTGAATACCATATTGTGCAGATTTTTATTTGAGAAGATAAATGAATACCTGAATCTTTTTCCTTCTAAACAATTCTAAACTACTTCATATTAGTCTGCCATATACAATGCATTGAACTATGTGAATAAAAGCTAAGTAAATGTGTAATGGAGTAAAATGAAATTAAGCATTTTCATTGAGGTCGGAACATTTTACCTTGGCCGCCTGGATGTCCCTCATGTAGTATCTCAGCAGCTCTGTGAGTTTCAGCTCTTGGTCTGATGCTACTCTTCCCTCCACTTTCTGCAGATGTATAAAAAAGGCCAAGTTCAGCTTCCATAAATCTCTAGGCAAATTGTAGGCATTCAGATTGTTGTGTGACACAGTTATACTTACTCTTAGTCTCTCAAACAGGTCTGACAGCTTCTCCAGGTTTCTGAAGTGAACATAGAAAAACGTCTGAGCAGTAGCACTAAAAACTTATTTTACTATGTGCAAAATAAGTCTATGTATAGCAGTCACATATGTATTAACCTCACTTCTTATTTGGTGTACTGTCTTCAGCACAGAGGCTGTTCAAAGTGGCAGAAATGTGAATGTAATCATCTGCAATATCTGCAAAAGCAAAAATTAAAATTATGCAAACGTAACATCTCAAAGATTTTTTTTTGGCGATGTTAAAATGATCAAATACTTTTGTGTGAACGCGTCATTTTCTCCGCTTTGGCAGTGGAATCTTTTATTTTGCTGTAGTAGTCTAGCAAAAATGTTTTCTCCTGCTCAAAAAAGTCATCTACTTCCTGTTCAGGAAACAGAAACATAAAATGTTATCTGAGGAAGTCACTATAACACAGCAACTGCCATATAAAAACTAAGCAGTCAATCATCCATGAACTCCACCTTTATTCCTGAGATGAGGACCTCATCTGCAGACTTCACCATGTTTTTGAAGAACCCTCCAAACATCTCCTTGGCATTCTTTCTCCTCACACTGAGCTAAAATAAGAGAATTCAGAAAGTGTTAGAAATGAGTGTGTAGTGGACAAACTTATGTGTATGATAAAGTCTTCAGAAAATTAAATTAGATAAAGTTTTGGTGTCCATAACTGAGTTATCTTGGCATAGTCAAATTTAACAGTAGCCAATGTTTTATTATCTCGCTGCACTCTTCATTACACCACATAAAGTGTCCGAGATTGGCCAGCAAACACAGATAAGTCTAACTGCTGATCGCAGCAGGATGCACGCCATGTGTCACACATTTCTGGTAAACTCTTCCTTTCTTTCCAACCGACAACTCGGAAAAGGAAGTCAGCAATATGAGAAACTCACATCCTGGTCATACTCTAAGAAAATCTGGAAGTTTCTGTCCTTGCTTAAAACAGGGTGAGAAGACAATCTCTGCAGGAAGACTTCGTGAACTTGAACTGTTTTCTTGAAGACAGCCAGGTATTCACTAGAAAGCAACAAGAAATTATAGAATTTAAAAATATATATGTTTGTGTATTTTAACAGCATTTCATAAAATAATAATATTAAACTCACGCCTCCAACTCCTGCTTCATTTTGGTATATTCCTCTTTAGTCATAGTGGCTTCACCTTCCCCCAGTTTGTGCATCTTATCTCTTGGACTCTCAAAATCCGGCTTGGGGGGAGCTGGAGGGATCTAGAAATGTTTACGTAAGGCATAAGATCACTCAAGGATTCTAACCAAATCAAAAGCACAGTAATAACATGAATGCTTCATAATTTACATGTTAAATATGTGCTTCATCTGTGGTACATGCAGCCACCAAAGACAAACTATTATGCAATAACTTCAGTCCCTATTAGACCAACTTACGATCAGACCAGCATAGTCCTCGGTTTCAACCAGAGCATCATGCAGCCAGATGAAATCTTCATGCTGCCTGGGAACAGAAAAGTCTGGCTTCTGGAAGGAACTTAGTGTAGTCTGAGAAAAGGGATAATGTTCTTTGTTAAAAATATTCTTGATAAATTAATTTAATAGAATTAGATTAGAAAAGAAAAGTGCAGCATTTTCATGTTGGGGATTTTTTTTTTTACCTTCGTATGGACTGTGAACTTGACTTTATCCCTTTCACACAGAGCATCAGGAATGTCAATAAGCAGCGAGGTGTCATTGTTCAAGTCTACCGACACAGAGCGCAGCTAAGGAAGAAAATGAAATAACTTAACAAAGATATCCATTTATATTTGTTACATACAGTGATATTTTCAATGTCTATGTCTGTTAATCTTGATGATCATGGATTACAATTACAAGGGAAAAGGCAAAATGAGGCAAAATGAAATGAACTTAAGATTTAGTTGGGACTCCTTTTTGCATATCTGGCCTAAAAATCAAAATAGCCTCTCCATTAACATTGTCAAAGGAGAGGAGCACAGACACTTCAAAATGTCCTCCCACAAGGCTACAGTTAATTTGTATTTTGTAATAAACAGGAGGGAAACACCACCAGGAGACACAGCTTTATCACTAACTGTATAAACTTTACTCTGGACATCAAACAATTAGAATTTGCCTTCTCAATATTGCCTTGAGACTCTGGGCTGACAGGGCTTTGGACAACTAAGCAACAGTGCAGTTAATTTTCTCCTTAGCTCAGGTACAATATTCCAGAGGTTTCTCTGGTTCAAGAGTTGATTAACACAAGAGGCATTTCAGTTCAAGCTGTTGTCATAAATATGTTTGTGTGTTGCTCTCAAAGCACCAAGTCTGGCTGAAGTCTGATCCCACCTTTGTTTCACAATCCTTTTAAGTCTAGGTTATCTCCATTGTGTTCTGCCACACTTTTTCCTTCCATCCAACTTTCTATACAGCCAGCTACTTTAGCAATCACCTTTTGTGGCTTACCATTGTTGTGGAAGGTGTCGACAACTCTCAGCTGTACAAGTGTCAAGTCTTCCAAATGATTATGGAGATCACAACAAAACACTTCAACATCAACATTATTTTTTTGTGTGTATTGGTTCTACTTTTCTGAATTTTTCTGAATAGAAAAGTAGAACGTGACCAAGAGTTTTTATTAGTTGTAAGCCATAATAAGTAAAATTAGGAGTAATAAAAACTTCACCTATATTTCATAATGGACTTTCACTTTCAGTAGCCAATTGTAATTCTAATTTATTAAGATGCATCTGTAAATGTGTCAGCAAAATCTTTGCAAAGCATCTCTTCAAATCTTCAGCCTGCTGATTTTTGTAGCCCAACAATGCACAAGCTGTTCACAGAAATGCTCTGTTTGCAGACACTAGTTTTGCATGCCAAAAGCTATTTCCCACCATCACCATCCGGTATTGTTGGGTAAGACAAATACAAAAACACACTATAAAGTGAAATACAAACTAACCTACTGGCTCCAAAAATGAAAAACAGTGCAAGAGACTTGTGACCCCTATTCACAAAGTATATCAGAACGCTAAGAAAAGTAAACATGGTTACAAAGGGGGGGAAAGAACATGATTAGCAAATATACTATAGCAAATATCTACATCTATTTCAGAGTACTGATATAATTTATAGATAGATGCTGCATCACTGTTATCTAGTTTATTTTCTGAAGATGATATCTAGACCCCACACTTGCTGATTCGCTACCTCAACTGTGGGAAACTACTGGTTAGCCAAATACCACCACCACAGGAGGTGCATAAAACTGTAACACTTCCAAGTACTTCATCCTTAAAGTAAGCAGCAAGCATGGAGAAACTTGCTTGAGCTTAGAAGCAAGGCCCACACCCATTTTGTGCAAATCCAACTGAATTAAGTTAGTTCTTTTGTAAGTGGAAAAACATGCTACTTATTACCAACTTTCATTATTTGACAAAAATGTTTCAGTTGGATACAAAGTGTAACTTCTGGTGCAGCTCGCCATCATTCTTTGATTCTCGAGGAGGAAAGTGTAAAACCCTCATGCCATCTTAGACTTCACTGGTGACACAAGTTAGATGATGGGCAACAATTTTAGTATTACAAAGAGTAAATTCTTTGAGTTGGGCGTTTAGAAAGGTAGCCTGGTATTTTTGCTACTTTACCGCTACTCGGTGTTCACAGCAGGGAAAAACAATAAAAACAGGGGATAAAGTTTTCAGCACTGACATTTTCATGCAATGGGAATCAAAAGTAATCAACTATTTTAACCTACAGACATCCTAATGACATTTCACTCATTGATTAGGCTATCAATATACCGTTGGCGAGTTTTAGCCAGAGGCTAACACCACCAGTCAATAACTTTGCTACGAAAAGAAGCAACCGTTAACATCAGCTAACCGTCTCAAATTACATATCACTAAGCAGTTACCGTACCTTTTCTTTGTCACTTTCGTCTATGGATGTCATGATAGTGCTCAAATTGACGAAAAAGAGGAAAAAAAGAAGGTCAAACTAAATCAAACTCGATGCAGGAAGCCGTCTTCTAGGTGGCTGCGTTAGCTTCCTAACAAACTGTCAAACAATTTTTCCGCCCCCTTCCTGGTGACGAAAGCTCGAAAATACCGCCTTGATTCAACCTGATTGGTTAGAAATCTGAAACGCTAAAGCTGCAATTGGATGAATACTTTAATCAATCACGTCACATGCTCGCTTCACGAAAACTTTTTTATTCTAGATAACAATGTTTCAACATTTGAAAACAATAAAAATGAAAAGCAGTGACGTTTGAAAAATATAAGTAACAAAAACTCAAGGAGAAAATGTATTAGTGCTACATAAATACAGAGGTACGTGAACGTTGCCACCATCGTGTGAATGGCCTTTTACTCTTGCAAACAGTACAGAGGCGGGGGTTAAAGTTTAAGTTTTGTAACTCAGTAATGTAAGGCATTAGTAGCATACTTCTATTTCACATGAAATTATAAATAAATAAATGAATACCCATGATGTGTTCCTATAATAATAATAATATTTTTAAATCATGTACAAAGCTACAACTAAAAAAGGCCCGAAAAGGTCTAAAGTTACACAGTGCAGCCCACTTCAGTCGTGACATACATTTAATTTCTGAAATCATAAATAAAACAATGAAGAGGTATTAATTAGTCAGTCCTTAGTTGTAGGAAGCTACTACGCAGAATTTTAATTTCTTTAAATCAACATCAACTCTTTGAAGAATATGAGTTGCAAAAACATATAATTTCCTTTTGGGGTCAGTAAAATATTTTTAATGGAATTTGAACGAGTGGTTTAGTGTATTTTCAGAAGTTAGACAAAATGCTTATTTTAACGTAATCGTTCTGTCAGGCTTATATTTGCATTTTTTTCAATTATCATAATTATTAATTTATAATCAAAATTAATTAACCATAAACGTTAGTGTTTATTCTTTCGGAAAACAGTTTCCGAGCATTTGTTTTCAAAATAAATTGGCACTCACAAAATAGCGCTTTACGTATTGTTTCGATAAGGCGATTGGCGCCCAATCTTTTAGTCGTCTTCGGGGATGCATTTCAGTGTTACACCTACCCACATAGGTAATGTAGTTTTTGCTGTATCAAACTACAACCAGAAAGCAGCATTATAAACTTCACTTCCCATCTACAAGTTGTTGTGCCACCATAAAGGCGCGCCGGCTAGAAACACAATTGTTTACTTGGCCGAGTTTTAGCTGGAACATGTTGGGGCAAGAACCCAAGTTGTATAAGTGCTAAACTTTGATTTAAAACGCGAAACTACCCGAGACTCGTACTGTTTTGCCGCAAATAGCATCGTTGTCTGAGTGTGTTGTGTTGAAGTCGCAAGAATGTTCGTTTTGAATCGTGTTTTGTTTGCTGGGAGCATCATCGTCCCTGAGAGCACCTCCCTCACAGTGTGCCACTTTTCCGCTGTCCACCGCCTGACATGCCCCAGACGGAACAGTCCCTACAGCTCTGTGGATAGTGAGCGCTACTCTTCTCTGGTGAAATCCGTCATGTCCTCCACTGTCAGCTCTCAGACCCCAGAGACCCTTCAGGCGGAAGATGGCCACGTATATGGACCAGTTGTCAAAGCTCGGACGCCTCCACGGACCGAGCCAAGGCTCCCCAAAACTCTTCATCCTTTCGTAAATCCTGAAAGGACTCTAGAAACGGAGGAGCCAGAGGCGGGACCCCCAGCCCGGATTTTGTTAAATCGGGGTAAGAGTAGGCCGTTTATCCCGAGTGTGACTCGCATTCTTCAGCAGACACTTTCTCCAGAGCAGATCTTCTACCTGGAGAGATGGAAGAGGAGGATGATCGCTGAGCTGGGAGAGGAGGGCTTCAAGGAATATACTCAAAGTAAGATTTTTAAAGATACTATAAAGCGTTTTCCCATACCCAAATATACACTTAAAAACATCTTCACACCATGATACAGCTACTACCATGTCTCACCTGTCTCAGTCAGGAGATGTGTTCAGGAAGGTATAAAATCATTGACAGTGGAACAATTGACAATGATGGTTCCATTGTCAATGGAACAATTGACAATGATGGTTCCATTGTCAATGGAACAATTGACAATGTTCCACTGTCATAAAATATTCTTTATACACAAGAAAATGTTTTATTCTTGTGTCTCATTTTGAAATCTGCTGAAATTCACAGTGAAGTTTATTGTTTTATATTTGTAACCAAACATAATGTGGTTAAAAATGTCCCGTCACACCATACCGGGGGTTTGAAGTTAAATGTGATGTAATACATAAATTTTATTTACATGTTCTGTGAGTCATAAATCAACACAGTGCTGCTTCTCCCCCACCTATTATTGGCCGCTGCCTGTTAGCTACCTCCAGTACTTCTCTTTTGCCTATAGCAGAAAGGCTAATTTGGCTGTATATAAATATTTCTGTTCAAGAAAAACATGACCAGTACAGTGGATGATTAAAACAAAGGTGCTCCACTGGAGTCTTGTCTTGCAACCCTATCATAAAGTTACTGGTGACAAACTACAAATAGTATAAATGCACACTGGCTACTCAAGCAGATAAATACTGTGAAATCATTGTACATTATACCTTGCAACCAAAGCTGATATGTTTTTTTGCCCAGATGTATTTAAACAAGGAAAGCTTTTCCATTCTGCTCTGGAGGACATTCTGACCTCTGCCGACACATGGAGGAACAAGAATCTCTCAGAGACACCACAGTGTCCTCCTGAAGCGCAAGGATACATTCAGAGCATCTCTCACGTGCTGGAGGACGTCAGTGCAGTGAGGGCCATTGAAAGCTCTGTGCAGCATGGTCCCCTGAATTACTTGGGAATTGTGGACTGCGTTGCGCGCTACAGGTAAAACTCCTCTGGAGTTCAGTTTTTCTTACCGCCTTCATGTCTCCCACAGTCCACTTCTCTCCACAGGGGTGTGCTGTGTGCCATAGACTGGAAAACCTCAGAAAAACCCAAACCATTCTTGAGCAACACATATGATAACCCTGTTCAAGTTGCAGCATATGCCGGGGCTCTGAACAATGATGGCAACTACAAATACCAGGTGATCTACCTTGATAAAAGACATCTTATATTTACTTGTGTTGTATTAACAGGATGTAGTTAAATTCCTTTTATCTTCTCTGAATTTCTTGTGCTCACAACACTGTCTCATGTCTTCTCACTGCAGGTTGAAAATGGTCTCATAGTCGTTGCCTACAAAGATGGCTCCCCTGGTCACGCTCACCAGATAAATTCAGAGCTGATGTCAGAGTACTGGAAAACTTGGTTGCTACGGCTAGAAGACTACAGAGAGCACAAGTAAAGAAAAAATAAGAGTCTTTTTTGTTATTAATTTGTTTTTTTTAAGCCACTAATAAGTTTTTTAAGCCTCTTAATGCTTTCTTAATGCCATCAGGAGTGGCAATAAGTGTAACACTTTATTTCCTAATGTTTTTGTAAAAAAAAGATTTTGTAAATATCATTTTGTGGCATAACTGTTGTTAGCAGATTACTACATAATTGATATAAAGTTGACCAAACAGCTCCAAGCATCACTAGTCATTATACTAATCCTCTAAAGCAGATAGATAAAAAAAACGTTGCTTAAATAGAGATTTTAGCTCTTCTGGTGTTTTGGTTTGAATAGAGTATTGTTAAAAGGCATGACTTTCTTGTTGTTATTTATAGTTTACTTCTTAGCAATTATCTGGGTGTAACCAGGCAGATGATTGTTTTTTTTAAATGGCACCACATCCAAACACACACAAAAAAAAACAATTTTTTTGTCTCCTCTCAAACAGCTGTTTATTTGTCAATTATCAAGCGATGTTTCCCATAATCTCACATTTTCTAATGTTTAATTTTCAGGTCAAATGCTTCATCAAGTATGTCTCCTGAAAAGTGATAGATCTGCACTGAAAAGCTCCAGCTTAACAACTGAAGCCTGGATTTGAAATGGCAACTAACAAGTTAGGAATGTTGTTTTTAATATTTGTGACTAGTTCTCCTGTTATTTTGAATGAAAGTCAAACAACTTTCAAACACCTTATAATTATAAATTTATGAAATGTATTTTTTTCGATTAGCTTAGCTTTTGTCATTTAAAAATCATTGAATCCATACCATGTTTCTCTGTACGAGGGATCCTCAGAGAATCCCATACCTTTAAAGAGTTGGTAAGAGGTTTTGTTGTCCTCCTCTATGAAACAGAACACTGGGTAGCCCTGACCACAGAATTTTTTAGCCATGCTGCTAATCAAGGCTTTAGCGTAGCCTTTCCCTCTGTGTTCTGGTAAAGTATACAACATTCCTAGGGCGCAGCACACGTAGGTCAAAATCCAGGAAACAGGGTTTCCTTCGGGATCCAGAACGCAGCAGGATGGGAAGTTTGTAACCATGTTTCGGATCATCCTGGCAGCGCCTTCATTATTTCCAAACTTCCACATCTGATTCACCAAGTCAAGGTGGGATTCATCCAGGGAGCTGAGGCAGATCCCAGAGCTGATGCACAGAAGAACAAACTGACATTTTAGAGCAGATTTCTGTTCTTGTAATGAGATGCTATTTTATTAATCATTTGCCAGAATCTTTGATTTTTTTTAATTTAATAGATTTTTTTTTGTTTTTTTTTAAATAAGCATAGTGTATAGTTGGTCATACCAATCTATAGTAGGAAGCTTGGATGCATCTTCCAATATCATCATGTGACAAAGTGACAGTTGGTTGCTGGGAACATTCCTTTCTGCTGCAACTGCTTTGACTATCTCCATGTGGGGAAGACTGATTCCTTTAACACAAGCAATCATAGCTCACATGAGTAAAACTTAGTTTGCATTTTTATTTCTTTTCATTACTGATAAAATTCAAATAAAATATTTTTCTGTCTGCAGTGCATTGTAAAGGTTATTTCAGTTTGTCACCTTACAACCACAAATTACAACATGTTTTATTGGGATTTGTCTGTGATAGACCTAAACAAAGTAGTGGATAATTGTGAAATGGAAAGAAAATGATGCAAAGTTCTCAACCATTTTACAAATCTGAAATCTGAAAATGTATGCATTTGTATTGTTTATTTTAGTCTGATACTCCTAAATAAAATGACCTCCAGAAGTCACTTAATTAGTAAACAGAACCCACATATGTCTAATTTAATCTCAGTATAAATACAGCTTTTCTGTGAAAGTCTACGAGGTTTATTAAAGACATCATTAGGATCAGACAGATCAGGAACAAACCTGGGGAACACTTTATAAACCATATCACAATACTTGTTAAGGTAATGTTAGATCAGACAAAAAAGTGAAGAGTATGGCACAACCGCCATGAGATGTCCTATTTGCAGCTTGCTACAAACCATGTAACACCACTGTAAACACTGAAGAATCCTGTGGTCAAATGATGCCAACATTTACCTTTTAGACTAGCTGCAAAACACTAGTGGAAAACAAACTGCACGCCACACTAAACATCACATGATTTCTATGGGTAGATAGTTCAGTCTCTAGATGTGCAAAGCCGATAGAAGCAGACCTAAATAAAACTTACAGCTGTATTTAGTGCACACGGTGTATATACATATACATCTCCACGCCACAATTATGAACCTTTCTGGTGGTTTTGGATATAAAATCCCAATAAAGAAACATTTAAATTTCTGGTTATGATGTTACAGGAGGTGTGAATACATTTGCAAAACACTCTATATGTATGAATGTATCGGTACAGGAGGAACCTTCCTACATGATGGTGGAAAGGAGGTGCATAAAGAGTGTGGAAAAACTACAAATTTCACTCAATGAACATATAAAGAAGAATCTCGTTCTGTTTCACAAAGCAAGCACTGATGTGTTGGTTCCACCAGCAAAACCTTTCTGTAATAAAGGCTTTTGAGTACAAGTGGAGCATTCCAGCATAAATATGAAAAGGCTTATTGAAACCTAACAGATGAGAAAACAATATGCTCTTATATATTGTAATCTTTCTAGTAGTTATACGATACAGTGTGAGTTTACAACAGATATATTTTCCTATCAGTGAATTATGCACAGGGAACTTTGAACACAATGACAATTCAAACCAAAGTAACATTTTAACTTGAACTCTGGGGTAATAAAAACAATGTCAGTCTATCATAAATGTGTTGATTCAGTGTACTATGATAAAAAGAACAAAAGAAACATGTTATTACCAAGACAAAGGTACCTGCTCCAGTCAATTACAGAAGAGTTCCTTATTGTTTCGGTGAGAATAGCTTCATCATTTGCAAAAACGATTGTGTCTTTAAACAGATCCGTTTTCTAGAAAGACAACAGGTATGGAGAATTTTAAAAAACTAACATACATAAAGTCTGCATGTATTTCTTCGATAATAGTAATTACCTGTTTATACTGGGGTTTGCAGATAATTACGCTGAACTGTGGCCATCTGTCCACTAAAACAATATAAGAATCTGATTTCACTCGGTTTCTGAGGACCAAGAAACCGTAAATCTGGAAAATAAGACAAGAGTTTTAATCCAAAGTCTAATAAAGTAAGTGAAGAGCGGCAGAAAAACAGTTAAGTTGTGAAATGCAGTCGCTAAATGAATCCACGTGCAGACCATAATTTATGCAGCAAACACACCTTTAGTGACTGAGGAAGCTGTCTTTGCAGTTCAAACTCTGCAACTTTCAGCTGGTCTTCAGTCAGCTCCATGATGTTAAACTCTGAGTATTTGAAGGGAAAACGTAACGTCAGTGTCTCAAGGTCCAGCAGCGAGGGGCGGGGTTACTTCTTTCTCCTTTCGCACTTTCGAGAAAAATTACTTCTTGATCAAATAAACGCACTAGCTATGTGACCATTTCCAAAAGCATAATAATAATAATGATAATAATAACATTATTAGTCTTCTTCTTATTATTATTATGCTTTTGGAAAAGGTCACATAGAAACATGTTATTACCAATAACCACTATTATTATTATTGATAATAATAATAATAATAACTGCATTATCTTTTATTTTTAGTATACAGTATGTCATGTTTTAACAGTATCACAATCTAAAACAATAGATCGTAGAATGTCCTAGACTAACAGATAGGCCATTGAAGACATTTTTAAATCATGTAAAATCTTTATTTTTGAAAATTAGCAAAAAAAAGAAGAAAAAAAACGACAAAAAAAATCAAAACAAGTCCTGGAGTAGAATCAAGTTCTTGTTGACTTACTGAAAATTGCACAGGAATAAACAATATGCCTGATTGGAAACTATTGAAAAGCGTGTCATAGTTTGCATTCATACATGTGGTGCTTTTAGAATAAAAATGCACTATAGTTACATTGAAAGTGCCAATGATAGTTATGAATCATGTTTGAGTCTAAATTATTATTTAATTTGATGCAAATGCAAATTCATCTTTTAATGCAATTGAACAATACACTTTAGGTTTTATCACATTTTGACAAAAAATTAAAAGCTGCTGCTTCATAGTCATTTCCAAGGTTAGAAGTTAAACTCAAACCATGCTGCTCTGTAGGAAGTATCCTCAACGAAGCCCATGTTTTGGAAGAGTTTGTAGGACACCATGTTGTCTTCCTCTATGAAACAATAAACTGGGTAGCCATCTGCATGGAGCTTTTTGGCCATAGTGCTGATCAAAACTTTGGCATATCCTTTTCCTCTGTGCTCGGGAAGCGTGTACAACATTCCCAAAGCGCAGTATTCATACACCAGGATCCAGGCCACAGGCACACCATGGGTGTCCAATATGCAGCAAGTTGGAAAGTTGCTAATTATGTTTTTAAAGTGCCTGTAACCCTTCTCATCCCCACCAAACTTCCAGGTTTTATTCACCATGTCAATGTGGGAGAGGCTGAGAGATGAAATCCTTGATTCAAGTTGACTGTTTGGGGAGAAAAGAAAAAACAAAATTAAAGTTTTCTTATTTTATTATATTGAGCTGTGATGAACTGGCGACCTGTCCAGGGTGTACCCTTCCTCTCGCCTGAAACGTTCGCTAGAGATAGGCACCAGCACCCCTCCCAACCCCGCTAGGGACAAGGGTGTAAGAAAATGGATGGATGGATTATATTGAGTTAATTGTATTTTGAAGCATACCTGTCAACATCTGGTGCACGTAGATGGCTGATGTCTGGAAGATACATAAGATGCACCAATGTGAAGCTCCTGTTGTTCACTTTTTTTTCTGAAGACACTTCTTTGAGTGTGGGAACATGGGAAATATCAAATCCTAAGGGGAAAAAAATCTTTAAACGTCCTCTTATCTTGCTGCTTCAATTCAAAATAGCAAAAAAACATAGAGAAAATGAATAAGTGCGGTTTGATAAGTTCCTTCTTTAGCTAATAGAATTATGCTACTGTAATTATGTATAGTATATTGAAAGCTCATCAAGCTATATACTGCACCCTGCAGGATTTTGTCTGAAATAATGAGAACAGCTGTTGGTTTTCAGCACAACTGACCTCCAATCAGGAAACAACTGCTCCAGTCAACTTCTTCGCTCAGCAGTTTCCTTAAAACTTCCTCATCTGTGCTGAAGAAGGACACCTTCTTCATGAAGTCCTCGGATTGCTTATTCTATATTAATAACCAAAAGTGCAACATTCCAATAACAATAAATCATTAGAAATATTTAGATATGTTATAATATGATACAGTAGAAAATGTGTACATTGAATAAATAAACAAATGTATCTATGATTATATGATATTTGGTGTTTTAATAAATTATACTTAAATAATAAAAATGCACAAATTAATAAAATTTGAATTATGATTTTTTAATTTTTTAAAGAATATTTATAATCCTGTTTTGCAGGATGTGGATTTATTCTATATCAACCCAAACTATCAATGTCAGTGGGCGGTATTAATACTGATATAAATAAGGTGATTGGTCTGCAGTTACGCTGCTTTGCAGATCAGCCAATCAAATATTAGGGTTTATTTGACTAGTAGTTGAAGAGAAATAACTTCAACTACTTTCAATTATTTGGAATCTGATTACTGCAAATAATTTTCTGATTTATTATTTTGTGTATTTAATAAATTGACACATTTATGCAAATATTAATAAAACATATTTTAAATTAAAAAATTCGATTAAAAATAGAATTTAACAAATAATTATAGATTCAATTCATTTTTAGCTTTAAATATTCATATAATAATAATAATAACAATAATAATAATAATAGGCAAATAGTAATAACAAATCATTTCAGATTGTTATTATGATTTTATTTACATTATTACATATATCAATATTTCTTTGTGACTCTTAAGGTCCACGATAATAATGTAAAATTATGCAAATCAGTGATAAAACATTTTTACAGCGTTTCCACATTCGGCCGTGCTGGCCGTGAACTCACCTTAGGATCCGGACGCAAAAGGATCACTTTAAACTCTGGCCACGAATCAACGACAACCTCCACAGTGCTCGGCTTGTTCCTATTACAAGTGTAGAGGAAACCGTAAACCTGAAAACAATCAAAACAGCGGTGATATATATTTTTTTCTTTCTTTTAAGCAGAAAGTGCAACTAATAAAGGCTACCTTATAACTCTTCGGGAAATGTTTTAGCAAAACTCTCTCAGCGGTCTGAAGCTCGTCTTTATTTAGCACCCTCATGTCTGGTTTATGTGTAGCTTGTTTTTCAGTTTTTATGGCGTGTCTCAGGTTGAAGAACTCGATACTTCAGCTTTTTATATACGTATATAAACAATGATTAACAACCGGTTCATGGATTTTCAAGTTGTGGAGTTTAAACAACTTCCTGTTTTAAGTTTTTGAAAATAAAAGCCTTGGATTTTTTTTGTTTGTTTAGCGTTAGTCTGGCATTACAAGCCTTCCTTCTTTCTGTTCATAAAGGTCAGATTTTTAGAGTTAATGCTACATTTGATCTGTAGCATGACTGTAGATCTACCAAATAGAATTTCAGCTTCAAAGGATTTTTTTGTGGTTTTTACGACTTGTAACATAAAGCACCATAAGTAGTGTCAGTAGGGCAGATTTTTGAGTTGTGGATTTGTCCATATCTTTAATTTTTCCACAACTTTATTGCTGACCTACCCAGTGGTTCATGATACTGTTTGTTCAATCACTTTCCTTCCACTTCTCTATCACACTGTCCAATTTGCTGGTCTACCACACGACATCCAAATAAACACATTGGAGTTTATGGTTGTAATATTACCAAATGTAAAAAAAATCTCCTAAAAAAAATTTTATGAATACTTTCGTCAGACTGTATACTGAATTGTTTACTCCCCAGGCAGTTTCACTATCATTTACACAACAAAAAACACCTCATGTATTTGTTTGTTAGGAGTAACTGCACAGCAACCCAAATGACTCACAGGATTAACAGCTGGGTCAGAGAATCATGCGACCTTAATCATGCTATTAGTGAGATTATTCTAAGCAAGTAACTCCTAGTGCATGATGAGAACTGAAGAAACATTCTGGTTAAGAGGTCAAATAGAACTTGACATCTACACAATGAACGGTTCTCTTTATGAAAATTTAACCTTACAAAGAAAGCCTTTTTTATTAAAAACATAGGCACAAATCTACTGCACTAAAACTTAAGCTTGTGAAGAATTGTTATCTCAGCAGTTGGGAAACAAAAACGGTTCTGCTGTCCTTTTACAACATATTCAGCTTAGCTCTGGAGGCTCAATTAATACCATATTAATAAAAAAAAGAAGAGGCCAATTGCTATTCACTTGTTTCTCAACTTAAAATCAATTACAGTACATGCCAGCACCTTAATGCATTGTGGCATGTAAACGTGATGAGGATAACCAGATGAAGTTGAAACCCATCATCAGAATGCAGCATGGTTGTTGGTGCCAGACAAGTTGTTCTGAGTATTTCAGAAACTGCTGATCTACTCTGGTTTTCACTGGGAACCATCCCTCAATGGTCAGAAGAAAAAAAGAGATTGAGCAGCCATTGTGTGGATGAAAACGCAGTTTATGTTAGAGAAGAATAGAAAGACTGGCTATAATACAGTAGCTCAAAGACTGTGGCATATAATATCTGTCAGCAACACATTATTATACCTTGAAGCATATGGGCTACAGCAACAGAAAACTACAATAGACAATATAAAGACAGATTGGACAAAGAATATGGTGTAAACATCACAGAAATAGGCCTTTATCCTTTCTTCTCCCAGTGGTGTAACCTTGTGAGAGGTTTATTTTTGGCACTCTTTGGGTCCTGTAGTACCAACTGGGCTTTGTTTAGCTCTCCTGATTATGATTGCTTCATTGTATTCTTGTACCTACTTCGTGTGCCTACTTTAAATTACCAAAGCACAAATCACCTCAACCTGGTTTATTGAACATGAGAATTACCTCACAGAACTCCAACAGCATCCACAGTTACCTGATCTCCTTGCAGGCGTCATAACATGGATGTGCAGGTGACACATTTACAAAAAATACATCTAAAGTTAAAACAAAAGCAATCAATCGCCTCCTACTATTTCTACTAATGAAGTGGCTGGTAAGTGGATGCCTTTACTAGAATTTGTAAGTAACGGGAGACCACATTTTCCATTCTTGATAAATAACTGCATCCCTTTTGCGTTGCCGTTGCCATTTAACATGCAGAAAATCTGACAGATACCTAATTAGTGAAGCAAAATAGAAAGATGTATTTGCATGGAGACTTTCAAAAACAATCCAAGAGGAACTTTATTTCAAACAATTTGATGATATTTTCCATGCCACATTACTGTCCAACATAATGTGTACAGTGCAAACAAAGAATATATTTAGAATAATTACATTTAGACATTAATAAAAGTTCCAAAGCAACTTTATTTTAAAACTGTGTAGAGATTACAAGTGAAATAAACAATTTAATGCTGTATTTATTTTTTCCCTGTTGGAGCTAGTAAGTTTCCTAAAAACAGAATCTCAATGAGGTGAGAAACAGAAAGTAATATAGAAAAGATTTCCTGTGATGGCTATGTTAATTAATCTAAAAGAAAGATGTTACATGAAGTTTGCTCTACAAACAGTGCTGAGAAGTTTCCTTTCTAGCATTTCTCTTCCGTCACCCTGATGTCATTGATCCAAGGGCGGCTCCACACGGTGAATTTGCACTGGTAAGACTGAAAAAAACAAAGCCCAGAATGAGAATGAGTAATGCAATCTTTTTAGCTTTGTATACTTCCCAATTCAGATAAAGGGAGAGAGAGGCCTTGTAGGTTCATCAGCAAGATTTACCGCAGCATTATCTGGCAGCCTTTGGGCGTCGCACACTTGATTTAAAGTGTTCTTTCTGCAGGAGGTCTTTACCATCTTCACAGTTAGGATGTACTTCAAGCCTGCCACCACCTTTAAAGAGAAGTAAATAATAAACACGGCAGAGAAAAAAACAAGGCTATACCTCTCAGATGCTTTACTCTCGGCTTACTGTTTTATAGACCCAATTTTCAGGCAGTTAAGGGATTGTTTACGGGTGCTATGTTAGTGGTATCCTGTAATAATCGTCTTATCGGACTTAAATAAAATACATAAATACAAACGTTTCAAAGTATTAAAGGATAACATACCTGAACCTGAGCCTTGACCACTTCAGCTGCTTTACGGAGGAATATGTCGTTGTTTCCTCTGTTGTGTTGGGCGACAGCGAAGTTCAGCGCATTTTGGACACCGTCACTGTGGATGTCTATATCTGTCGCGCCACCAACCAAAGACCCCTCCACAGCTAAAAGAGCTGAAAGTAAAACAAAAACAATCTTCCACATTATTGTTATGCGTGCTGTGCGGCAGAAGTGAAATAGAAAAGCACTGGCGGAAAGACTTTACTGTTATATAAACAAGACCCGCCCTGTACAGGCAGAGGACGCAGCCAATCAACAGTCTCTATGCGACTCAAACCCCGCCTCCCTATTACGTCCTGGTTATTACATTGTTTTGATTTGTCATTTCCGCTTCCGCTGTCGCAGGAAACCATGTTATTTTATAAGACCCGAGTCGATTGAAACTGTATTACTACTACTACTACTGCTACTACTACTACTACTACTACTACTACTACTAATAATAATAATAATAAAATAAATACAATTATTATCAATATAATATAATAAACATTTGATATAATATAATTAATATTATAAATATAATCAAATTTATGGGTGTGTCCACGATATCTTTGTTTGAGTTTTCTTCACTGTAACAGTTTTAATATACATTTTACAATACTACACATCATGGAAGTAAAACATTATATCTAAACAACTTATAGATTTAATGTTATTATTATCTCCGCTTCTCAATTAGTTACTATTCAAAAAACATGTTGATCAAATTGATCAAATTTACATTAAACATAAATATACCACTGATGTGAATTATTTTGAGTTTGAATTGTTTTCACACTCTAATGTCAATGTGAAAACTCGTCCACAAGAGGTCGCAAAATGATCAAGATAGTCGCGAAATTAACTAGATATACAGTACGTACTTTCATTAAAGAAAGTTGTAAACCCTTCTAACATATTCTAATGTTTCTGGTGAAACTATTAAGCTTTTCCTACTTATAAAAAATAAGTAGGAATGGCTCAATTGTGGTTGAATATTTCACACTCTCTCTAATTGCTTGTTTAAAATGGCTAACTTTAAAGCTTATTCCACAAATTTCTAGTAGTTGAGCTTTATCTTTGTCCATCTACTTTGTCTGAGATCACTTCCTGTTGAAACACCCAGCTGTGTCCAAACTTCAGTTGTCTGACTGTTTTATCTATAGTGCACTGTGCAGGTTTGAACATAAAACCAGTTTTAGGAGAAAATTTCAGGCAAGGTTGAATATGTTCTTTGTGGAGGATTCACTCTTAGTCCATAGCGATGTAGCTTTACTGTGGAAAGCAGGCTTCAAAGATTCCTTGAAAGTGTCTGTTTTTTGTTACATTTTCCAGTTCATGACTACAGAATAAAATTACGGGCCACTAAATAACAAAAAATTGAGACTTTTTACCCCTCAGAATTCTGACTTTATTGCAGGTTTAATCATTTCAAATGTGTAATTATTAAATTGCACATTTAATAACGGGAACATTTCACAGATAAACTTTGCCCTTTAGAGGCTGAAAAGCATTTTATTCTCTGGCCTCACTACTAATCTTCTGGAACGTCCATTTATGAAAAGACTGAAAAGGTGACTTGGAATTTTCTGACTGAATACTCTTTCTTACGACAGCAAAATAAATGTGGACAGAGAATTGTGTCTTAAAACACTGCATGTATGAGGTGGAAAAGAGCTTTAAAAGACATAGGAAACAGTAATGTCTCCAGTCTTTGCAGTGGACTAACACATAGTAAGTTGTCCACATGGAGTTGTTTACTTTTGAGGTGATCACATGGTCAGGTAATCACATGCACCTCACACTCTCTTTCCTTTGCTGCACGATTCCTGCACACTTTTTTATGCAATATTTATGTAACTGTGATTATTTACCAACCTTTTAGAGGTTTAGATAAGAGGTTTATCAAGTTTAAACACCAAACCGGGTCACACAAATAGCACATTTTTTTTGGAAAAGGTAAAACTTTAAATCTTCATTTGATTTGCGCAACTTCAAAGTAAACAGTGAAACATCAAAGGTTTTAAAGCAAGTTGATGAAACAGCAATATTTGAAGTTTGAGGTTGTTCAGCTATCCAACACTGTTGAGTGAGAGACATAATTACAGACTGAATAAAACATTTTAGGAGGGAGAGGGCATCCTTTAACTCTATGTATGCTGGATTGCAGAAAAGGGATAAAATAATTCCACAGACCTGTTGAAAAAATTTATGGTGATTGCTTTCATTTGAAGTTCTCTCTTGCAAAAACACGAAAGCCAAACAAAATGTTTCTAAAGGTGTACGTCTCGGGGCATACACCTTTTTGGTATATTCCTCTTTAGTCATAGTGGCTTCACCTTCCCCCAGTTTGTGCATCTTATCTCTTGGACTCTCAAAATCCGGCTTGCGGGGAGCTGGAGGGATCTAGAAATGTTTACGTAAGGCATAAGATCACTCAAGGATTCTAACCAAATCAAAAGCACAGTAATAACGTGGATGCTTCATAATTTACATGCTAAATATGTGCTTCATCTGTGGTACATGCAGCCACCAAAGACAAACTATTATGCAATAACTTCAGTCCCTATTAGTCCAACTTACGATCAGACCAGCATAGTCATCGGTTTCAACCAGAGCATCATGCAGCCAGATAAAATCTTCATGCTGCTTGGGAACAGAAAAGTCTGGCTTCTGGAAGGAGCTTAGTGTAATCTGAGAAAAGGGATAATGTTCTTTGTTAAAAATATTCTTGATAAATTAATTTAATAGAATTAGATTAGAAAAGAAAAATGCAGCATTTTCATGTTTGATTTATTTAATTAAATTAAACTGTCTTTTTTATTCAAATAAAGCCATTTCATTTTATCTTGCTGTGTATTTTCCTGGTGTACATTGGAAAGATCTATGTTGTTCAGTGGAGGAAGTGGAAAATTCTAGTATATTGAAGAAGTCAATCTTTACGATTACCTCCAGTTGGTGTGTGCAAAATAAAGTAAACCAGAGTCTAACGCTTTTCTAAATACTTTTGTATTTTTTTATTTTATTTTTTACTATTTTACAAGAGAGTAGGATGAAATTAAGAAAATATTGCTTATTAACTGTGTGCAATTGTTGTGATTCACTTTATCTCATAATTACCCATTCACTTTAACAGGAAGTGAATGTCCCTCTCCTGACTTTCCTCCACTGGATGCTTGTGTATTTAATGTTCCCTTTAAAGTTCTTTTTGTTTATTTTTGCAGTCCTAAACAGCCTTATCATAATTTTTTCCCCGAGCTTCTTCTCTGTTACGCTCTCACTTCATCACTCTGGCCTGTCCAGTTTCTCCCAGTCCTAAGCAGAAGGGTAAGACACAATGATGAATATTAAATGATGACGAGGAAGTTTTAAATATTTTTTTATTCCTAAAGTGAAATGAATTAGAATCCACTACAGTACCTTCTCAGGAACCTTTTTGGATATACAATATTTCTTCCTCAAAAGTGTTAAATAACCAAAGAACCTCTCACTTCAAACATTGCTGTGTCATTGGTTTGCTGGTGACCTCCTAAGGGGTCAATGTTGATTTTTGGTTCGTGCAAATGAAACAAAGGTCTAAAGTGTTTCATTATCCTCAAATATTTGTGTAATCCAATCCCTATCAGAACATGATGACACACTTACGGGAAAATGAGCCGATGAATAATCTGAAATATATGAACAGTGAATTAAAAAAGTACACAGGAGTGCATTTGATTACCTGATTATGCAAGCACAATAACAGTAACATGGTTTATATATCTTGTGTGTTAATGAAATGCCGTGTACTGAGACATTAACATTCAATCTGCTCCTATGTTACCCTACAGCCTCTCTAACCTTTCCTTGCCCTTCTTGTTTTACATCTACTCAACTACTTTTCATAGTATTTTATTGTCATATTTTATCTAAATCTCTGTCTCTTTCCAGGATGACATTTTATTTACACACACATCAAAACAGTCAAACAGTAAAAGTATAAAAATATTACATGTTATTTGCATTCTGAGGGTTAAAACTGCAAGCAGCCTCACTGTCATGTTCAGCTTGCATATACATTGACATAATTCTAGAAACAAGAAATGCCCATGTGCTTAATGATCGAGAGTCTTCATTAAAATATGTATATCTCACTAAAGTACAGCTTTGTAATAGACATACATGTAAATGGTGACTCTATCGCAAAGAGTTAATTATATAACTACACAAATATTTATACAGAATAATTATGACATATATTGGGTGTTGTTGTGGAAAAAACTATTTTACCAAGCACTGTCAGGTGAAATCACTCAATCAGGTTTATTAATATATTGTGCACAATACAGAGAGCTTGTAGGACAATCAATAATGAAGCAGGTCTGGATGAAAAGCTCTGCCAGGCAGAGGAAACACATGAGTTTCATACCAAGGATAAGGAATTAACAACAAAGGGTGAGACAGTCTGGTTCTGATGCAGCTGTAGAAAACAACTTCCAACCTTGTACATGTAACCCAAATAGTTCTTTTGGTGAGAGTTCACAAGCATTTCATATAACATGATCAGCAGATGTGAACTTGTAGTAATTTTCCACCACAGTGTAAACAGGATAATTATGACTTAGAAGATAAATATAGGTATAAATATTTCAAATATACATGATGGAAATACTAAGGATAGAATTTAGTAAGCTTGGCTTCCTCTTACTCTTTTGTGAATTGATCATAATCATTTTATTTAAATATTTTGGTTTGTTATTATTTGTACTTTAATTATTTTCTTCTGTTAACGTTTGTGGTTTCTATGTTTTGAGGATTTCATTAATTTATTATTTTAGAATGTAGTATTATTTTTTGCAAAAATTCCTATTTGTACAAAACTAGTGTTTGATATTTATATTTATGAGATCATATTAACCCTTTAAACTTAAATTGCACAAAAACTTAGGAACTAAACAAACTAGTTACATCTATTGGTTGGATGAGCTACTTCAAAAACCCTCGTGATTTTGGAGGTTCTCTCTGGGGACGCCAACTTTATAGAAACATGTACTGTATATTGTTTTCACTGGTCACTCCAGATTGCCTCTAGATTTGTGTCTGTGTGTGTGGATGACTGTGCATACATACGTGTGTGTGCATGTTTGTGCATCTCTGTGATGGACTTTCGACCTCTCCAAGGTGGATTTCCACTCTCGCTTGTTGACCGTTGGAGATAAATGCAAACCCACTTGTTTGACAGCTCTTTGATTGTTGATTGGATGTCTGACAGGCGTGCCATATCTGTTAATCAATAAACAATAACACCATTTATGACTTAAAAGAGAAAGCAGAACGCTTCAGTGGTCCATTCCTACAACAACATTTTTGTAGTTTCACTTCTGAAGCAAAGATGTGGAAGGCTATTTTTCCTTTTCTGGCCGCTCTTTTTGTTGGGTTATCTTGTATTCCTGGGGGCATAAATAAGATAGAAGATGCAGAAAATGATGAGATGTTTCAGACAGCGTTGAAGTTTGCTGTCGTCCAACACAACAATGGCACCAATGACACGGTCCTCTACCAGGTTGTTAAGGTGGTTTCAGCTGAGGTTCAGGTCAGTATGTTGTAGATATTTCTTTGTTCAGTGTTGAATCAAGACCTACTATTAGAAATAAATGTAAACATTTGACACAATAGGGGCCAGGCGTCACACATTAAAAGGCTTCATTTGAAGCCTTTTAAATGAAGGCTTTGATGTCTTTGTGTCTTATTCACAAAGACATCAAGTCTTTGTGAATAACTATCTCGTCTGTCTCTCCTGAAAGGTGGTAGCGGGGTTCAAACACATCATGACTGTGATTTTGGGAAGAACCAATTGTGAGAAGGAGGCACCAGCAGATAACTGTGGCATTCACAAAGAGCCAGGATTCGCTCGGGTAATTAGACTAGATCATGAAAACCTGACATTAAACTATGAGATTTAAAGATAGAAATCTCAAACACCAATTATGGATAAGTTAACATTGTAAAATATGTCATCGTAGACACTCCTTAAAAGCAGTAGCAATTAATGTTTGTCTGGATGAATGTACATGTATTCTCTGTTTTATTTAAATTTTGCACTCTTTCTTTTTCAGCATCACCGGTGCAAATTTGAAGTGTGGAGTCGCTCATGGCTTAATGATACCCAGCTAATATCAGATAAATGTGACAGTATTGAACGTGCTACAGAATGAAAAACTCTTTCCTCTAGAATATTTGCAAACAGTTACTACCTTTACACCCTCTCAAGGTCACTTCTGTCAATGCTGCCAAACAACTTTCAAACTTTTGGACCTCAACAAAGATCTGTATTGTGAAATGCAAAACAAATGTATCACTATGAAAGGATTCATTAACAAAACAAAATCTAAATTGTTTTCAATAAAGTAAGATTTGAACTTCTTTGAATGGTTTTGTGTGGTTTATATACTGTATACGCATATATATATAAGTCTTTAAATTTAGGAAAAGTCATGAAATTTCAAGTCGGAAAAAGATAGTTTAGGGTATTTTTTCTACAGATAAACATGGTAATGGGTCACTTTTGACTCGCAAGACAACACAAGGGTTAAATCCAATTTGCATAATAATTTGGAACACAGTGTAGTTATGAAGCAACAAATGCATGAAATGTTTTTCTGGATCAGTCTGCAACAAGATATTTCTAAATTAGGCAATATGGCAGATTTGAAAGGATGAATTCCAAGACAATTTTTTATTGTGGGAATTAAAGGACATTTCCAACAGTCTTTACTTTATTAGTCAATCAGAATTTACTCTGCCAATACTAAATGGTTGACTAAGAAGCCTCTTTCTTAATGCTCTGGTTTTTTAATGCCAACCTCTGTCTTCTCCCAATTTTGTATGCAGAAAATTAGAAATCACCCTGGCTTTTATTTTTCTTTAGACATGCCTATGATCTACATGATGTATTTGATTAATTGAAATTGATAAATGTAGCTAACCTGTTGCAAGTTTTGCAAAATTTGACACCAGGGTAAAAGCTCAACTTAAAATCAAAAACAAAGACCCTGAGCAACCAATAGAAGCTACAGTGGAATGATTTAAATCAAACAAATTCATTTGGCAAAGTGACCCAAATACAAGGAGATAAATCAATAGACGACCAAATTTAGTAGATGCACTGTAGTTGCAGTGACTTAGGGCAGCTGAATCCATATGCATGCCACAATTAGCCACTTTTTTGTGAAACATTTTGAGCAACATGCGTTCTTACGTCAACTTTACAATGTTGCAACAGTTTCCTTTGGTCTGTTACATAAAATCCTACTTTTCATGTGTTCACATGATCAGGTAAACAAATGATCTCTTGGATACTTTTTTATGCACTCCTTATGTAATTCTGATTGTTTATTTACCCCTTTCCTGTAACTGTTTTATCAAATTTTTAGGACCTGGGGTACACAACTATCCAAATATTTGTGGAGAATCCAACACTTTAGACCTTTGCTTCATTTGAATGGACCTAAAGTCAACATTGAACCCTCAAGAAGTCACCATAAATCAAATGAAACAGCGAATTTAGATGTTGCCTTTCATACTACAAAGTACTGATCAAATAATTCACCATTTTATCTTGGGCGATCAGATAAAATCCTATTCTATAAGGCTTCGGAACACAGAATACACAGACTGCAGCAAAGTTTAAAATAAATATCAGAAACACAAACATATTCAGGGGAGTATAAAAGTTGCTTTATTTAAAGCTGTGTATTATTGTGTTCTAATGAATACTTTCATAGTGAGACTTTTGTTTTGCATTGCAGAAAAATTCAATAAAGTTTGAAGTTATTTTGAGAGGGTGTCAAGACAGTATCACTTTGTAGATCTTCAAAAAAAAAGTTTTTCATGGTGAAGTAAGTTCAGCACCGCTGCATTCCTCGTTGGTCAGCTGGATATCATTAAGCCATGGGCGACTCCACACTTTGAATTTGCACTGGTAAGGCTGAAAGAGAAAACCCACAAAATATGTCAATAAAACTGAGAATACATGCTCTTTTATCCAGACAATCATTACTTATTAGCAGTTTAAAGGAGTGCTTACATTAGACAATGTTAGTTTAACAGAGTTGGTGTTGTTTATGTGTGAGATTCTTTTTCTTAAATACTAAAGTCAGGTTTTTATTATCTAAGGTATTTACCTTAGCAAATCCAGGCTCTTTGTGGACAGCACAGTCGTCTGCTGGTGCCTCCTTCTCACAGTTGGTTCTCCCCAGAATCACAGTCATTATGTAATTGACCCCAGCTACCACCTTTAGAAGAGGGAGCCAAGACAAAGAAAATCCAGCTTATTGTGACACAATGAAAAAACTCTTATCAGAAGTGAAACATCAAAGACAGACAAAAAACAATGTTAATATATATATTTTTATATTTGTTATTCACTAAAACATTATTAATGAGTTAAAATAAAATATTTTAATATATGACATCTGGCCCCTAACTGAGTCAAGTATCTACATTTGCTGCTAACAGCAGGTCTTGAGTGAATAGTGAACACTTAAATTTGTATAACATTACTGACCTGACTCTCAGCCGAGACCACCTTAAGGACCTGGTAGAGGACCGTGTCATTGGTCCCGTTGTTGTGTTGGACAACAGCAAACTGCAATGCTCTTTGGAACCCCTCATCATTATCTGCATTTTTTATCTTATGCAAACCTCCAGCCATCATCTGACAAAAGCCAAAGGCCAAAAACGCGGCAAAAAAAGGAACAATAACCTTCCACATCATTGTTCCGTAGGTGAAACTGCCAAAAAGCTCAGAACAAGAAGCTTTGATGCTGTCTGCCTGCTCTTTGAAAGCAGAAGTGACGGGACTATTTATATTTTAACAGAGGAATCATCCAATCGATAATTAATCAGCTGTCAAGCATTGAGGCCAGAGCTTATCTCCAGTGGTCAAAAGTCTCTAAGGACTAACAGACAGTCTGGACTTTGCAGTCAACTAACATGTTTTTCAGATGTGGAAGTACCCAGAAAGAAGTCTCTACTGTCCTGCGTATACCTGCTATCATTGTTGCTATTATGTTTACGTTGTCTCCATTTTAGTTCCCTTTATTCAAGTTACATTGGGCCTGGCAATACTGTTATAGTTTCTTACCTTTGTGGAGGTGACCACAAATGGGAATAAATGCATTTTCTTCAAAGAACATTTATCTTTACTTTATTAATCACTTGCTCTGTCCTCTGTCACAAGTAAGTGGTTGACTGAGCATCTCGTTTTTTTTCTTAATGCTCTGGTCCAAAAATGACCACTTCACTCTTTTCTGAATGTAAAAACAGAAAATGTAATTTCATCTAGAGTTTTATTTCTTCAAGGCATGCCTGTAGTCTTGAAGACAGTATTCATCAGAACTACAGATTTCACAAGACTTGCGACCGGGTCCAAGTTTAAACTTATAGCAGGACAAATATCCTGATTTGATCAGCCAACCGTAGTTACATGGACTCATTTAAATCAAAGCATATTCATTGATATGAACCCAAGCACAAGGACATGAATTAATAGGAAATTTAGTAGAAGCATGCCACCTAATGCCTTAGAGACGTAATTGCAGTGAAAGGTCGTTCTACAAAGAATGACTACGGGGCCTGAAATCATGATACAATTATTATCAACTGTTTTACTTCAAACTTATGATTAAGGCAATACTGCCCAAGAGACATCTGTTCACTCAGAAAATGAAACTGTGTGCAGACCAGGATTTGAATCCAGAACCTTCTTGCTGCAAGGCAACAGTGCTCCAACAAGCATCCACACTTCAAAAAAATTGAATAGAACACCTAGCTGGACCAATTACCACAACTTGCTTCATGCAGATGAATCAGCAGCCAAAAAATATGTTCTATATCTTGCTCACCTCACAGAGGGAGACAAACAAAAATGATTATTAATCACAAGGACAGATTCTGAGAAGTGAAATTTACTTTATTTTTTTTTATTTGTATTTTTTACCAAGTCATTAAACAATTTTTTCCTGGTAACTTATCAACTTTATGTTGCATTACAGCATTCATAGTTGTGAAAACAGCAGACTTCATTACACAGAGGATGGAAAGATGTTTACACTGTTAAAAGTAGCACATATTTCACGGTGAGTTAAGTGAAGGTTTCAAGCACTTCTTCTTCGTGACATGAATGTCATTGAGCCATGGGCAGCTCCACACTCTGAATGTGCACTGGTAAATCTGAAAAAGAAAGACCAGAATACAGTTACAGTAGCATGCCATTATACAATAATTTATGCAGACAAACATAAAATGCATTTGGTTCCAAAGAGTGTTATTTTTTTCACACAATCAAATGATATCATGTCACAGTTTTTATATACAATACTTCATTGTATTTGTTATGTCTGAGAGGAAAATGGGAATAGAATTAACATTTTCATCTCTAAAGTTTACAACATCTTTTTAATAATGTCATATAATTACCCGAGCCTTAGCTGGATCTATGTAGACAGTACAATCTGTGTTTGCTTCGCCTTTCTGGCAGTTTGTCCGTCCCAATTTCACAACAATCTCGTAGTTAATTCCTGCGACCACCTATTATGGAGAAGAAGAGGAATCACATAGGTCCAGATTATTAAAAGCATATCATATATGGTTGCAGTCATACAGCACACATACATAATGTACTTGAAAAGCTAAATACTAAAGCTATAATTCAGTTTACCAAGAAATTGCCAGTTCTAAATTCCTATTTCCATTTAATTCTAGTATAATGTAAACCATTGTGCACTTTTTATTGTCAGAAAAGTATTTACATGGAGTGTAAAGACAGGAGGTCGCCAAAATGCTTACATCTAGAGTTAAATTTATTCGAATACATAAAATATTGAATAAGTTAAAATACGCTCTTTTGTCAGATTAAAACTATACTTAATCTAACTATACAAAAAGATATTATCCATCCATTTTCTGTACACCCTTGTCGTTGGTGGGGTTGGGAGGTGTGCTATATATATATATATATATATATATATATATATATATATATATATATATATATATATATATATATATATATATATCACAGTTTGCGACACTCACCTGAGTCTGTGCGGAGACGATTTGAACCACCTTGTGGAGGGATGCATCTGCTTGGTTGTCTCTGTTGTGTTGGGCGACGGCGTAATTCAACGCACTTAGGACAGCCTCACTGTGGATGTCGGCGTCTTGCCATCCCCCAGGCATGCCGCACTGCCCAGCGGCGAAAATAGTCGCAAGAATTGGAACAACAGTCTTCCACATCTTCCTTCTTTAAGGTTAAACTGCTTACTCGGAGGGAGAAAAGTCCAACTTGGACGCTGTTTGATTGTGTATAGCGTTTGTGCTCTTTATAAAGCAAAAGTGACGATATCGCTCACAGATTAGTAGAGGAGTGACGCACCACGCTAACAATAAACAATCTCTGCAGGACCAACCCGACTTGTGTTTCCTTCTTTCCAGGAGCTCGTCGAGGTCTTTGGATAAACGGATAATCTCCCAAGGTTTGTTTTGGCTTTCTGACGTTAGGAGCGCGAACACCATCTCACCAGGAGGTGGAAAAACCACGATAAACAAGGTTTTGTCAAAGCACACAGGGAGTGGAGGTATAGACTTTAAAGCTGTTGCACTGGAAATTAAACGTTCTCGACCTTTACCCATTAGAATAAAGCAACCCGTGCGAGTGTTCACGTTTTGAGCTGCACAATGCAGAGACTGCAACTTTTGAAGTAAGCGCTCTAAAATCACAAATTGACAAAGTATAAGTGTGCTTACTTTTACCTGCATTTCAACAATTTTTCTCTCAAACTTCGCAGGGACACGTTCTTTGGGCTGGATGTTGCGCAACAGCAGCTTATTATTGGGTGTGCTGTGGCAGCAGCTGTAGCAGGTGGAATCCTGACCTATGCAATGCAGAGAAGGAGCAAAATGAGAACTATCCCTGTTGGTGAGGGATGGTGGGGAGAAGGCGAAAAACCACTCTTAGAGGATCAAAAAATATACCCCTTTACAGTGGAAACGTCGGATGAAGAGATTGAGGTAGCTTGGCTCACATCAACTTTTAGAAAACGTGTAATACTTTCCTTCCTCACAATTTTACACTACTATCCATCACAAAATCCTAATAAAATGTGGAGATAAAATGAGAGAATGGGAGAAAGTTCATGGGGTGAGAACACTTTTGCAAGGCATTGTTTTATGTACAGGGCTCAGTTATGATTTTGTTTACCAGGATCTCCATGAACGCATTGACAAAACCCGGTTCACTGACCCTTTAGAGGATAGTGGCTTCCAGTATGGCTTCAATTCCACTTATCTTAAGAAGGTGGTTTCTTATTGGAGAAATACGTTCGACTGGAAAAAGCAAGTGGCAATGCTGAACAAGTATCCGCACTTCAAAACCAAAATAGAAGGTATGCACCGCTACAGAATGAACAGCAGCTGGCTTAACTTTCTATCTGGTAAAATCTGTTTTATGTCTTTTGTTGTGGTGCAGGACTGGACGTGCACTTCATCCATGTGCGCCCACTGCAGAGGGGGGACGAGAGGGCTCTGCCGCTCATGCTTGTTCACGGCTGGCCTGGCTCCTTCTATGAGTTCTACAAGATTCTTCCACTTCTCACACAGAACCACAACGGATTTACATTTGAGGTTGTAATCCCCTCCATACCTGGCTACGGCTTCTCAGAAGCCCCTCATAAGAAAGGTAGATAATTTTAGGAAAAGCAAGTTTATTTGTGTTCCACCATTCATCCACAGACCAATTCCATTACTTTAGGAAAAGCAAAAAGAAAGCTGTCACAAATACAATCTATACAAATGAACTGCAAATTCTAATTTGGAACAAATAAGTGGTGATAACATGCTAAAGTGGAATGTAACAGAAAAGTCCTGCTTTAATACTACCAGTAGTTTCTGCACATTTCAGATTTTAAGGGAGTTTGTTCCAGTGCGGAGGAGCACAGAAACTAAATTTAGGATCTCTTTAGCTCTGGTCCCTTGAGTTTGCTGGTTTCTGGTAAGATAAGGGCTTTCAGCATTCCTGACGAGCAATTCTGAGACTAATTCAGGACTTTATGCCCATACTTTAGGAGTAAGGAAATGTATTGTACTGGTGCTTGTCTGGTATCTGGTACCAGCATTTTTTGACGTGCTGCAAAGCCAATTAGAATAATCTAGTCTAATAAAAATAAAGCATGCCCCAGTTTTTCGGTGCCCTATTTAATCCAGACTGCCAAACTACATTTCTTTAGTACTGCCAACCATAGTTTGGTTGGACTCTTAGAGATAGGGTGAGGATCTCCATCATCCAGGGGGAGCTGACAGTAGAGTCATTGCTCCTTCTAATCGAAATGAGTCAGTTTAGTTGGTTTGGGCATTTGATGTTGTTCCCTTATAAGTCTTTCAAGCACAGCCCACTGTTAGGGCATTTTGGTAAAGACTGAGAACTCACTGGAGGGATGAATCATTTCTGGCCTGGGTACAACTTCAGAGCCCAGAGAATGTTATTGTCCCCAGGAGAAGGAATTTCTGAGGTTTACCTCTGGATCTGTGAAGTGAAGATGGGAGGAAGTATTTACTGTGAAGTGAAGATGGAAGGAAGTATTTACTGTCTGCAGTATGTTAGGTGTAACACAACTAAAATCCTTTATAAAAACCTGTGGGCCGACATTAAGGTTGTGGATTCCAGGTCATGAGTAGTTTCTATCAGATATATAATTCTTGCTATCTTGGCCTTCCCTAGTTTGAATTAATTGTAGAAAATTAAGATTGCGTTTAAGAGTAAAATTACTGCTTAAGAAGTATTTTTTCTTTCCTTTATTTACTGGGTTGACTTTGTCTTTTTACATGAAATGGCACTGAAGTGTAACATTAAATTGTGTTTATACAATCTAGATATTCTTTCTCTTCTGATGGTCATGACCTTTATCAAAGAGGATTCCTGTAAACTCGGCCTCAGCTGTTTCTGAAACTGACATCCTTGACTCAGAACACACCAGTTGAAGATATGAATGATTGAGGTATCTGAATCCCTATCTGAGAGCACAGGCTGAGGATAGTTGTAAGGCCTTGGTAGATGTTTGTATGTCATATGTAGTGGTTGAAACTGAGGTGCTGGGGTTTTCGGCTTAGTTGTTTCTGGGTATTCGAGAGGGTGGAAATGGTGGATACTTGCAGATAGTCAGTGATGTTTGGGGAAACTATCCTCTTTGTTCTGGTGTTGTATCTAACTTTATCTTTATTATGACTTATTTCCTGTTTTTGTTTTGGAGTTGTAGCTAACCTTGTCTTTCTTTATATGGTTTATTTCCTGTCTTTGGATTGTTCTTGTTTTATGTACTCGACAGGAGTTTTTCTCTTTAGTTTTTAATAAATTAAAGAAGAAAAGTTGTTTGGGCTACTGTAACAGGTTTTGTTCCAATATTGCCTTATATTGAGTTCTATCCATTGTCCTTCAACTTCAATAAGCTTGCCTGTCTCCTCTCCTCACAGCATAATGCTTTTCTTCTCGCTGTGTTTTTGCATGTTTTGAAACCCCCTCCCCAAAAACAAAGTTTGTAGATCTAACATGACAAAATGTGAAAAACCTTAAAAGGTTGAATAATTTTGTGTTGTACTTGTTAAAGGATTTAACAGTCTGGCTGCTGCTCGGATTTTCCTCACACTCATGGAGCGCCTGGGCTTCTCCCAGTTCTACCTACAAGGAGGAGACTGGGGCTCGCTCATCACCACTAACATGGCTCAGATGAGGCCTGAGTAAGTTAAAAACAGTCCATCAGAAAAAGCACATCATCATTTTAGTGGAATTTTCACAGCAGACATTGTGTCATTTGGCTGTGAAATGAAGCTTGTCCTCTGCACATAGATTTTTCCAGGACATTGGGACAATAGGCGTGATTGTCTTGGGGTGACACTAACTTATGTTTGTTTTTTCTGTTTCAGCTGTGTTAAAGGGCTCCACCTAAACATGTGCATGTCAAATAGGGGTTTCAAAGTGTTACTCTCCATAATCATCGGCCCTTACCTTCCCTTCCTGGTCGGCTTTAGCCAGGAAGACGTTCGCAGGTTGTTCCCTTTCTTTCAGAAGAATGTGTGGCAGATGCTGGAGGAATCTGGCTACCTTCACATTCAGGCAACTAAACCTGACACAGCCGGTGAGAACGTACAAAAATATCTAGCTTAATACCATAAAGACAGGTTAAAGGTACTGGAGAGTGCAGCCTGCTGTTTAAATAGTTTTTCCCATTACCTCTCATTACAATCGTATGCTTGTGCAGGACGTGGACTGAATGACTCGCCTGTAGGCCTGGCGGCCTACATTTTGGAAAAGTTCTCCAGCTGGACTCACATGAAGAACAGAGATCTGGAGGATGGTGGGCTGGAGAGGTAAAACAGCGAAATGTGTTTTGTTTTTAATGACACTCATTCCTTGGCTCTACTTTCCTTCAAGCTTACTAAAAAAATTACTGACATTCCCAACTACTGTAATAAAATTATGGACCTCTGATAACTAAACATGTAATGAGTCGGGTTTTACTAAAGCTAATTTTTCCGCAAATTAGCTTTTATTGACAGTGTGGCAAAGGGTAATTGGTTCTATTTTGGCATTTAAACCAACTTCAATCAGAACAGTTTCAAAATCTAAGACAGTCACACCTGGGATTTATTTGTATTATTTGCTGATTTTATTAAAATTGCTGTGCATTTGCAATGTCTGGCAACAATATTCATACCCCAAAAACATTTGCCATATTAGCATCATAAATTCTAACAGTTTTTATAATAGACCAACACAAATCTATAATAGGTATTATCAAGCAGGTTGATTATACATGTATTTTAAACCATTTCATGGATTAAAAATGCCTCGTCAAAGCCCAGAGCTAAAGACATCTGAGAATCTGTGGTAAACTTTGTGTGCAGAGATGCTTTCAATCCAATCTGCCTGAGCTTGAGCTATTTTCAAACAAAATGTGAGAGAAGTGTCATTATAGAAGTGGTTTTACAGCATATTTAATTGGATGGAACTAATTGCAAGTGTGTTTCACACTTCAGATTTTTAATCCCATGCATCATCTCAGTGTCTAGCTAATCAGTTTGTGGCTTTTGAACAGAAAATTCAGCCTGGATGATCTTTTGACGAATGTCATGATCTACTGGACCACAGGCTCAATCATCTCCTCCATGCGGTTCTACAAAGAGAACTTTAGCAGCAACCCTAATAACAGGATTGACGCTAAGTAAGAGTTTTTTTTTTTTTTGCTATTATCCAAATGTGACCAGAATTGTCTCTAATAAGTGTAATAATCACATTTTAGGACAGGGATATTTGTGCCCACTGGACTGGCTGCTTTCCCCCAGGAGATCCTGCACTGCCCCAAATCCTGGGCACAGATCCGGTACCAGAACATCGTCTCCTACACCTTCATGCCCGAAGGCGGACATTTCCCCGCCTTGGAGGAGCCCCGGCTCCTGGCCAATGATGTCATCCAGTTTGCCAAAGCAATAGAAAATCTCTGAACCGCTGAATGTATTCTAAAACAGTTGTATGGTTTTTATTACAATCAACATATTAACCTCCACAAATACAGAAGACTGATTTTTTTTTTCCGTCCATACAACAATTTGCTTGTTACAATTAAAATTGCTAATGGTTCAGTACATGTAAACATGTTTACACACATTCAGATTTCCCTCAGAATGTAAAGAAAGCAATAAACCTTTCAAGTTATGTTCAGTAAAAGTATATTGCACTAATGAGTCGAGTGTGTCACTGTGTATGAAAGAAAATGCTTTATAAATATAAACAATAATTCAGATGCTCTCAAAACTGCAATAATGTCTCTTGATGAAATATTAACTAAATTAAAGACTTTACTTTAAAAAGATCCCTTTGCACATTTAAGCAAATCAAAACAGAACATTTTAAAATATGTAAAATTCTAAATTTGGCTTCACCAACTGGGTCAGTTGGTGAAGCCCTTAATAGCCGTGGGTGCCTGAAACCACACATAATCCTGCCAGTCTGCCCCCTCGGCTCCATGCCCCTCCGTAGACAGATTAATGATTTTATTTTTCACTCGAGTCGGGACTTTAAACTGTAGTTTAGGTCTGAACCAACCGATGCCACATTCCCTGTGAGCCAGCGCCAGGACCGTGGTGGGCATCAGGCGAACAGGATTGTTGTCGGACAACAGGTCGGCAACGAAGAGAGTGCGGAAGAGCTGCCTCAAGCAGGAGGAGGCCCTGAGAGACTGATCCCCGGCAGCCAGGGCCAGGGCCTCCATGTTGACCTCATACATTTCTTTAGGTAGAATGAGTGAGCCGCCCATCAACAGTAAAACTCTGGGTACTCTGCTCAAAGAAAACAGCACCTCCAGCTGCTGCAGAAGTTCCTCCAGCTCCTGAAGAGTCTGGTGACATTTGCGCAGATCCAGATCCGCAGAATGCAATGGCCTTCGAGTCACTGCGCCTCTTTCCTGAAAAGCGAAATGTTTCCAAGCAATGAGTTTCTTTAAAATCAACAATACTTTGAAAGGAAAACGGCTCTAAGACGGCTTCCTTCAAACCTGCTTTGAAGTTTGCAGCTTTTTCTGGGAGTAAACCAGCTGGTCATACGTCATGGGCAGCTGCTGTCTCTGATAGAGGATGCACTTGAGGATCTCGCTGACGAAACGGTAGCAGCCGTCCTGGGTCACGGCGCCGGGGAAGACCACGTCCACGCAGCCTTCTTCCTGAGCTTTTCTCACCACCTCAGCATCTTGTTTCTCAGTGTTGGTGTCCTTTCTGACATCTGTACCAGAAGTCTCTTCTGTTTCCGTTTTGTCTGAACAGAACCAGAATATCATCCTTACAGTGAAATAGTATTTTTTGCAACTTCCCATTTTAAGTGGCTCTGCCTCAAAATATTAATGAGTTTCTGTGAGTTCTTGTTAGCCCAGGGTATAAAAATCATAGCACAAAGGTCCTTTAGTGGTCACCACTCTTCAAAATGGGAAATACAATGGAGAATGACATTCCAATAGTCCTACTGTATTTGATGATAATTTAAGCTCATAAAATGGCTACAGAGAAACCTCAACCTGCCCATAATATATTGAGCCTTAAAAAATATACAATAAGGTTGGCTATCTAGGACAATAAAGGGAATTTAACAGGGTGTTTATATTACTGGCCTGAAGAATTTGCACGCAAATTAAATATCAAAATGCCAGCCTGTAATATTGCAAAGAAATTATACTGCAATTCAACATATTGTGCAGCTTCACCATAAAAGTACTGTATAATAAGCAGTGTAGAAACCCTAGAAGTAGGGGATGTTTAAGAAAAAAATATTTTAGTCGTTTGATCAATGAATTGATATAAATTAATTTCTGTTTCCTTACAGAAACAAATAGGCCTGTAGTGCTTAGCAGGGTTTAGTTTACTTTCCTAAATACTGAATCACCCTGTATATAGCTGGTACTAAAGAAAATTCTAAAATTAACAGAATAGACATGGAGTTTAAAGGCGTACCTTGAATAATATCTGAAAGCTCAGAAGAGTTTTCCTTTTCTTCTGTGTTAGGTACACTGTGCTCTTCCAGAGGCACTCCTTTAACATCAGTGCCATTATTTGTTTCTAAAGTTATTTTGATCGAGTCTCTTCGGCGTTCTTCGTCTATTTCCGACGAGAGTCGGTATGAATTTGAATCGTCGGACACACTCTGTAAGCTAAGTAGTCTACATGTCGTACTGGGCTCCTCGGCGGTTCTGCTGTTCCTCTCTGAGGCAAAGGAGAGTCTCCGCTTTATTCTGCCGTCTTTGCTGTGGACAATGGACGAACCCTCTGTCTCATCTGAGTTCAATATTGGTCGTAAAGCGTCACACTGCTCCGCCATTATTTTTGAACGTCCGCGCCTGGTTCGTTCTTACCGCTCGGAATCATGGGAAATCCACCGAATGTTGCGTTCACGTTAAGCGGACACATTGGGAAAATAGCATTCCTCGCAATAATGCAATTTGTGAGATATTTTAAAAAGGGTTTTTCACATATTTTATGGAATTGACAGTCTTAGGTATGCTAATAGTGTTCATTAAATCTACATCATGTTTTGATTAATTATTAATTAATTTAATTTAACTGAATAATTAATGTAATATATTTTGAAACATTTTGAAATTATGTAATTTTACAAAAAAAACAAAACAAATTCGAGTGTTTTATAGACTACAACAAAAATGTTATAAAAAAGAACATTGCACCAATATAAATTCAGGCAGGAGAAACCCTTTTCTAATTCTAACATCAAACTTTTGAACATAATACTTGCTTATATGGGCTACCTTTGTTAGAACAGTACAAAGTACTTCCAAGTGACAATATATTGTTTACTGTACCTCCACTTGACCTCGAAATGGCACAAGAACCTCAGCAGGTTGAAATAACATTAAAACAACAAAGCTTGTGTAAAAGCAAGAAGTCTCACTTAAACTTAAACTTTCGGCGCGTCTCTGGTGCATTTCTGGGTAAACGCCTGTTTTTTTCAATCAGTAAAGTTACTGATTTTGTCGGACGACAGGTCGGCAAGTACTGAAGTAAGCCTAGCTATACTTCATAAAAGTAAGGTGTAGTAAAACTTCTAAAAATGTGTATACTTTTTCTCTAGGAAAGGCAATTTACATAAAAAGTAGGACGTGCTTTGCCACCCTCTAGTGGCTAATTTCTAGATCACATGAGGGAATAAAGAAAGCCCAGGTGTGAATAATTAGGAAAGCCAAAGGTTTTACCAAACAAGAAAGGAGGAAGAGGCATTTGTTTGGTTGGTAATGTCTTCGGTGATGAAAGTAGCGGTCCGAGTCCGTCCTTTGAATAAAAGGTGGGTCCAATGGAATTTCTTCTTTTGTTTTTATCTTAACGTTTTAAAATTGAACGTCACATCACGCCCATTTATTTCCGACAGAGAAAAGTTGTTATCCTCGAAGGTGATAATTCACATGAGGGGGAACACAACATCTATTCATAAGGTACGTTATCAAAAAATGAGCGAGGTTTAGAATGGGTTTAATTAAGTTATTACCTAAAGTGGACTATTCACTTTACATTCCAGCCTTTAGCTGGTCGAGGGGAGAAACTGAAGGACAGAGGGAAAATGTTTTCATACGACTACTCCTTTGATTCAATTGATGCAGACAGTCCCACATTTTCATCACAGGAGAAGGTGAATTTTATTTATAAATTTCTTATTTTGCGTTGTACAGAAGTGAAATAACTTTTTATTTTAAAAATGAACTTTTCATCTCTCAGATTTTCAAGAACTTGGGCTCAGACGTTTTGAAAGCAGCATTTTATGGTTACAATGCTTGTGTGTTTGCATATGGCCAAACGGGCTCAGGGAAATCTTACACCATGATGGGAAATAAAGTAAGAATCATTTCTACATTTTGTTTTACAGCAAAAAAATGTTTTGCTGCTGAATACAACGCCTTCTAACAATATCTAGATCGGTTTTTAGCTCTCACATTCTGTCACATTAAAACCTTAAATTTAGATTTTCTGTTTTTTCTTTTTTCTTTTTATATATTGGAAGTTTGTATTGGATCGACACCAGACAGTGCGTTAATGTGAACTGGAAGGAAACAAATGCATAGTTTTAGTTTCGATTCTTTAAATATGTGTGTATGTATTTTTACTCTCATTTATATTGTGAGTAAAAACATAAAGAGTTGACCACATTTCTTTGCAATTACTGTTGCAAATTTATCAGTATCTGTCTCTGCTGTCTTTGCACATGTAGTGTCATTTTTGTAAGTTTTTAATAATTGGCTTTAGCTTTGTCAGAAAAAGCAGCCTCAAACTTGTTTTCTTGCAGGATTTCTCCTTATATGACTGCATTCATCTGTCCATCTACTCAAAGCCAGCTTCCTTTTCCCTACAGCATGATGTTGCCACCACCATGTTTCACAATGAGATAGTGTTGGAACTTTTTTTTTTTAAACAAAAAATGGTTTCTGTACATAAAGATTATTTAGTTGGTGACTGGTAGTTATCAGTTATCCCACCATAACTGTGCAGCTTGTTCAGAGTTACTAATAAAAGCTTTGCTGCTTAATGCTCTTTGTTCAGCTTTTCAGTTTTGGTAAGTGGCCATCTCTTGGTAGATTTATAGTTGTCATTTTTTTCCCTCTTCTGTGACAGCTTGATTAGTGTTTTATATTGGTATGTTTAAGGTGAAGTTATTGTTTTATAACCTATCCCTAATTTGTCCGCAATGTTATCCTTGAGCGGTTAGTCATTTTCATGTTGCGGTTTGTTCACTAAAGTGGTTTAACCAACGTCTGAAATGTTCACAGAACATTGGTTCTTGTACCGAGATCAAATTAAAAACAAGTGACCTTTATTTACTAATTAGATCACTTTTGAAAGCAATACATTGCCCTGGATTTTATTTGGAGAATTTGCAATAAAGAAGCTTAAATGCTAATGCATTACGAATGTTTCAAACTTATTTGTAAAAAAAAGAAAAGATGAAAACCGTGTACAAGTATCCATCCACCCCAGAACTATGCACTACTTTGTGTTGATCCATCACATAAAATCCCTCATTTGATTTCAGTCCAATTTCTAGGGCCAATTCACAACATGTTTCAAGGCACTTCACAAAAAAAGTACTCTGAAGAGTTAAAAGCACTGTTGGCTGAAAGATAATTGTCATCTGTTCATTCAGATATCACAGCTGGTTGTGTTGGCACAGACTTCCAATAAAAAATGTGAATTAATTTAGCACTAGTTTATAGCTACAATTCTTAGTCACACAGGAGGCTGAAAAATGCATTTTTAAATGCACCAACTAATGCAGCTGGGTTAGCATGCATTGACCTCTTGCCTGCTAAACTGACAGTCTGCAGCCTCATTATACTGACTTCTCACTTTGCATTAATCAGAAAATGTGATGAGTGTAGTAAAACCTCCATTCCTTTCACCACAATGAGATTCTTACATTATGATGGAGGATTCTAGTCACCTGCTGAAGGGACTCATGCAAGGTCATCAGCAGAGTTGCTGTCAACGTCGGATAATTATATATGGCTCTTAATGCCTACTGTCTGTTACTTTGTAATTAAAAACAAGAGGGCAAGCAGCTCGGACTGAAATTGCTTTTATGCATCAATGACTCCATATTAGATGCGGTGATTGTGTTGTTCAGCAGTCTTTGCATGTGCTGAGTTGTGTTTGCAGCAACGTGTAAACACTTGGATTATGTCATAGGATCAAAATGTAGCTAATTTTAATGTGAGATTAAAATTGGTGTTTTGATTCTGTCAACATTTTCTCAATTAAAGGTGGATAAAGGTTTAATCCCACGGATCTGTGAGGAGTTGTTCCTGGAGATATCCAGCAGGAGCGACAGCATGTCATTTCAAATGGAGGTCAGGTAAGCAATTGTACAGTTGCAGTTCTTGTTAAATGCATCAAGTCTTCATAGATACTGCTGCTTACAGTTCCAGGCAGATGTCAACATTTATGAGTTATGAACATTTAGTTTGTCTTTAATTAAAGTTTTTTCCTGTGTGAAGTAATCATGCAACGTGCAATTTCAGTGCCTTTTGTTTTTTTGAGTGCAAGTCCAGTCCTTGAGTGCCGCTGTCCTTCAATTTTTGGATGCATCACTCTTTCAAGAAACCTATCAAATGAATTGGTAATAACCAGGGCTTTACAACATTTGCTAACATGCCAAGGAGTTATTTTAGCCTTTTGATTCAGGTGTTGCCTTAATATACATTAATACATACAGTGGAAACTGTCTTGGGAATAGTACAAAAGCTAATATCCACAGTCTCATATCTGCTGTTGGGGGTACAGCCAATCAGCAGTAAGGAGAATGAGTGCAGCTCCTTGATTAGCTTCTCTGCAAACACAAGCTAATGGCAACATAGGAAGCTAAAATACCTTGATGTTTTAGCTTTATGAAATATTTTTTAAAGCACTTTTTAAAAATATTTTACATGCTCATTGAAGAAATCTGAATGAGAAATCTTTTTTTTGTGGGTAATTTGGAGTAACGATCCACAATCTGTGAATTGTTAAATCCTCAAAGACTGATTTGCAGGGACGGGGTCCATTGTAGTTTGATGGTATTGCCATTTTTGCAGGGAAATAGTGATTATTTTGATTGAAATTTGTAATACAACTTTGATCACTTCTATTGGTCTGTCCCAGGGCATCTGTAGCTACAATATAGCCACGTTCAAATCCTTCAGCATTTGAATGTAGTGTAAAACTCTGTGGTGTCCTCTGGACTTGATAAAGTGTTAAACAAGTACAGGCTATTTTCCATTTGTTTAGTTAACCCACATTTTTATGCCTCTTTCCTTACCCTACAATTATACAGTGTCCGCACAAGACTCTTTGAGCTTCAGTATTTTTGCTCCTAAAGTTTTAATCAGGTGTGGCCACAAAGAGCAGTTTGTTCTGTAAAGGTTAAATCGGGTGATCAATTATTTGACTTCAACCCAATTCAAAACTATCTAGTTTACCAAAAAGCAAGTTCTGTGGCAGAAAACAAATTAAACGAGCTTCTGGCAATGAAAGCAGTCAAATATCTAACTAGAATTATCCCACAAGTCTTAAGATGGTTACAAAAGAGCTGGAGGTGACTAACTTTTAAACAAATATTGATGTCTATGCATGTTGACCTTGTGGATTCTTATTTAAAAATAAATTAAGTTGTATAACTTCACTGCAAAAATAAAAAGCCAAAAATGAACCTGACCTTTAAACTTTTTACAGAACAGTTTACAAACTTGAATTGATTTGCAACCTGATCTTGAAAGAAATGTATTAAAATCCTCCAATATTTTGTGTAGGGAAGAGACTCCTCAATTGTTCCTCATCTTGAAGGAAGCAGAAAATCGATAACTAGGCAATTTTACTGAGCAATGACGGAACTTGATAGGAGCCCAGAAAATATTATATGATCATGATTTATTGGTTAAGGCCTATTATCCAAAACATCCAGTTTTAATTAACTGATTAAAACTGGATGTAAAGGGGGGGAAATGAATAACAGCTTCTTGGCAATTAACATTCCAAGAATGTTTGGAACAAGGACTCTCCAGGGGTCTGCGTGTTGAGAATCCATTTAGACTGAAATGATTGCAGTGGACTCAAATACAAACGGTCTAATTTTATAATGTTTAATTCATCCTGTGCTGCATTGGATGGTGGTTAAATATTTAGCCTGTGAAAAGATGCAAAATCAGCAAAGAGAAGGGTGATAATTTTACACTTTTTAACTTGAGTGTAGCTTGAGCTAATCATTTCTTTTCCTGGTTTGTAAAAATATGTAAACTCATCTGGTGGGAGATTTTTGTGCTGATCATTGCTTCATTCTGTTGTACACAAAGAATCACTATTTCCTTTGTCTTGGGAAGTAAAATGAGAAGAATTCATGACCTGACCTTAACTCGGCTGAAAAATCTGCTGGACCTCATGAAAAGTTAATTCCATCAATGGTAGGGCCACTGTGTATCTGGGAATAGGCATATTAGAAGTCACGACTTCTACCTATTAATCTGAAATAAATACAGAAAACTGGTTAGATAGTTAACATGTTACATAAAAATACTCAATGTTTTAGGGCTGCTAACGCAAACAATTACGGTAATCTGAAAATTTGAATGCATTAATATTACAAAATGAAGATTAGTCAAACTATGTATTCTGACCTAAAAGCCTCTTCTCTGAGGAGGGTTATCTAGTACACAACTGTGCGTTACTGGCTCAACATGGTGAGTGATGAACACAGTGAAATATGAAAGATTTCCACAACAAAAGACAGTCCCACATTTGCATCACAGGAGAACTGGAAAATAAAATGTCACTTGGCCCCTGAACAAGTTTACTTGTATGGGTAGAAGGATAAATGTCTTCTGGTTGCCTTGAGTACTTGGAGACTACATTACCTGCTTTCTGCTGCTGCAAAAAAAGTCAGATAATTAAATCACTAATTTCTTTAATTTTTTGTGAAACATTTTTTTTTCCCTCACCAGTTATCTGGAGATTTACAATGAGCGTGTACAGGACCTCCTAAGGAAGAAGCTGCCATGCTCAGAAGGAGGGGTCTTGAAAGTGAGAGAACACCCTACGGATGGACCTTATGTTGAGAGTAATGCGCAATTTTAATTGTTAATCTGAGTCTTACATAAAGTGTTTCAAATGTCATTCAGAATTTTCTTCTCTCTAATGCCTGTGTAGATCTATCAAAACATGTGGTGCTCAGTCAGAGTAATGTGGAGAGCCTCATCACGCTTGGGAATGCCACCCGCACTATCGCCAGCACCGGCATGAATGACTTCAGCAGCCGTTCACACACAATCTTCACCATCATCTTTACCCAGGTGTGACATGTGAGCAGGCAACTCAGAAAGCAAGCCGAGTTGCTTGCCTTCTGTGGTTTCTGGAAACATTTATTTGAAAACTGTTTAAAGTCCTACTTCAAATTATATCACTGCTTATTAAACACTTATTACATCTTTTTTTTCTTCCAAAATCTAAAGCAATATTTTTGTTCAGTTTAAAGTGTATGCATAGCTGTATGAAATGATCTTTGATCCTCCTTTTTCAGGGATGGTTTGATGGTGAGTTGCCCCATGAGAGGCACAGTAAGATCCAACTGGTGGACCTGGCTGGCAGTGAGAGAGCTGATGGGATGCAAGCCATGGGCACCAGGCTGAAGGAAAGTGCAAACATCAACAAATCCCTGGTCACCTTGAGCAGTGTGATCTCAGCTCTTGGTAAATTCAGCTTGATTAATAAATTAGCTTCATCTCGTGCTGGTTAGCAGTATATTATTGTTAGTTCATTCTGAACAAAGTTAAGTATTTTAGCACTTTTATTACAACTACAAAGCATGCAATAATGTATGAAATTCTTTGCTGTTCTATTGTTTTATAATGTAACCCTCTAAACTTCTCCACGACTTTCTCTTGCCTGGCCTTCACAGAACTGAATTTTTACTAACATAAGATTATTTACAGATGATTTGATGATGACTGTGCAATTATCAAATCAGGTCAAGGGGTGTGGGAATGAAGAGGGGTGAATTAAAAATGCCAGACTTATTTATGTGCTACATGGTGTTTGTCACACAATCTTCTGTGAAAAACACTGAAGTTTGTGGTTTTAGCATGATAAATTGTAGATGGTTTTAGGGTTATGGATACTATTAAAAAGCAGTGATGCAAACATTTTATTTTTATTGGAAATGACAAAATCAGAACAAAACTTTGACCAGACTGGTCAATAGAAAAATTAATTGCAAAGTCCTTTAGGTTCCTAAATTTTATCTCTAGAGCCAAAAGATTAAACTTTTCTTTCCCTTAATTATTGTTTTTTTTTTTTTCTTCAATTTGACCAGTAGCTGACCTTGCAGTGAGTGGACAGTCAGCAAAAAAGAAGCAGATCTTCATTCCTTACAGAAACTCTGTGCTGACATGGCTACTGAAAGACAGTCTTGGTGGAAACACCAGAACTACAATTATAGCAAGTATGTGTTATGAAGACATTTCCACTGTATTTATTTGGATTCTATTTTTTTATCTTATTGGAAATGCAGTAAAGTAATCTTTGTTCACCACCTTTAATTTGACTGACGAATCGTCATTCTTGCATGATGACCTCTCTTGGCAGCCATTTCTCCTGCTGATGTGAACTACGAGGAGACCCTAACCACTCTGCGCTTTGCCAGCCGGGCTAAAAACATAATAAACACCCCAACAGTGAATGCAGACGGCAGCACCAAAGTGCTCAGAGAGCTGCAGGCTGAGGTCACCAGGCTTCGAACACTTCTAGCTGAAGCCGCTCAGGTTCTGCAATCTGTCAGGAATACAAAATGCCATCCAAAATGACAACAGTGTGCTGATTCTTTTATATGGTTTTCTCCAACAATGCAGGTTATTGATGTGGATTGGGCTACTTCTGTAAAGCAAAGGGAGAAGTTGCAATACAATGAAGAAAAGGCAAGTCAAACATTAGAGACACACTCAAGATTTCGGTTGTGGAAAAAACTATTTTACCAAGCACTGTCAGGTGAAATCACTCAATCAGGTTTATTAATATATTGTGCACAATACAGAGAGGTTGTAGGACAATCAATAATGAAGCAGGTCTGGATGAAAAGCTCTGCCAGGCAGAGACAACACATGAGTTTTATACCAAGGATAAAGAATTAACAACAAGGGGCGAGACAGACTGGTTCTGATGCAGCTGCAGAAAACAACTTCCAACTTTGTACATGAAACCCAAATAGTTATTTTACGCAGAGTTTACAAGCATTTCATATAACATGATCAGCAGATGTGAACTTGTAGTAATTTTCCACCACAATTTCCTTTTAGATATCATACAGGATATTTTTGCTTTTTCCATCAGGTCAAAACACTTGCCAAACGGTGGAACACTAAGTGGAGGGGTGCTCAGAGCATTCTGGAGGTACAAAGATTACTTAATTCCTGTTTATTTATACATATATATATGTGTGTGTTTGTGCTGGATCTCTGTGTGTGTGTATGTAGAGTGCAATTTTGACCTGCATTGATTACATTTGGATGGATTTTTGAACAGAGAAAGGGGGTGATCTTTAAGTCAAATGTAACAAGATGTCAAAGAAAAAGCATTCAAAAATAAGACTAGGATAAAATGTTCCAAAATGAGGAACAATGAGGAAAAATTGCACTACTATTTTTTTATTTTATTTTTTTTAATTGAAACAAACCATACACAAAATATTACTTGTGTAAGCATCTCTATATGTTTGTATGTATGAATGTTCTTAGATTCATTCTTGAGACATCCTCAGACCTACAGGGGACTGCTGGTACAACAGTGCAGCTCATTTTAACAGCAGAAAAATTATTTATCCATAAATCAAGATAAAGCATAGAATTGTAGCTTATGTCCAAACTAACTATATTAATAAAATAACTAATTAGAAATGAAAAAAAGAAAGTTAAAACATTTTGAAAACAAGAATGCATATAAAATGGGTGAATATTTTTGAATTTTGTCCTGTGAAATAAAAGATTTGCATTTTATTTCTGGAAACGGCTCCATAAATGCATAAATGATGCCTCAGATCCCCTTTCTACTTTAATAATGATGCTTATAGTAACCAGCTCCTGCCAGCTGGTGTCACTGCGAGCCTTGTGAATAACTTCCTTATAGAGGGGTCAGCTGAGCATTCAGTCTGATTTTCTAACTATCTGGATTTAAACAGCATCCAAAAGCTAACTTTTTGAGTCAGTTGTTGGAGATGGTGTGTTTGGGAAGCTTGTATGAAGATTTTTAAGCAAACTGCATGTCTTTTCTTGTGGCAGGGACAGAATGGTATCATCCTGAAACCACCCAATGTTTCAACAGAGCCACTGCTGCGAGCTCAGAGTTTATACTGAACATCCCCTTTCTTCAGCTAAATTTGTGCCTAATTCTTGAACTAACACCAAATGTCACTTTTTGGAGCTCGCTGTATTTGGCCGTGTCGCGTCTTGCATTATTTATCAAACAGAAGTGTACCAGTAACTCTGTGAAAAATGTAGAGGGACTTTTCCATCATACATGCTTCATTGTAAATTCTTTATCAAATTTGAAACTATTGTGAAAGTCCTGAAGCTAAAGTTGAAATTAAGCTAAAGTCTTTGAAAAGGGTTCAGCAACAGATTTTAGGGCCCTGCTACTTTTTAGGTTCACATTTGGGGAGGGGGGGATATTTTGTGTGCCAAGGTCTGCATGTGGGTGTTGGATAATTAGCAGGTGACTTTTAGTAGCTTGACAGCCCTGGACTCATTAGCTGCTGTCACTGCACCTAATTAAGAGATCTTGAATATTGACACATGGCACTTTGGTCGCTGAATGTCTTGCATATAAATTAAAGCGCTGTAAGTGTCTGCGTAATCTTGCAGTTTATTTTTGCTCAGAGGGAAGGCTGGTCCATTTCCACTCAGAGCTTGACAGATATGTTATATTTGAATCTATCCATTCATGTATCCGCATCTTTTATTATACATGATTCAATTTAACATCCAGGCGAAAATGCCACTGTGCTGATGACTGGTGGGCCCACTGATATTGCTGGATCTCTAAGTGTTTAATGAATGACTTTATGGATTTGACATTTGTCTTCAGGTGGATTTGCATTCTGCCAAGGAGGAAAAAATAAATGGCATTGCTGACGTAGAAGGCTTCTACTGAGATGCATATAAGCTTAAAATGTGCTATTAAAATGACAACTTTTAAGTGTTATGTGGACATTGGCTGACATTTTTTATGGTATGTTAGCCATGAGTGAAAGTACCACTATTTCATGGCATTCCTTGGGAACCAGATCTGGAGTAGGTGTCTTAATAGATATGTGGTGTTTGTCAAACCTTACTGGGGCTTTTATCTGAATTGATTTGGACTGAGAATTGGATCAAGCTTTTTAGTTAAAAGATCTCCAGATGTCTTTGGTGTGAAAGCAGAAATATTTGGAAAAACATTTCATTTCCAATCTTAATTTTGGATATGAGATGTTGAAGGATCTGTGATGCTCTTTCTTCCAAAAGTCCAGGGGTCTTTAGAGTGCATGGTATTTTATGTCGCAACTTGTGACGTTTTGCAGCATTGGATCCAAAGCTTAAGGCCAAGGCAACACAAACTTTTTGCCCCTAAAAGAATCATCCTCCTTCCAAAGCAAACTCATGTCACTTCGACAGAGCAGCATGCGTTGGTTCAGTTCTCTATTTTTGTGATCTGATGTATTCAGAGCATTCCCACTGCCAGTTGGTCTCTCTGGACAGACAGGGTTCCTAAATGTTGCTTCATAATAGTGTGACAAACATAATGCACTAGCAAGTGACTTGTTGTGGGGTTTTTTTTCGCCTTCTTGGACTGGTTAGTGCCAGAAGCTCAACTTTTCCGTAACGTTGTCCTGTGGACGAATAAGTGAAGGGGATCCAGGTATGGTGCAGTAGAGGTTGGTTGTATGGTCCGCTTTTACATTGCAAACAGAAAGTGGCGTACCTAACCATTGCGACCCATACCACTCAGTGGAAACGAGGTACAAATCCTGCTAAAAATTTACAGGGGGTGCTGAAGAGAAGAGCATAAGTGAGAACCAGGACTCTGGACAATCTAGAGGGATTGTGTGTTTAAAAAAAAAAAGAAGAAAAAGTCAAAGATCTCTTGGTATTCAGTAACATTTTTACAAGGTTGGTACACGAAGTAGTATCCTCTTAGCTAAAATGGACTGTACTGCGATTAAAAAATGTTTTTGAGGCTTTTTATATACCTTTACCTGGAGCTCTTGTCTAAATTCAAAGATGGCCTTTGATATGTTTTAAAATATTCCACTCTAGCCTGCATGTTTGTCTTATCTTATGCAAAGTTTATGTTCTCCATATGATGTGTACATCCTAGTTTCTAGCCATTTCGTGTTTAATTCAGGTGATGCTGTTGGCAAAAGCAAAATGAAAATTTCTGAGCACTTACACAAGAAAAGTTGACCGAGAGCGTTGTAAACTGGGTTTTGGATTCTATATTCAAAGGAGATTTAGAATGCAAAGTTATGCAGTGCCAGCTTCCGAAGATTGGTTACAGGGCATGTGGCAAAGAGAAAGTAATTAATATGAGAGATTTCAGAGCAGCCTCTTACAAGTCTGAGGCAGTAACAGATTGGGAGAATAAAAAAGGAACAGGATAAAGTGAAATCATGTTCTACTGCAGGCTTATGTATTTGTAATATAGAGATACACATTCTTATACTGAGGCAGTTTTATGTTGAGTGGAGTTGCATCCAGTTCTCCCAGCGATACTTTCAGGTCCCCATGCGACGCAGTGTGGGAGGATTCTCCGTTTCTGTGAGATAAATGAACCAAAACCTTTCTTTGATCCTGATGTTCGTTGCATTTTCAAAACATGCTATAATCAGCACAACTTAAACTCTGCATGCTCTGAGCCTTGCTCTGGTTTGTTAGTTTGAACCACATAGTCAGCAAATTTACGTCATGGTCTTTATAACATTTTATAACCTTTGCATATTCTCACATTTTATAAAGACTAGTGTTTCCTCCTTATGGGAGATTAGTCTAGCCAAAAATTGAATTGGCTCTTTTAATTGCATCAAAGAGAATTGGTTACTTATAAAACATATCAAGCACTGCAAGCACTTGAAACATCATTTTGCCGGACCTCAAAGTACAACCAAACTTTGCATTTCAGTCATTCTTTAAATTATTGAACAGTTTTATTATGGAAACTATTGTTAGAATAGTTTTCACTATTCATGAATACTGACAACTATAACATCTTACACAGAACTCTAATATTGAGGAAATGAAGGATTTGAAAAAATGATCAGACGGGGGAAATCTACATGTTGAGCTCTTCTGCCCTCAACGTGTCCATCTTAAGTTGAAGATCATTCTGTTGCATCAGGCTGTGAATCAGGAGATACAGAAATGTTTAACTTGCTTCAAATAAATCTTTTGATTAAGCATTTTGGGGTTTTACAGCCTGTCAAAATTCCCATATGCAACTCAAAAGGTACATGCAAAGGTTAGCTTTATATCTTAATTTAAAGATATAAATCTATATATTTAATTTATAGACTTAAAGATATCATTTATACAATCTGCAAGCTGATCGGCTTGCTGATTGTATAAAACTGAGGTGTAATCTCTTCTCCAGCTGCTAAAATCTCAGTGCTTTGTAAAAGCCAGTTTGCTAAACTGAATTTACAAGCACAAAATGATTTGTGCCCATAATGTTGGCCGTGTAGCAGAAAGATTTGGGCCAACCAAAATAATCCCAGAAATGTGCTCCTAGATTTTAGTCCAAGTTTAATTGCATTCTGGTGGCTGGAATGAATTTTCAGGCTAATTTGATGGTTTATTTTACTATCAAATGGGTTTCTGGTTAAAATTCTGCTCTTGAATGTAACAAACTAATGAAAAGGAGCATGAAAAAGGAATGGCTGTTAACAAGGTGACAGTTCTTTAACAGAAGTATATAATCAATCACTCCAAGCAAAAGGCCGAGTCACTTTGAAAGCTGGTCACGTAATTGCTCTCTCCTTTATGTAGAAGCTGTTTTAACTTCTTTAAAGACAAGCAATCTGGGATATTAATGCAATTCATTTAGGAAAATTAACCTTTTAATGTGACACAGCAATTTAAGCATGAAGGTGTTTCCATTGTTCTGAATTCTGTATTATTCTGTTCTTTTGGCAGATTGTTCTACTTGACAAAGTTGATAGTCAGGAGATTTAGCCAGCTTAGTGCAGTGCTGTTTTGAAATGCATGCTGCAGCTCCAAAAGGTTAAAAAAGAAATTAATTAAAATTCTAGCCAACTACAAAATGATTGCTTTTAATGGAAGCCTAAGCACTTCCTGAGCTTGGCTGCTGGTCTAGGCCACATTTAATTACAGTATGCTCACCAGCTGCTTCAGTCTGAAAGCAAACATTTTTTTGCCTATGTTTTTGATAACACTGCTTTTGCTATATTGAGTAAACTTTTATAGCATTTGGGAATTAATATAAGTACCGTATTTTTTGGATTATAAGTCGCACCAGCCATAAAATGCATAATAAAGAAGGAAAAGACATATTATAAGTCGCACTGGAGTATAAGTGGCATTTTTGGGGGAAACTCACGGAAACTGTTGACCTTGACTTGGAAGTCTGCTGGCAATTTTTGGGACATTGTTGTCCTTGCTCTGATAGAGAGGCGATTGCGTTGCATGAAGCGATAACACCAAGAAGGTCTTCCTGCAAAGTCATTTATATTCATCTCCTTGGCAAATACCTGGGCGTAGAGATGCAACTGCACTGTTGACAAGCAGCAAGTTGTTCAAGCACCCATGTGCGAACTCGTTCCTCTAGCTGGGGCCACCTAGCTTTTAGCCCGCGATTGGCTTTTTTTGTTTTCTTCATTTCAGTAAGGGTAACCTCCGCTTTTCGCCAGTCCCTTACAAGTTTCTTGCTAACTCCAAACTTTCTTTCTGCTGCTCGATTACCGTTTTCGGCTGCATATTTTACTACTTGCAGCTTGTAATCCACAGAATATGATTTTCTTTTTGGTGCCATTTTTATTATGTGTTAATAATTTCACACATAAGTCGCTCCAGAGTATAAGTTGCACCCCCGGCCAAACTATGAAAAAAACTGCAACTTGTAGTCCAGAAAATACGGTAGATCTCATCTGTTGCAAGGGTCTAAAGGAAAGTGACATACTGCATTAAACTGCCGGGCTGCTCCTCACCTCTAATGAAGTCGGTGAAAAATCCCTTTTAATTAAGTACAGGGAGCTCTGGTCGATGCCTCTCCCTCTTCATTAGAAAAAAGGATTTCTCCCATCTCGCAACTGCCAATGAATGAGGTGATAGTGGTGGACATGTCTCTCTCTGTACAGTCCAATCTATACAACAGAGCTGGTGGAAGGGTTAAAAGCAGGGGCGATCAGTTCATGCAAAGCACATTTTCTGTATTCACCATGAGATTTTTCTGCTTTGCCTTGTTGAAGTGTCTTTTTAAAATCCATATTGATGCGAGGCATTACTCCATCAGCTTAACGGAGGGATACTTCTGGTAGTAGCACATTGCAAGACTTTCGATTATTGAACAGCAGCAGCACATGTTTTGTGTAAAGGTTATCGGTGCCTAAACACTTGGTTGGAGATTTCTCTTATGGTTTGTATTGTTTGAACCTGCAGGTCACCTCTGGGTTATGTATTTTGTCTTAATTCCATATTAGCAATCATAAAAATGTTTCAGTGTGGAGCATATTTGGTCTTTTGATTATTACAAAAGTATTTAAACATGATTTGAAAATTAATACGGCTTTTTCTCAACCACATGCTTTATGACTCATGCCATCAGATTTCCACAGAAGCCATTGCTAGACGGAGTGAAATGGTCTAAGAAGCAGATCAGACGTTTTAAGTATGGCTTTCCAGTTCTTCACAAAAGACTTTCAGGGATTAAATAAGTCTACACCATCACTTCTGTCTGGTGAGGACATGTAACACCATTAAATACAAGTTTAGAAGGGATTTCAAGCAAATGTGGGTTTATTTTAAGTAATTTTCAAGTTGCTTTGCTACAAAATTGATCAAAACTTTCAAATATTTCAATGCTTCCCCCAGAAAACTTGCTAAGCCCGGTGGTTGGGGCGCTCAGCAGTCATTCATCCAGTGGCCCGCTATGTTTTTAAGTTAAATGTTTAAAGTTGACGTTAAATTTGAAAATATCACTTGATGATTATGTGTTATTGGAAAATTATCTGAACACCAACTGTAAAGTCTTAAAAAATGCAGACATTTAAAAAAAAAATCTTAAATAAGAAATGCTACGCCTAGAGGCCTGCCAGGATTATAATACACTGGGGGAAACACTGTATTTGTAACATTTTGAATGTCTAATGTTCAATTTACAGGCTTAATTAAGCTACATTGGCAATCCAGTAATCAAACCTTTCCTATAATTAGACTTGTTTTGCATGTTTCCATTGGTAGTTTGATCTTTAGTGAAGAGATCAAAGTCTTCGGAATTGGAAGGCCTCTTTGCCATTACTCTAATCTTTACCTTCTTGTACTGATTTTTCTATCAAATTTAAGTCAGGATTCTGGCTGAACCACTCCAAAACACCAACATTTGTTGAAAGACAAAATCTGCCTGGGGGAGTTGAATACTTTCAGGCTGAATTGTAAATGTTTTTATTTCTTTTTTTTTATACCAGTACAACCATTTGAAATACTTTGGGTGCTATACAGGTAAAGCCTGACTTGGCATTGAAATTGAAAGGAGGATCATTTAAAATATATGTGGCTTTCCGTCTTACTTACTAGAACATAAATTTTATTCACTTTGACCTTCAATATGATGCTCTTCACTGTATAAATAATGAATCTAAAGTTTGCTGTAGTTTGCATGTTATTAAAATACCATAGTTTTAAAAGTAAGTCAACTTCAATATACCAATAAAAGCAATGGTGCATGGTGTGTGATAACAGTCAGTGGAAATGCGTCAGTCTCACTCACTGAACACAAAATACAGTTTGACTTTCGCCACCATAATCTGAATGATTTATGTTGTCTCTTTTGCCGTTGGCCTCTCTGCTGTTTCATGGTGACACATGGCTGGAACCATGATATTCTTCGTGGCCTTCAGGCGTCCAAGAGCAGCCATAAAGAATTCTGTTTTCTGCTAGCTGCCTTTAAATGTCTGTCAGCATTTTTATTGTGCATCATTCAATTAAAGGCTACTAAATGAATTTGTTTTTCTTTGGGTGTGTTCCCACAGGAAGAAAGCATTGCTCTGAGAAAGGAGGGGAGTAGGGTCATCTTGAACTGCCAGTTACCTCATCTGATAGGCCTCAATGAAGACTGCCTCACAACAGGAATCCTCTTGTATTATTTGAAAGTAAATGGATTAATTTATGTTCTCAAATTGTTGCATAATTTTTCTTCTTTTATATATAAACTGAGTTCAGGCTTGTAGCTTATGATGGTCATATTAATTTTTGTGTTAGAGTGGATAAATATTTAAATAACCATAAAACAAACCATAAATTGGATAGATAAGCAGGAAGTATAAACTTCCTGATAATTGACGTTACGCACAACATAACACATTGGTCACCTAGGAAAAAAAAGCAGCAGTAGCATCTTTCTGTTTGAGGCATGACTCCATAGGCTTTTGTTAGAAAAGTTTCATAATTACTGTATTGAAAGAACCAAAATGGATCTGTTCTACTTTTTAATGATATTAGGTTTTATGGCACTAAAAACAATATGCACCCTTTCTACTATGCGCATTTGAAAACTTAGGCTTTCATTTTTTTCCCCTTCACCATAGGAGGGCAAAACCTGGATTCAAAATGAAGCCTCATGTTGTCAGGAAACTGGTGAGGAAAAAGGTCACTACACTTAAATCTTCATGTTACATCTTCTGCTGCTGGGGTATCAAAGCTTTCTAAACTGTCTTCTAGTGCTTTCTGGACCTGAGCTCCCCCGTGAACGTTGTCTGCTTGAGAACTGTGGTGGGATTGTTACACTCTTCCCTCAGGATGGCGCACTGTGTTCAGTTAACGGCTCTGCGGTTACACATCCCTGCCAGCTGACTCAGGGTAAGCATTTCAGCTAAATCTAATTTTCCTCCTGATATTCTTGCATAAATATGGGGAAGGGATGGTGCAAGACATGACTATAATAATGATTTCTCTCCTAGATTCACAATTATTTGGCTTGTTGGAGTCAATAACCCTTTTATCCATTTTGAGTGAGGTGAAATGACATCACTGGATCTCATCTGCAAATGAAATCCACTTTGTTGCTGGCTTCCCCATGGAAACACACTTAAGTCATGAGTGGATTGTGAACGCTGCTCTTCACAGGGCAGATGCCATTTCTCTTGCTAAACATTTTTAAGGGCGAGGGGCCCTGGACAAAGCTCTAGACAAAGCTTGAAGCCCTCAATTTAATTGGCAGATGGAGTTGATAGGGGCAACAGGTTTTGAAGTGGGCCAGAGCATTAACCTTTCAAAGGATAGAAGAGAGTCTAGTTGAAACTCTGGCCCCCTGAGCGGCCCCTGTTTGTTGAGGTTGGAAGCTTGAAGTACTTTCTGACTCCTCATCCATATTGCTTTGGTTTTCAAGAGATAAAAGCTGCACACAGAACCAGCCAGAGTGCAGCCTGTCTATAGTAGTCGTTATTTTTGTAAGGTTTTCAATTTATCCAGTATTCTTGTCAAAAACAGCTGCATCTGAAGCTTTTTTCTTTTTTTCACAAATGATAGTAATTTTCAGTCCAACAGCAAGTAGAATCTATCACAGGTTGTTCTCTGGTGCTTTGTCACTCGTCAGAAGTCATTAGTAGTTGGAGGATTAGTATTTGCTGTGGAAGAGGAAGAGAAAAGACCCAGAGAAAATCTGTGGATACGGTTGTATGAATTCAGGTCCGATATATAAACCCCCATATCACCGAAATTCTTCAGCTTCACAAGACTTGGAAGCTTCCTTGGACCATTTCCTCTGACAACTGATCCTCCTGGTCAAGGCCACTGTCAATCATATTGGAGAGATTATGTTCCTCATGACAACTGATTCATTTTCTTCAGCAGTGAATTCACTCAAGGAAAAACTCAACAAATGTCAAGTGAGTTTTCATAGTTTGGTGTGTAGACAATAAGTTACTGTATCAGTCATGGAAGCATGGAAAGTTTTCCATGCTTCCATGACTGAAAGTTTTCCATGCTTCCCCTGGGCCAGATCCCTGCTGTTTCTATGCATAATAGATACTAGAGATGGAACTCCTTTTCTCCAGTTTAGGAGAATCTTATTAGCAATGCTTATTTCAGCATTTAGAGCTGCATTTATAATGAATTACAAGGTTTAAGATCGTAAGTCTGCGCTGTGAGGGATTCCTGCTGCTTTTCGACTATCATTTCTTCTGACTTTTTACGCTTTACTTATTTGGTTCCCTTTAGGTGCAATTATACAGCTAGGAGGAGGATCCATACTGCGGTTTAACCACCCAGCTAAAGCTTCACAACTGAAAGAGAAACAGCAGGTACAGTCGGTACCCAAAAGAAACATTGCTGTGTCATCTGCATTGTCTAATCTTAATTTCTACAAAGCAAGTCAGCGTCCTGTGCTGTATTGCCATGACTAAAAGCTGAAAGCCTGCAACCTGCAGTGAATATTGACACTGTAAACTCTGTATATCCATCAGTATAGATATACTTATTTCCTTGTAGTGATTTGTTTTAATCATTACTGTTTAACATCACAATTGCAAAATCATGCTATTGTGGAACTGATTTTGCATATTATAAAAAAGTACAGATGTTTTCTATAAAAGGACCCAGCTGCAGAAGACTCAAAAGCCGTTTTTACTCCTCCAATCTTTCAATTATATCGAGGTGTTGTAGGATTGAATTGGTGCAGCAGAATTAAACAGTTTAATATAATTTCCTCACCTGCAGCTCCTTATCCAACACAGAACAGTAAATTTTTAAGAAACTTTATAAGTGTTTATTTTTCAGCATTCATTTCCACAAAACAGAGGAGTTTGACTTTGTAAGAAAGGAAAATGAAATCGCTTGAAATGAATCACTACAGAGCATGGGTCGGTATGAGTTTTGCAGAGTATAATGGCCTAGAGTAAAAAGGCAATAGTTTCACTGTATTGATGCAATAATTTTAAAGGAAAGGCATATAGCATAATATGACTGCTTCCATACAAAACAGTAATTATATTCCTATTGCTCCTAAAAGGACTGACACAAAATACTGAATTTATGCATTTTTTTTTTATACATGTACCTCTGTACGTTGCAGTAGTTTTCAGGTGCTGAAAGCTGTAGTATGTAACTTAAAAAAACCCCATTAAAACTTGCTATGTCATGATGGTATGAGATATGATTTGAAGAAAAAAATTTAGCTCCTCTGCAACACTACCAGCTGCAGCGGAGCAGAGTGAGGGGAAAGGAATGAGCAGTGAATACGCAGGCATGATTGTGCTAGTAGGATCTTTATTTTGCTTCTCGTGGTTCCAATCAATTGTTGGTATTTAACATTTGCTCTAAATAGATTTGCAAGAGTTCAATAATTACTCTTTAAGATTATCTTAAACACCCAAGCTGTCATATTTTAGTAATCTTTTCTGTAACCAAAGGTTTTTCTGAATTTTGACCAATCATGTTACTGTCTAAATGTGGGAAAAGCACATGACCAAAAAAAATAATTTATATTAACAGGTGTAGAGGGGCTTAAACTATATTTTTTGACATTTTTCTAAATGTTCGTTATTTCAGCTACATTCTTCTGTGAAACTGTCAGGAATACTGATGATATACAGTATATACCAAAAGCAAGGCATTGTATAATTTAAATCCACCATAGACAGTTGTCAGTCATTTCAAACTCTGAGACAGGTTTTTATTCTAGTTGTTTCTCCCTCTTTTATCTGCAGAGCGGGCTGCTGTCTTCCTCTTCCCGGTCTTTGACTGACTTGTCCAAATCTGCAGAGAATCTATCCAAAGTGAAGCTGCAAAACTCTGGGTAAAACATGCAGTATGCTGGCATCTTGTAAAATTCTCCTCACTCTTTCCTTCTCAGTCTGCACAATACCTACTCACAGAGCACCATTCATCAGGTATGTGGATCAAATCAAAGCCATAAATCAAGGTGGTATTATTGTAAGAGGAGAGAACATGCAAAAAGTATTTGTTCAGTGCTCTATGCTGAGTGGGAATCAACCAAGTTCCAATCGTTCCTGTTTTTTTTGTTTTTTTTTTTTAAGTGAAAAGCCAAATGTGACCTTTCCAGAATTGCCTCTTCATTCAAATCTCTAACAAGGTCCCAAGATACAGTATTTATACTTTTGACTATTATAAAATCTCGCTAGTAGTTGCCAGGACCTAAAGTAAAATAGTGGACGACAAACAACTGACCTACCAAAATGCCTTGGAGATATTCCTTTCTTCACCATTAATAAAGTATTTACTCTGAACTTTGTGTAGAATAGTTGAATGGGTTGCTACTGGTGTGGCTCGCCATATAAACTGTTCTGTAAAGGAGCAGTACCTTTAAAAAAACAAAAAACTACTTGACTAGAGCTGAAACAAATAATTTGTCTAGCTATCTGGAGAGGACTTCAGATGGTCAGAACATTCTGATCTGAGCCAGTGTTTTTTAACATAAGCTGCTAACTCTCTAGGATTGCTTGGTAAGGGTGGGATTGATTCATTGGCAGAAACCCAAAATTGGATCATAGATTAGCATGATTTTCATTGGTGGGCATGGTAATTAGCCTGTGCATTTGTGGCAGGCTCCATTACAGAGAGTAATTTTCAAGTTGTATAAAAATGTTGTTTATAAAAGTTTCATACTGCAGCTTTGAAGGTGAAATTACTTCTGTCAAGAGTCATTGTTTATACCTGAGACCACAAGTTTTAAGACATTTTGTAGTTCAACTTTACTTCAAAAACGTATCAGAAAGTTGGATAGTAAATTAAAGTTCTATATTAAATTGTTTGTAAAACCTGAAGTGCCTGAAGTTTATCAAGCATACTTATTTACAGTTTAGATCTTAATATTTCAAGACCAATGCAAATCATGCTGGATATTGGTTCTTCCTGAAGTGGTGTCTTCAGAAAAAATCTCAGGCCTCTGTTGTCCAATTCTTGTACTTTCTGCAGAAAGTAATTTTGTTTTCTATGCTTTTCTAGGACAGAAGTGGTTTTCTGTCCTCCTTTACATCAGACATGCATTCTAAGACCTCTGTCCTACAATGAGTTAAGAAATATCTTGTATACCTGCTACCATCTTCAAGCAAGCTCTGCAGTTGTGGCAACCCATTTGTTCATTTCCTTTGGAATTGTTATTGAAGTTGTATATGTGAAATTGTTGATTTGGATATGCTTTGAAAGAAGTGGTCTTTCTTCGATTTCCTTTGTGGTAACAATAGTTGACTGAAGAAAGCTTTCAGGGACTGGTTCCTTTTAAAAGCAGTCATTCTGTTTGCAGATTTTTATGAATTTTCATTGTCATTACATTAAGTGTGTTAACTTTGCATTTTGTCTGACTCTTAATAGCATCTTAGACCCTGAAGAAATGGACAAACTTCATTGCTCTATTTTTATGGTTGCAACAATGACATTCAGCAGTTTAAATCTTTTCATCACCTTGGATTGTGGTTAATGTTTAAGGATTGTTTGTTCTCACATCTCCCGTTTATATTCTTGATAATAAAATAATAAATCAGAAATAAAATGACTGAGACAGATAAAAGCGCTGTAAAAATGTGACCCAAACCTTTTTAATGTGTGATTAATTTGTCACACCATAGCAGTTGTGAAATGGCGTGTCAAGGTTCAAATATCTGGAGATGCAAATTTGAATTTGGCATATCTTTTTGCTGTAAAAGGTCATCTTTGTACATAATTAGTTCTTAGTTCTAAAAATATCAGAATAATTGAGCGTCCAGCCTGTCCCTTGAGCTTTAGTAAAAACTGTCAAAAACACATTTATCAGAGTTTGAGTTGACTGTTATTTCTACACACTATACCAGCCACAAGTCTGAGGCATTCTGTGACATCTTTATGCCCTGCCACGGCCTTGGCATTGTGTGACAGTTCATTGATCTGTCACTGTCTCAGTGTTCGCTGAATTAGTGTCCACAATCCAATTCTCCCATCAGTGATTCACCACTGCCTGAGGTAGCGAGCAATTTGAGACACCTCCCCTTGTCTCTCTTGATCTGCTAGGCCTGATGTTTTACAGCACATGGGGAAGTTTGACGTGTAATTTCCTTCACACTGTAGAAACCCTACAAAAAAGTTAACCTTCTGCTGGTGTGATTAATATAGCTTTCACTTTGACACCTGCAGCTCTCTGAGATCTACTGCTCTTTGATTTAGATGTGAAATGGTTAATTTACACATTGTTACTACAAGGCTGTTGTAATGCTATCCAAAAGTATTCATACCTTTTGAACTGCTTTTATCATGGCAATGTATTTTATTTGGATTTTATACATTGGACCAGCACAAAGTGCTGCATGTTATTGAAGTGAGGTGGGAGGGAGAAATCTCGATGCATTTCTGTTCATACCAAACCAAAGGTGGTTCTATAAAGAGTCATTACTTTATAGAACCACCCTTCCATGCTGTTACAGCTGCAGAAATCTACAGGCATTGCAATTCTAGTGACTGAAATCCCCTCATTTCATTTCAGGGTGTCAGAGGAAAGGTAGCTGAAAACAATGGGGTTTTTTTTACATTAAATTGTAATGTGTTGAACCTGTTCTTCCTTCAATTTCCCAATTAGGCTGTACTTTGTGTTAGTCTTGTATCAAATCCCAATATGTTAGTGGTAATGTCTGGGGAAAAATTTCAATGGGTGTGAATACTTAAGTCATTGTATTTATATTGATGAAGGAAGTCAACCCATTTGTAGCAGATTGAGGATGTTTAACAGCTCAGCATCAGCACTATTGGCTCAGCTTTTCAATTTGAAAAATATGATATAATCTTAAAGAAAGGAGTATTCCAGTGGTGTCAATTTGTACTGAGCATGCAACATTCAATTTTAAACTATTGCACTTATTTACTTTTCCTTCTCTAGCGTCCAACATCTATTTAGGCTCTCAAGACTAGCCGTGAGCTCAAATATATATTCTATTCTTGTTCCTCTTCTTGCCTCACTTGGCATAAACTCTCTTGCAGCAAGGGCAAAATTGATCTCAATAATCTTGGAAATGACCCTCAGCAGTAAGAGCAAATTTGAATTCAAACGCCAGCTGTGGATATGTTGCACTCTGGGAGCGACACAAGATATCAATGAACTGACCCGCAGATGCTCAAGGAAAGTGCTCCTTTGCAACAAAAGCAGCCTGATGAGTATTGACCACATCACTTGAATTCCTGATATCCCTCAGTTGAAGGTTAAGCAGAAATTCAGCATAGATTTACACACCTTATTATGCTTTTAGGGCTGACTGACGTAATCAAAACCTCAAGTATTTGGTCAAAAATCTTAAACACCTTAAGCAGCTCTACAAAAAAAATATTCATTTTTAATTCATATAATTTAATTCCTTTTGTCAGTTTAAAGCAAAATTCTGTTTAGTAAAGTAGTGGTTTTTCTTTTGTAATGAATTGGTAAAATTACCAGACATGTATTTACATCCTGTTGGCTAATACCCAATAATGGACCAAATGTTGCAAATGACCCAAATTTAAATTGTCTACATACTTGGGAGAAGTTATATTTATTGCACAAAAATCAATTTAAATCAAAGTAATGCCAGTGATGTTGCTTGGTATGAGGCGGCAAAAACTTTCGTCCAGTATACGGTAAAATGTTACAACAGATGAGTTTTTGGTCTAGAAGAAACAGGTTATCAGATTTATGCAGAGATCTTAGGGTAGAATAATAGACTCTTGGACGTTTCACAATGTTCAGGAATGTTTACAACAGGAGTTTTAAACTCTAGGATCTACAATTTTTTGATCTGTAACATGGACACACCTGAATCAAAGGACAGATTGTATGAAGAGGTCATTCAGAGTCCTGCTAATGATGTGATTCAGGTTTGGCTTGTAGTGTTGACATTAAAGCTTTACGCTCACCTTGACAGATGGCAAAGTACAAAAATATCTAAATTTCCTGCAATATTTGAACTAATGTGAAGCTAATCTTTAGAACAATTTTTTTTGTGTGCCAAAAAAGTTGGAAATGATTTCTTGCCGTGCATCTAAAAGTGCACAAAATTCAGGGCTTGGTCCATCCCTCAATTTGTAAGTCAAGACTTGCTTGAGGGAAACCAACAACCATTTGTAGTGTCTGATAGTGGACACTACAAATGCTTCTTTGTAGTGATGTATCTTTGTATGTACAAAGATGCATCTTTAAGACGGACCCTCGTGCTGAGAGTGACATGAGGCTAGCTAGGGATGTGCAACGGTGCCTATTTGGAAAGTGTGCATTCTAGTCTACATTCTTTCTGGATTGTGAGCACCGATCAGTATTTTATTTTGAATTCAGATAAATCTCTCAAATGAGTCTTTGGAACACTCACATAGGCTGTTGTGTTCTAAAAGTCCACTTTGGTTCTCTGTAGGTGAGGTATATAGGAAATTGGTCACTTTTAAAATGCCTGGTGCTGATTAGCCTTCTAAGTGAGACCAATTGCAAAACCTTTGGATAACTCGAACTGTAACTTGTTCTTTTAAATAAAGCTGGCATTACTTTCAGGGTGATTAAGAGAAATTTTGTAGCATAGTTGAAAGTTCATTCTACATTTTCTGGTCTTGTATGTCACTGCTGTGACTTTTTGAGATTTAGGCTTTTAAATGGTTGTGCTTGGCTTTCACCTTTTTTGGGTTGGCTGTAAGCTCATCTTCCTGAATCAACTATTATGGAAATGTATTAAATGAGACAGAGGCATACATTACAAATATATTAACTTTTTCAACCCCACTGAATTTTGAAAGGGAGCTTCTGATTAAAAAAAGGAAAAAAAGAAACAGTTGAGCAATGTCTGCCTAACCAGATGCAACTGTAGCATCCAGATAAAAGTGAAGCCAGCTGGGGGAAAAATGTTCTGTGATGCTGTTGGGGAATGAGTAGTTGTTGCACTGTTGGACCTGAAGGGAAAACACTGCAAACCTTTGCATCTAAGCCTCAGAATTTGGACATTTGAAACACTTCCTTTCTCTGTGAGATGATAAGCATCGATGCGTACAGGACATCCTCCGAGCTGATCCTTAGGATTTGCAAAAATCCTTTAATCGTTACTAGAACGTGAACTGTGTCCCGCTTGTTGATGCTGCCAATGCTTTACTTCTGCTGCTTTCACACTTTGGCAATCTGCTGATACACACACAAAGCCCTGCTAAAGCTGTGGTTTACTGTCAAAAATCATTCTGGGCTATATACTTGGTTCCTGCACCCTCCCTCTGGAGTTCTGCGCATTGTATGTAAATCCTCAAATCATCATGCACAGATTCTATTTAATTTCATAGCTAGTAGAGTGTCTCTAATCTCATCCGGCCATTTGGGGTGTTTGCTTTTCAAATCTAATGAATATTTTTTTGTTTGTGTGGTGGTGATGGGGGTTATTGGTGCTTTCTTTTTCCAACTGTTCTCTGGTGTCAACACTATAGCAAATAATTAAATTTGCTCTTAAACAAAGAGCATAGCAACATAAGAATGGGACTTCAGAAGTATAATGCTCTCATCTAATCAGAATGTAGTTTTTAGTCCTGTGAAAGAGTGTAAAATGTATTTCTCTCATTTTATCTTGACTGCAGTCAGATGGATGTGCTGGGTCTCGAAAGCAAGTTCAAAGACCTGAGAATTTGTCTTGGATCTACTCCAACAAAGATCCAAATTACAGTATGTATTTTTTTTCTTTCACTTTAAACAAACTGCACTCTAGGTAAAGTTATTGTAAGGAATGGGCTAATCAAAGTACAGCAAAGTTTAAATCGTTGTGTTTTTAAAACTAGTACATTTTAAATTAACCTGAAAATCCACCCTTTATGTATATTTAAGTGAAGATGTTTGTTTTAGGGACTTTCCATGAAATAAGTAGTGACTAGTTGTGGGCTGGTTACCGGTTTCAAGTTATAGCGAGATATGAAAAAGTCACTGTTTAAAAACACAAACATTTGCACACATTTAAAATTACTAGTTCTGGAAGTTTAAGCAAGTCCCCAAAGCAAAAATAAATAAATAAATAAATAAATAAAATAAGCCCTATGTGCAAAATGTCCTCATGGACAGTGGCAGAGGAAGCAACAGATCAAACATGATGGCTCCTACAGGAGCACCATCCATCACTATTTGCTAAATTTAAGATAAAGTTCTTGAAATTGGAAAAACTGCACCTAGCATCTGGCAATAGTGAAGCAAATATCAATGTTACTGTGACATTGTACTGATCACAACTTGTCTGCAGGAGTGTTTGAGTTTTGTGTATTTAAGTGGGAGTCGAAATGTCTTCATATTTTTACTTAAGCATCTTTTTAGCGGAACTTGCATTTTCTATATACTTGTTCATATTTGATCAAGTGATCTGTTTGTGTGCATACAATTTTATCTTTCACAATAAAAACCCCATGATAAACTGCATCAATAGACTGTTGTGCAGTATAATTTAATTTGTGTTGTGTCTCCTTATGCTTAATGGGATAAATATTGGACCTCCTTATAAATTTAAAAAATAATGCAGCTGTTTGTAATTTCTCTTAAATGATGAACTGAATTTTTTAGAAGGCTAATTTAGCCCAAGGATATTTGAATTTACAACCTTCAGCAACGGTCCTTAGACTAGACTGTTGATGAATTAATTTCAGTCACTAAATATTTAGATGGTTAAATTAGCTTAGCCAGCCTAATATAAGTTTTGTTGTACTTGTGTTGGTCTATATAAATTGCCTACTGATCTGCGTATCAGTGTATAGATGCGTGCATGTTTGTGTGAGAGTGGGTGAATGTGACTCTAGTGTAAACCACTTTGAGGGGTCAAAATGACTGGAAAAGTGTTATACAAGTTCAGTCCTTTTACCATTTATAATGAGCAGATTAGCAAATTTGTACTGATCAACCGAGACCATTGAAACTACAACAAAACTTTAATTATAATGGCTATAAAAAATAACCAGAAAATTTGATTTCAGTTACATATTTGAGTAAAAATAAACAGTTTACTCATTCATTGTACATTGAGAATCTCATACTGCCAATGCGTAGTTATTAAAGGTATAAGAATTGGCTCTAAAAGTGAATCTCCATTACTGGTGTTTTAGTTTAATTTGTCTTGGCAAAACTGAGTTTCAAAGGCTTGCCCATCTCCATCAAGGCCCAATGCAGATTTATGAGCCATGAAGCACTTTCTCCCATTGCTTGTTATGCACATATTCAGACCCTTCTACATGTTCCTGTAGGGCTTTAAAGGAAATTATGGTTTGTTAAGGCACAGTGAGTGCACACAAGTGTTTCTGTTTTTATAAATGTACCGTGTAATTCCTCTCTTCATTTCCCCTCATTTTGTCTTTGTGCATCCAAATGTAATTGAATGCATAAATAAAAGTTAGCTTCCAAAGTGAACTGAATTAAATCAGTTTCTTCTCAGCAGGGCCAGAAATGTGTAATCATTTACATAAATCAGGGTTTTTGTTTTTGTTATCTTTAAGAGTTTAATTTCCTTTTAATTTCTCCTTTCTATCCTCACTACATAAACTAGGCCAATCCTGAAAGAGACCCCGTCCCTCGAACAGTTTTCCAGTCGGGCAGAGATGCACTTCAGGGTCAAGGAAGCATCTGGGATGGCCAGGAGCAGGAGAGGGACTTGTGTCATAAATCAGGGCCAGGACTCGTGTCTGAGAGCCCGCAGAGGACGTCTTGGAGTGGAGCTGGTATTGCAAGTTGTGAGACAGAGGAAGTTTCATCAGGGGATGGCAGCCTCCAACAGACATGTGTCCTGGGCCCCGGTGATGGATGTGGCATGAAGCCAGAAGGGAATGCTAATGAGATCCAAGGTGTCGACGCAGACTCCTATAAGGGGAGACCCAGCTCTGGTGGGAACTCATTAGGCAGCATGTCCCACCTGCAAAGTAGTGGAGGAAGAAGCTCCTTTTTGGTCCTCCCACAGACCAGCACTTATTCTCAGTTCAACAGAAAACCACTTAGTAGGCAGGTGGCCTGCTGTCCACTCAAAGACACTGCTTTCCAGCACCAGCAGAGTTGTGGTGAGATGGAGGAAGCTGGAAGTTTGAAGGAGATCAAAGGAGTTGCAGAAGTTAGAAAATTAGGGCTAGGCTCTTTGTTTAGAAAAGTGTCCTGTATTGTTCGTGATGCACACAGACTACTTTGGAGATCTCCTGCACTTTTGCACCAGCTGACAACTGCAAAATTACAACCTGTTGGTGCCTGCTTGTCTAGCCATGTTCTGTCTATAATGAAGGACAGTCATATCTTCATGGTCGGAGGGAGCTTTGCTTTTTCGCTTATCAGTAAGAGTCCCATTTTCTCTGTTGTGAAAGCTCTGCCCCTGATACAGTACATCCAAATGGATACATCTCATCCCCTTCAGCCCAAAGAGACAGCTCTTATGATTCAGGACTTCAATAATTCCAACAACACACAACCCTCAACCCTGACACTAAGGCAAAGCGTGACAGAAAAAGTGGAAGGTGATGTGCTGGAAGTGTCTAGGGATTTCTGCAAGAGAGATTTGCAGTCACCAGAAAAGCAAGATGGGAATAATTTTCAAATAAAACAAGATGAAGTTATTTCAGAGCCTTTGATGCCAAAAAAAAGAAGCCCTCTGTCTTACAGCAATGGTTGCAAGACGGATGTCATCCAAGCAACTGAAGCTGTAGATCAGGCAGAAACTGTTGATTGCATTCAGACATTGATAACATTTCCTAATCCACTTCTGAAGCTACAGACTCTGCCACTGGGAGATCTGATGGGTGTTGTACAGTCAGTCTCTTGTTCAGTGCCTTCCTCCCAGAGGATCATAGCACTTCACTGGTTGAATGTAGCCAAATGTAGCCAACCTGATCCAAAGCCTGGCCTCTTGATTGTGACGAAAACGGATCTCTACACACTGACTGCCAACTCTGAGGCTCTGGTCTTGTTCCATCACCTCCCTTTGTTGCAGCTGAGGGATGTACTGATAGGCTTTGCTGGCCAAAGTTTACGTTTAATAGGCACTACAGAGGAAAGCATCCTGGGTGTTTATACCTACTGCCAGAAGCAAACCAAAGAGCTGTGCTGGGCCATACTAAGTGCTGTCTGTTCTGGGGACAGCAGGCTCCATCAGTACCAATTGCTTCATGACAACTTGATGGAATTGTCCCTAGACTGTAAGGTCTATGTACCCGACATGCAGCTGGACTCTGGTTTAAGGCTTTACTGTCGATTTCAGAAAAGTCTCATTGATCTGCTTTATCTTATTCACTGTAATATTGATCAAGCGACAGTCGCTCTTGGAGAGTTGCAGCTATTGATGTACACCAGTGTGGCTGTGCACCTGAGTTGCCACATTCATAGTGAACAAATGGCCCAGTTCTTTCTCACAGATACCCATTTTGGTCTGGCAAAGGAGGATGTTGTGTTTCCAAAAGCAATATTTTCTCAGTTTGATGTCTTAGCTCTTTGTCGTTGCTCAGATGTGCGCTGTGTACTGATGCACGATGAAGACAGCGGCGGATCTGTCATGGTGGATGTAATCGTTGCAAAAGCAAGGGCCAAAGGCCACCCTGAAAGCATGATGAAGCTAGATACCCTGTCTGAACATCCTTTCAATTCATCTCCGCACACAGAAGTGTGGAAATTAACTTTCAGTTGCTCCACAGAGGCCACCTGCCTGATTAATCACTTGTCAAATGTCTGATCAAGGACTAAACAGTCTGTAATGAACAGCCCAGCTTGAAAACTCTCACTGGGAGCAGTGGCAAAAAGTGCATTTTAACCAGACACTTTAAAGGATGACTTCTCTATTAAATGACAGTGCTTTAATTTTTGTCATATTGTCACATGCCTTTTTCACTCTGAATTTTATCTTTAAAACACCCAATATTTTTTATAATCTTCACTGGTCTGTTTGGTTTAGTTATGCTTTAGATAATTAAGGTTTCACATTTTGGTATTGAGAATTAAACTTCTAACAGGTAATTTGTATTTTTTTTTTTTTTTTACTAAAATTGAAATTATTAATGTTCTGCTACTGCATTGTGTTTAAAGTTTTGAATATTTGAAATAAAAGTTAAACCTATTTCTGCTCTATTTTGTTTACTTTTGTATCAGAAATAAGCTCTTGGTTCAGCTTTTAACTTGGAAAATGAAGAAAATTGAGTCAGTTTTCTCAGATGTCTCATCTACTCGGTCAGGCTTTGCTTCTACATCTGGCACATTATCAGAAGCAGGTAGTCAAAGGTTTTGGGGTTTTTTAAGCTTCCTCTTTAGTCCCCTATCACAAATCTGTAATCTACTCATAATACAGAACTCATCTCCGTTGATATAGTAGACAGTCTTTTTATGTTATGGCTTATTATACAGTTATGTCAGATGTGCACAAACATCCATTTAATATTTGGTTAACTTTATTTTAGAAAGTCATGCTTTGAACACCCATTTTGTAGTAATCAAGCTTCTGGTATAATTTTGACTGAACATTTCAGACTTTAATCAGAAATTAATTTCTGTTCTGACATGTACCTAATTGACTTAATTTGCAGAGGACGTTCTATCTTGGCATCAGCAAAAAAGCACATCAATCTGAATTTTTTTTTACTGAATGTCTACTTGTCAATGACAACACCCAGGTGCTTGTAACATGCAGTAGACCCAGTTTATTCTGCTCTTTTCCTTGACTTGCTGACCCCCTTAAATATTGTAAATTGCAGGAGCAATGCAGTGCAATCAGCCCTCTTGTCTGCTGCTCAAGCATGAAGGATGCAGATCTGGCCTTGAATCAGAAAAAAAATCACATATTGCTGCAGTACAATCTGAGCAGGGATGAAAAAAAAAGATGTGAAATCGTTTCCCAATTTCCCTTGGATATTATGTAAGCATTCTTGCCATCTGTGTGTAAAATGTGTGAAAACCAAGAAGATGAGCAACTTTTATAAATTGTACAATTAGGGGAAAAAATTTAATGGATAACATTTGAAGTAGCGTGATTGTCTGATGTGCCTGCATGGGGTCGGCTCAGTTCTGGTTAGTTCACCACATCGGTTATTTTGAGATTTTAATGATTCCTTTTTTTTTGGTAGAAGTGATTATACAACTGCTTGCAGTAATGGATGTAAAAGCAGGTATTGTATTTAATGTGTTTGCTGTTGATCTACAATGTTAAGTTGTTAATTTTAAGGTGGCTGAATTCAGAAACTTGATTTGTGTGTTACTAAAAATAGAAAGAAGCCTTTGTTGGACACAGTTTTGTTAAAGGAAGTTCTTACACCAAATAATGAAGCATCACCACTGTCCGGTCTTCAATCTTTAAATCATTACTGTGTGACCTCCCACTGAGCTTCCAACTCTAATTCACTTCGTCATTGATGCTACATAACTGGATAATTTGTTTACCTCCTCCTTCAGAAGCATCTGAACGTGAGCTGGTCACATGTGTCGTTGCTTAACTGCTGATGGGGTAAATCTTTAAACTGACTGGGATCATTCTGCCGCTTTGTGGTATAGCTTCAATTAATGGTTCACTTATGTTTTCTCGATGTTCTGAAATTAGGCTTAGCGCTTACTTTGGTGGATAAATTGGTCCAGAGCTTGGTTGTAATCTATTTGAAAATTGGTTTCTTATTGATAAACGAAACCCTACCATGTTTTCTGTAGTTTCATTTGCTTCAAGAAACATCTGAGTGGTTTCAAATCAAACAAGGAGCATTACAAATCTTTCAGAAATGCTGGAGAACTATGAAAATAAGTAAGCAAATTGCATTCAAATGGGAGTCGCATTTTAATAAATATAGTATGAACATTTTCTTGTAAAACAGCACATTTAGTTGCTACTCTAAAAGATCGCTGTTTCTGGAGTTTCCCGTCTAACGATCTCATCAGTCATGTTAAACTAGATATAGAAGGCAATTGTTTGCAGTCTCTGTTTATGGCTTTGGGTGTGTTGCTGTTTAGATTGACAATGCACGAAAACATACAAGCAGTCAAAATGAGAACTAAAAGAAACATAATATCACAGCAAAAATTTGAAGCACACTGGATAAAGCAAAGACCCACTGCAATGTAAAATGATGCCTTTTAGTGTTACATTATTTAAGTTCTACAAATTGTTTTACAGTGTCCTTGTTATAAATGCATATAAATGTAATTCTAATATAGCAAAAATCATCATAAACCTTTATACCTTATAACACTTTTCAGATTGATTATACACAATCAGAAGCTCTTTAAATTTATTGCTGATGTCTTTCCACCCTAACATTGATTGTGTTGACATGCTTTAGGCCTGAAGATCAGAGGAAATCATCACCCAGCTATTTGCTGCTTGGCATCAAGTGTGTGGTTTTCCCTTCATCTCTGTATAAAAAATGATAGATCTGTATCTATTGTTCATGTTACATTTGAGGTTTGTTTTCAATCATTGTAAAACTTCATAAATACATCTTTATGTCCTGATATCTCAGAATGTGCTTGAATGTGAAAGCACATTGTTTTCCTAGGACTGCATACATTTTTAGCTTTTTTTTTAAAATCTAACTTGCAGGATGAACTCGTAGCATTTATGAGTCAAGCATCAAAGACAGTCTTGCAAGGTCTAGGGTTAGGTGAACATTTTAGCTCCTACATGTCAAATAAATGTCTGTAAATGTATAGCTTTATAATTGTGGGTTTGCTCTGCTTCACATTTTTACTACAGTAAAGTTGTTTCAATTCCAGCTTAGTAAATCTCTTTATTGCATTTATTTCTACTAATACAGTACTGGCATTGTCAGTTTATCAGCTCATTTTACCTTTTAAAGAAGCTGCTAGCAGCATTTCTTATATTTTGGTTTTTCAACATGTTGTTGTTGTGCTTGCTGTTCGATTTTGACAAAAGGCTTTTGCTTTTGTATGGCTTTTTTGCACATCTTCTGCTGCTTCACTTATCTGCATAACGCTAGAAGCCAGCAGTGCCATGTATTAATTGTTTATCATGCCACGTAACTTTTCATAGGAAGAGATTATCTGTTCGAAACCATTAATTAGTAACATAAACATATGAAGCACCTGTGGACGGACTCTGCATATGAAGTGCTTCGTCTTGAATTGGATGGACCTATGCAATCAAATAAACTTTCATTTTGTTGTATCGGTTTGCTTCCAAAATGGCAAAATAGATTAAAAGTTGAGGATCAAGGCAGTTTTTATCATAATGCATCATGTTATGAGCACAGGTACAACTCAGGACCTTGGCTAACACTTAGTTTCTCAACTCTCTGCTGTTTGCCTTCACACATGTTCGATACGTCTTTTAAGTTTAATCTGTTCTTCCACAACATCAGATTAAAAGTCTGCATCTGCACTTGTTTCTGCCACTTTAATGAGTAAACTTGTCTCTTGTTCCATTTACTGTCTGTAGGTTTTTAGTGTAAATTTAGCTTCATTATCTTCTAGCAGAAATCATGATTATGTTCACCTTCAACATTTCTACAAGTAATATATTTTTATGCTTCTATTTGTTCCAACTGCTTTGCTGTAATTTACAAGTCTCCATTCTTCTGTTCCTCAGTTGAAAATGCAAGCTTAAGCAAATTTATTTGCACCCTGGCACAGATGTATAAAAAACACAAAAATGTTTGTTGGAGCAAAATTTTGCACTAAAAATTAAACCCAACCTTTAATTTGAGAACCTTTTATTTAGTCGAGTGGGAGTATTATTGACACAATTTCCTGTAATCTGTAAAAAAAAATCAGAAGAGAGCATAGAGAACCCAGGAATTTGCATCAACAATGTGCAAAGAATTTTTTTTTCCTCCAACTGAATACATTTTTATTTTTCTGTTTCTCAGTGTGAGATTATGGTACTGCAATTAAAATAAAAATATAAAAAGGTGTTTTTCAACACTTTTTTTATCAGGGGTGCTCAGTCTGACCTTTTGGTGGTGATGTAGAAAGTTTTTTGGATTGTTTTTTTTTTTTTTCTTCCACAAAGGTCATAACCTCTTGATTAGTAAGACAATCCCCAGGACTTGCCAGCCTGCTAAATCTTTGTGAAAATCTTTCTCAGTCAACTGCTACTTTAATTGGTTTTTCCAGCAATTCTACAGGCAATTCTATCCAAAACTACGTCTTGGTGTTCTAAAGCTGAGCTTCCAATGGTATTATTAGTTGGTGTTTCTTAATCAGCCTGAATTACAAACTGAGGAAACAGATACCTAAAAACCCTATCTTCTTTTAGCCTCATCCTTCTTTGAGGGCATCAGTAATTTTAGTTTTAGCCGGCTCCGATGGGCTTTAGGAGGAGCCTGTAGCTGCTGATTGTTTGAAGAGTCTGAGCTTTATAGAATTAAAGCACCTTGCCTTCTCTAATGAAGTCTGTGAACAGACCAAAGCTCTGTAAGCTAATTAAGGAGAAAGACCTTGCTAAAAGTTGCTTCTGAGCTTCTCAAGTTTTTGGTTCTGTTATTTAAATGCATTTCTTTTAAACAGCCAGGAAATGTTTGATTTTCATCCTCTACTTTTTCACTGAAACTAACATTAACCAGATCGGATAGGGGAAAATGAGACATTATATAGAATGTTATGTGACAGACCAACACCACACCATTGGTTATTGTGAAGTTGAAAGAGGATTAAGGTTTACATTTTTTTTATATTAAAATGGAAACAACACAAACCCTGAGCGCAACTTCCTCTCTAAGGAAATGAAAACAAAAATTAAGTGGTATATGATTTTCACAATTGTACGCCATCTCTTATTTTTGACAAAAGACCACAAGCCATTTCTTTCTCCATTTTTGTTTTGGTTGTGTTTACCCAGAATGCCTTGTGCTGGAATCCACTACCTGCTTTTGGAGCGGTCGCCTGTCCTCTTGGCATTCAAGTCTGCATTCAAACTGCACCAGAGTTCACTTCAACTGAACCAAGACCAAGGTTTTTAGGTGGACCAAAGTTCGCTTTTCTGGTCCACAGTACAGCTTGATTGGGCTTTCACACCTTACCAAATTCTCCAGTTTGATTAAAGCAGACTAAGCTGGGCCGATGTGAACGTATGCTAGAAATTTGTGGCTTAATCACCAGTGTTCTCCAACAAACCTCTGAGGCCTTCAAAAAAACCCAGCAGTGAATGATCTCCTGCATGGCTGTAGTGTCAGCATCTGTCAGTACATTCAGGGTTAAACAAAGATTGGGTAGTTTATGCAAAGCAATGTTTTTTTTTTTCTTTTTTTGACTTGTTAAATAAAATAAAGCCACATCATTACTCCCCTCTTAATGCTTTCAAAGCCACTTTTGAAGTTCAATTCCGACTGAGTGGAGGTCATTAAGTTGTCCAATATGAGCACCCCTACGTGTTTAAATTCATTTTGCTCAATAGCAGGACAACATAATTAACGTCATCCACATACTCTGGTATAATGAGAGCTAACGTTTGCCATCAATGGCAGGTGTTATCCAGGCCTGTGATGGAATGTGTTTTGGGGGAGCGACTCTCAGAAGGGACAGACACAATGGCAGTCTGAATGTCAATGGTTTCTTCTTTACTTATGTGCAAGTTTCTGTCTGCAGGCCAGAAAAAAGAAATCTCTTTGTCCCCCACAGGATTAAGAAATTGTTGGTGTCAGTTTTTAAATTGGACTCTATTTATGCGAGGTCCAATTCTGGACCTCACATGAGCTCCATTAGCATTTGCAGGAACTGCGAGACGTTTACCACCATGGATTGTGACAGATTTCACAAGCTCAGTTTTAGTGTTGCCTTGGGGGGGGCGGAAGGGTGGGCAGTACTCACCATCTGTTGATTGTGACTGTACCCAACACTTTCATAAGTAGCTGGCTTTCTGCAGTAACCAATAGTCCATTAACAGAGCTGGTGTATGCAAAAATTTAATTTGCAAGTTAAATACACTGGTCATTGAGAAACAAAGATGCCTGGGGGAAGGGGTTGGCAATGTTGTGACTTTTCTTCATGAAGTTAGGTTTTAAGTTTTTATTGGCAGAGTATTTTTAATTTTGGGCAATGTATTAAGTTTTTACTCATTGCATAGTTCCGGTTGGAATTTTGTGTCCACTCATGCTTACTGAACTAATAGCACTTTGGATTTTTTGTGATGATGCTTTTAGCCTATTTTCAAGTGAATAGGTACATTCAACATGTAGCTTTTATGAGGTGGGTGCAAAAGTTTTCCATTTTGACTTTTCTCTAATCAACACAGGATAGAAATTATACATTGACCGAAATGTATGCATAGTCTTAATACTTAGATAAATGTCTCTTTACCAGTTTAAGTTTCACCACACTTTTTTGTTTTTTGAGACATCAACAAATTTCTCATTTTCTGAAGTAGTTAATTTTAAAAAGCTGAACTGTTTGTCACAGATTTAACATTTTTGGCTTAGTCCATATAGTTATTGCAATAATTTTTCAATTTTATCAATCTAGGCTTTAATTTTATGTAAAGTTGAAGGACTTGAAGATGTTGATCTGTCTTTGTTACTCCTCACACGAACCCTCAACATTATTCTTCTATCACTGCACTTAAGCGTTAGTATAGTGTTCTGATAGTTAATCCTGTCACAGTAAGCAATAAATCAATTAACTGCATGATAAATTAAAATGAGCTCCATAATTTCCATTTGCATGCTTGCTTGTTTGTTTCCTATCTCTTGTTTTATCACACTGAATGACAAAAGCCTTCACGCTTTGTATCAGTTTTGTCGGGCTCTTCCTCTTCTCTTTTCCTTAGCTGAAGGAGGAGTGAACTCTGCCATCAGGTACTTGAACTCTTGTGTCAGGTACTTGGCAGGCACATAGTCTCCTACAGTATAACACGAGAGTCCTGCTAGGAGTAGCAAATGAGATGCTGAGTGTTTCTCTTGCATTAGCATTGCATGTTTTCATGTTCATTTGCACTTTTTGTTTATGAAGTCTGAAATGGCAGTTTTTCCTGTTTTTTCTGTCTGTTCCTGTCGATAATTTTTTGGAGGGAAGTTTTGTTTAAGAGACTTCATATTCAATTTTATTCATTGTTTTGGTTGTGCAGAGGTTTTATTTTAATTTAATTTGTTGTTTTTGGTTGTTTTTTCTTTTTTTTTTTTACCCCTCCAGGGGGTCTTTTGTGGGCTCTAGTGTCCCTTATATGATAGTAGGCTAACAGGAAACGGGGAAGGAGAGGGGGGAAGACATGCGGCAAATGTCGTCGGGTCTGGGAGTTGAACCCGCGACGGCCGCGTCGAGGACTCAAGGCCTCCAAATACGGGTCGCGCTAACCACTACGCCACCACGGCACGCCCTGTTTTTGGTTGTTTTGCTTAATTATTTTGGATATTTAAAGTCTTCCAGTTCCAGTGTCAAGTATTTATTAGAAATCACAGATTTATTGATCTTTGAGAGGATGTACTTGCATTATTATGCCATTATCATTATGTTAGTTGAAAATGGTCTCAAAATGAATATCACAAATGTTTCTGAAATAATTTATTGTCAAGCATAAATTAATATGACGGGCTAGCTATGGTTTTCATTGTTTATTCTGAACATCCCTGTGTCAGAGCAGAGCTTTGGGTCCTAATTGGTGCACTCCGTCTATGTTGAACTAGCTTCATTGTGGACAAAATACATTTCTGAAGGGCCAGTAAACCAACAGAAACATCTTAGCTAAAAAATTAAACAATTTCTCTGCAACTTGCAGGTCTGGGTGAAAAGCTCCGTCAAGGCAGAGACAACACATGAGTTTTATACCAAAGATAAAGAATTCACAACAAAGGGTGAGACAGTCTGGTTCTGATGCAGCTGTAGAAAACAACTTCCAACCTTCTACATGTAACCCAAATAGTTCTTCTGGTGAGAGTTCACAATCATTCATATAACATGACTAGCAGATGTGACCTTTATGTAATTTTCCATCACAGAGACCAAATAATCTTTAATGATAAGATGAATTCTTGATTTATGCATATTACGCTATCATATTTTTAATTTTTTATTTTTAACCCCTTCAGGGGGTCTTTTGTGGGCTCTAGTGTCCCTTGTATGATAGTAGGCTGACAGGAAACGGGGAAGGAGAGGGGAGAAGACGTGCGGCAAATGTCGTCGGGTCCGGGAGTCGAACCCGCGACGGCCGCGTCGAGGACTCAAGGCCTCCAAATACGGGTCGCGCTAACCCCTACGCCACCACGGCATGCCCACGCCATCATATTTTTAAGCACAATTTCATATATTAAACCTATTTTTGTGTAATTATTGGCCTGAGTTTTAGTGTTTTGATTGATGTATGTGAGAAGGTTCTGTATCATTTCAGTCCTGTGGATTGGATAAAATCCACAATAACTTAAAATGTGCAATTCACACTTTTAAAAATCCCTGAAGTTGTATGTTGCACAGTCATTCCATACTAGGTGAAAAATACAAGTATTCATAAAACTACTTCAGTGTAGCTAAACTTTTATTTTAAGATAATTTAAATACACATACTAAAGATGACAAGATTAGAGTAAAAGATACAAAACTGAGATCATTTAAAACATAAATTTTGACTTGGTGAATATTAACTTTTCTATTGCTCAAGACTTCTAGTTTGTTGTTATAAAAACTGACAGCAACAGATTGTTTCAGTGACACTCTGCTAATTATGTTTCAGCTTAATTTTCCTTTGTGGCCTATTTCTATGTAGCTCCTTTAATCATTGAATTAAATTAGAAATGTGGCAACTACCACCTTGACAAAGCAGGTCTTTTTTATTCAAGTTGGTGGCATTGAAGTCTGAGAGTTAAAATATTTCTGATTATGCCTGGATGAAAAGGAAAGTGCTGTGGAGTCCGTCACACACGAGAGTGATCATGATCTGTTAAATTTGATAAATAAAAGTGCTGGAATTTTTAATATTTTCCATTAGGGCTACACAGAAAAGCTTTTCTCTTATTCCACCAAAGCATGTCATGGAGTTGAGACTTCTTTTTCTGTGAGAAACATGCTTTGATTCAGTTATCTAAATGAACATGTCCTTGGCAGCTTGGCATAAACCAACTGAGAGATTAGTGAGTGATAAGTATGCTTGACAGTCCGGAAGCATTGCTGTTTTCATATGCGCCTCATGTTGATATCTTCCATTTAGGAAGATGGCACATGACTCTTGGAGCAGCAGCTGGGTTTCAGCGTCTCGCTTCATTATGAATCAAATGATCATGCCGTTGCCGTGTTAATGCTGATTCAGTCGGGACTGAAGTCACTGGAGTGCTGTTGAGTTAAATCAGTAAATTGTCCAGAAGAATACTCCGAATTGTCCCTTCTTTCACTTTCATCTGAAGCCTCATATTTTCCAGTTCACATCTGATGGCATAAAATGTGAAGAAACGGCCGCACTGTGTGCCCAGTCAGGTGAACATGCAGCAGATGCACAGACTTTAATGGCTTCTAATCGTTTATCACTTAGAGGATGGGTTATTTGAGCCCCATATCGGTTTTATAGTTTCCAAATAATCGCTGATGAATATGATGGCATCTAAAAACAAGTTAAGATGCAGCTATGTAGAACATGGCATGAGTGAACAATCACAACAGTGTTAGATATCATCAAAGGAGAAGCATGCTGTTTCACATTGGCTGGATTGCTGGTTTAAATTTCAGTTGGTGTTTTGGTTTGCTCTTTTTCTGTGTCGGACCAAAATTCGATTCAGAATCTGTGGAAAGAATTTAAAAAATAGCTGTTTAGACACTGTTTAGGCTTCATGCAGCCTGAATGGGCACAACAATCTATTTTATAAAGGGCTAGATACAAATACATACCACACTTTTTCAAAACATTTTATAGGTTTTATTTGTTGTTTTCATCTATCACATAAAATCCTAATGAAATACACTGAAGTTTGTGGTTGTAATCTCAAAAAACAAATAAGTCTAAGATATATACAGATTACATTTTAAATTAGTAGCCTATATATTTGTTTTGACAATAGTTTAGAAATGATGCAATGCATATTAATGAAATGTAAATGAATGAGATTGTAGCCAAGTGGCTAATTTTCTGTCTGGTCCCTCATGATTAGTTAATAATTGTACGATTATTAACTAAAGACTTACAAATGGCTTGAATGCACTGTGCCTCAGCTTCCTGCTTTGGTGAGATAAAAACAAAGCATTACTGATCTGTGGGGAAGAAAAGAGGGTCATCAAATAATCAGTCGGCGAATGGCAACAGCATTGATAAATCACTGCTCATAAAGGCTTGTAATTGAAACAAATGATAATGGCACATGTTAACAATGGAGATGAGTAAGCTACTTACAGTGCCAACAGAAATGGGTTATGGGATAATGAATCACAAAAGCGGATCCTATGCTTTTCATGCAGCAACTTCCCTCCAATGACGAACAGGTAAATTATTAGAAATTCTGTATCCAAACAATCTCCAGTTATAATTGATGGTAATGGTATTGATCATTCACCCTATCAGAGCTGTGCTGATTTGATTCAGCATTGTCATTCATTGAAGCTTCAGACCATCACCTTACACTGCAACGAATTATCGCTATCTGAAACAATCATTTGCACTCGGTGTGGCTGGCACCAGCAGACGAGGTGCTATGGCGATGATGAGCGCTATCACCACAGCTTTCTCCTCTGGGGCTCGACAAACATGATATTTACGACAAGTCCCACTCCCTGACAAACCGGACAAGGCTGTTTTCCAAACCTGCCTCATTTTAGTTTTATGGGAAGTGGGGAGAGCGGGTGACAGAAGGAGTCGATCCAGAGTGCTGATGCTGGCAATGTGAGTCTCCTTCCCCACACCTACTATTTCTGGGCTCCCAGCTTCCAGCACGGTGCCATTAATCAAGCTCCAGAAGTTAAGTGTTACTGGAGGCATTGCTGTGTTATAAATTGCATGGGAAATGCATAATTAGTTAGCAACAAATCTATTTTACAGTCATGCTGTAGTCAGTTGGGGATGCATTTCGTTCCAAATGTTTTTCTGCAGGGATAATGATCACTCCTTTGGATCAGAAGTATTGTTGGCTCACCTGATGCAATTCAAATTTAAGGATCCTTGGGAGAACAACAATGGTTTTCTACCCAGGCAGACATCCTTTGCAGATCTATATTTTGTGTAAAACAGGAGGCATGTTTGCACCCAGCGAATCCCTCTTGGTAGGACGCAGTAGAGATTCATTTTTCTTGCTCTCTGCGATGTCACAATGCCAGATTTAACTGACATACAGTTGGGGAAATTGCTTTTTGTTGCCTAAGATACACAGGCAATTTTTTCCCAATACGTTCCTGATTTCTTTGACAACTTGACAAGGTATGTCCACTTCTGCAAAGTTTTCATATTTCACAGGATCATTAAGATCTGTGTTCCACTTTTCATATGTGCTCTGAGATGTCTGTTTGGCTTAAAGTGAAAAGAAGAAAACGGAAAAGCATTCGCTCATTATTCCCTGGTGTCTCGAGCCCCTCACTGGAACCTTAACCCAGCCGCTGACGGTTTTCATGTAATTGGCGCGGGTATTGCTCCTGCTGCCATTTTTGTGTTTTTGATATAGCACGGCCATCTGAACAGAAGGAATAGGGTGCAAAGTGTCCCGCACTGCAGGCGGCAAATTACTTCTTAGAACTCCACTAACACCCCGGCGCAGCGCGGAGCTGCCGTAAAGGCAAAACAATTTGTCCAACATGAATAGGTTCCCTGGAGACTGTCTTAAGTGTTAAATGACCTGAGTGAACTCGATACTAATCCACGGCTGGGAAGATATTCAGGCACAGACGGCTAACACTTATACCCTCTGTGCAGCCGTTTGAAGACTGTTTATGCAAATTCAAGGTGATCTGGATTTTCTCGTGGTTTAGTTTACTGTCTCTTTCAGCCCCCCGGAGACTCCCTGCAGTCACTTCTATTCTTCTTCCTCCTCTCCTAACCAAACCTGTCAGTGGGAGTGGGCATGAATATAATATGATAAAACTGCTTCATACTTAATTAAGCAGCTTGAATCATAGTTTGAAAAATTTGGAAGATTTATTTGACAGTATAAGTATATGGAAACCCATTTGTGCCACTCTGATGGAAATAAAAGAATGAGTAACACCAAGATAATTCAATCAACATTTTGAGAAATATCTTCTACCTTTGACATGGGTATCTTATAATTTTGAGGTAAATATAGTTATAAGGTAAAAATCTCTATTCTTTAAAGAATAGTAAAGTATAAATATGATCAAGAAGTATCGGATATCTGAGTCAAATGAGATGACTTTATACAAACCAGTATTTATTTATTTTCATATTTTATAACCTAGGAAGCTTCTCCTATTGTGCCCTCTAGCCACCAGTACCTCATCCCTTCAATATTGTTGCAAATAAACCACTTTTGGCATGAAATCCATTTAATTATAACTTTTCATGTATCAATTAAGAACTAAGAAAAGATTGATCTGCTTAATTTACTGTTTGATGGGAATATTTTTCATGGTGTAAGCTAATTTAAAGTACATAATTAGGTTGACATTTCATATTTCACATCAGGACAAGAATGCCTCATTCTGTTTTTTTCAGTTTTTAGATGCATAGCACAACGTGAATGTAAATAAATCAGAGGAATGCGTAGTAGATTGAATCAATAAAACTGAAAGATTTGCATTATCAGTTCTATTTACTTTAATAGCAAATGTCTCAAAGCATTTTACAGTAATGCTAATCAAAACAACATACATCATCCTGTCTGGTGAAAACACAACAATCTGAATACTCATTGCAATAAAACTTAGCATGTAACAGCCCTGTAAGTATAGTTTCAACACATTTGAACAAAGCCATTATGAAATTACACGCACTAATTATGAAACTATGTTTTTGTGTAGTTAAATCCCTACTAGCGTTTAGAATAAATAAAAGAAAAACATATTTATTTATTTGAGCCACCCCATGGTGGAGTGGCACCGAAGTAGTGGACAACCCAGAACCAAAAACTAATTGGTCTAAATTAAAAGGCTGCGGACTACAATACATTATGTTCTCTGTGATAAAATATTTTTGGCAATTTTATGCATAAAGACGGCAAACCTGAAGTCTTAACAGCACTAAAAAGTATTTAAATGGTTGTGTTTTTTGTCAGTTTTTCAGCTTCTTGGATTTCTATAGGCTTTGTTATTACAGTAGGGGGCAGCAGTGAGCTATACTGTAGATCAGGTCTGACTTCCCTATTCTTTTTCCTCTCCTCTTGTAAACAGGATTGTGCTCTGCCCTCCAGACATCTGGTAGGTTGTAAAGGGAACAAATAAATAAAAATAAAGGGTTATGAATGACGCTCCGAGAATTTATGTTTGCCGCAATTGCATAAATGTATTATGTTTCAATAATATAATCCTTATTGGTACATGGCCTGTTTGTGTCAGCGCTTATGTTTAAGTGTGCGTCCTGTTTTTGTGGTTATGTCTTTGTAAAATATACACAGGGATGTGAGTAGAGATGGAGTGAAGTTAGACAGGAACCATAGCTTGACAAGCAGTCGCTTCACAATACAGAGAACAGATCATTAATTAATGTTGCCGACAGTGTGAAGTGAATCGATTCACCCCCTGAGCACGACACGCACTAGCACTCCCGAATAACAGGGGCGTAGGGGTAGAGGAGTGGTATGGGTAGAGTGGGGGTAGCATGGGGAATCCAGACTCCCCTTGTCAGCTCACCTTCGTTTTAATCACTTTTGATTGTTTCCAATGGCACGCAGTAAATATCCAGTGGGAACACTGCAGCTCATTCAACCCCCTCAGTTCTCCTAGTCAAGCCCCCTTTCTGTCTTTCATGTTCTGGCCCAATCATTCACTCCCTTACGGAGTGCTTTGATTAAAGCAGTTGTTTCCAAAGTGTTTTGTCATGCTTCTGTTTTGTGTTCTCACTGAGCCCGAGTTATCAGTGCACACGGTGGAGTGCCTTTGCTGCTGTCAAGGGGTGACAGCTGGCTCCCCGACCCCAGACACAAAGAGGCTGCGATGACTGGTGTGTGACCAGAATCTCTCCCGCCTACCCAACTTTCCATCCCCACAGCCCGGCCTGCCCTGATACTTTGCTTGTGGCCCTCTCTCTCTTTAGAAGCCACATCGCATATGGGTCTGGCCAGCCATGGAAACCTGCTCAGGCCAATTAGAGGCAGCCGCCAGCTGGGCTTCTCCTCCGCACTGCCACCCCTCCACTATGCTCTGCCTTGTCCCCTCTCTGGTCCTCTCCAATGGCTTCATTCTCAGGCTTCCCAAAATCAGAGCTTCTGTCATGCTCTTAATCACTCTAAGCTGATGGGAACCCTGTCCTCAGCACGTGGGTGGAAGCAATGATTTGTGACACATCTCTTCTCTGTGGACCCCAAAAGCACTCACTTCCACGCCATTCCATGGATACAAAGTAAGTCGGGCAGATGCACACAGCAGCAAGAGGTCTGCAGTCTCCCCTGCCAGATGCTGTGTTTTTGTCTCTAGCCACACCAGCTGCTTTGAATCAAAAATTTGGAGAAAATAAAGCAGTGTGCCGTTTAGTTTGTATCTCAGTGGCTGGACTCTTGTGAGGACAGCTCTGCTGGACTCTGACACAAGCTTCCTGTCACTTATTATATATAGTAAATAATTACTCTGTAAAATCACTATAAAATATGGAGATTTACTCTGTAAATCAAGATTTATTTATTTTTTTTGCATTTATAATCACTTGCTTGAAATTACGTCTCATGGGATTATCTTTTTGGGAGAAAAACAGTTTTAATACATGGTGACAGCCTAAAGTCGTTTTGAGTCTTCCAGCAGAACATAATTAGTGATTTCAAGTTATTTTTCATGCTAATAGCTTTCAGTTAACTCCTGTTGCCTCACCTGCAGCTCAGAGAGAGAGAGAGAGAGAGACATGACAGGTTTCATATCACGTAAAAAAAAGAAGTTGCTTTCTGACAAATAAAATGACAGACCCTGATAACATGTTTGACAATATGTGTCATTATCACTCGCACAAGAAACAATTGTCACAAAAACAATCTGTTCTTGGTTCAGAATGAAAATAGATGGATTGTAGCAATGTGCTCATCAAATATTTCTCGTAGAATAATAGCCACATTGTTGGTGGATGGAAATAGATTTTTGTTTATTTTTTTACAAATATGCATTCAGCCCATCTGCTTTAATATTGTAATATCTGCTGCACCTGGAGCTGCAAGCCTTGTGGGGTATATCTCTATCAGCTCTGCACATCTCAAGACTGAAAATTTCCCCTTTCTTTTTTCCAAAAATAACTTTAGCCTAGTCTAGTAAGAGGAGAGTATCTGTACATTTTGCCACAGGTTCTCATTTTGATTTCTTTCTTTCTTCTTCTAGCATAAATATTTTCTAAACTATACCGATGCATTTTAGGTCTGGCTGCATGTTCAATGTTAATGTCCTGCTGGAATGTGAACTACAGCCCCATTCTCAAGTTTTTCAAGATTGCCCTGTATTTCTCCCTCTTTTGTCCTGTCCTGGCAGCTTAGGCGAACAGGATGGTGAATCTGGTTGCCTTGAAGTGTCAGAGGTGGATTTGATAAGCCAGACACTCATAAAGAGTTACAAGGAAAGAACATAAGGAGTTGGGGGGAGGGGGAAAGAAATAACAACAACCATGACAAAACAAAAATAAAATAGAATTACTACACAATGCAAGCAATATTAATAGAAAAAATAAAGATTAAAATAGCAGCAGGCAGATTAACCAAATCTCATTTCTTCCCCAAATTCATTACAAGTTGGAAATATTGAAGATTTCTGCTTTATTCTCCTTGTGTGTGCATTTAACTTGTGCATTTGTGGTGTTTCCCTGTTTGCAAATGTACACAGAAGCAGAAGATGTGTGGAGAGGCTGGACATATCACCATACACCTTTCCATGATGTCTGAAACTTGTCCCTGCTTAAGCTGCTGCCGCCACCAAGCTATTCTAGGGATGATATGTTGGAGGCAATGTAGATTGTTGGTTTTCCACCACACTATGTTGTTTATGTTAGCCAAAAAGTTAACGTCTTATCTTTTCTGACCAGAAAGCCTTCTTTCATATGCTGGTCCTCTACACCACCATTTGCTGGTGGCAAATTGCAAACAGAGCATTTTCTCTGCAGTCACTGTTTTTCTAAGGCTGGATTTGTTAATTCCTGACAAATTGCTGTCCTGTGAACAGATTCTCCCACCTGAGCTGTGGATCTTTGTAGCTCCTAATTGGTTTTCATGGGTCTCTTGGTTGATTTTCTAATGATGTCCTAGACTGGGCTGTCAGTTAGATGGATTGCCATGACTTGGTAGGTTTGAGCTTGTGGGATATCTCATTGTCAGATAATACATTCGTGAGTTGTTCAAATTGAAAGGCAAACTACATTGTATTTTTATTCGTAAAGTGTGTTTAAATATATATATATAATTTCTTAATTTATTATTTATTCTCTTTGTTTTGGTCTCTCACTTAAAAACCCAAGAAAATATGTTGAATTTTAAGGATGTTGTGTCAAAATCTAAAACTTGTTTTATATGCTATATAAGTTTTTATTTAGCTTCTTGCTGTAAAATTGTACTGTATTTGTTAACTCTGCCTGGTTTCACCAAACTGTCTCTGCTGTTTCTCTGCTGTCTTGCCTCATGTTTCACTTTTGGTCATCAATCACAGATCTTGGCCTGATTGCTCATGAAGTGGCCCATTCTGAGGTGTGACAGGAGCCTATTTTGCACTGCAGGCATTGATGGCTATGTGTCAGAGCTTGTGACAGGATGCTCTCTACCCTGTCTCTTGAGGGTTTTGGTTTGAGGGGCCACCAGCCCCCTTTTTGTCCTCCTTTTTGTAGATGCTCCTCGACACGGCTTGTTTTAGGCAGAGGCGAAGGCGGTAATTGATTTCTCTCTCATCTCTGATGCTGCCCCGGGCTCTCAGGCGCCGACTGCATCTCTCCTCCAAGAAACAGATGAATAAAAAGACGGAGCATGAAGTTTATAGCCAACAGCCTAGGAGCTGACAGATGGTCAAACCTCACGTTATCAGGGCCTGATAGAAGTCCGGAATGTGGTGGTTAGCTTTTGAATTGGCTTCTGAAAGGATCGGTCATATATATTAGAGCTGGGTGTATTGAGCCGTGAAGAGCTGGAGAGATGGGAGATATAGAGGAGCGCAGATGCTGAAAGTTTGAGGGACCTGAGCCTATATATGACAGGCTGCATTAATAGATTGGTGAGCTGCTAGATGCACAATGGAGTAAATGACTTCTACCCCAGAATCAGGTTCATCTCAGTAAATTGGAAAATCGTCAAAAAAGTGAACTCAGATTTATTAGTGACACATAAAGGTGTTTTCTTCCTGTTAACTTTGATTCTTTACTTAAGTACATAACCTAGCATCAAAACATAAACATATATGGAAGACATTAAACAAATCCGTGAAACTGTAGGTCCTCTAAAATGTCCTGGTATGCAGGTGCATTGACTTTGAACTTGATAGCACAGTAGACACACATTACCAGAATACATCTTCACTTCCTGTGGAAATTTTACAACTGATCTTCACCAGGTTGGATTCTGTGCCTCTCCACTCTTAATCTGAAATCTTGGACCTGATTCATAACTGAAATGTAAAGTTTACTTTTATCTGCAAAGAGGACATTGGTCTACTTTTTCCTTCTAACCAACTTTCCATTTCTATGCTCGGACACAGCGCTCTGTGAGCAACTGGTTTTTTAGCCAAATGATCTTTTTGTTCACGTGCCCTCCATGTGAAGGTTGTCAGTGACTGTTTGCATGTCTTTTTTTGGTCTTACATTCTAAATTTTTACCAGTCATCAAAAATAACGTGTGAATCAATGAAATAACTAATCCACGCAGTTTGATTTGCTGCAGTGTATTCCTTTGGAAGAGCCGAGGAGGAAAAAATTGTCAGCATGTTTGGAATTTATCAAAACAAATCTTCTAAAAGATTAATTTCTCCCAAGATGTATGTGAATATGCTACATTAATGCATGTTGACTGCCATTTAATAAGAGGAGGTTCAAGAAACGCTCTCCAGAGTCTCTATTATCAAAGGAATCAGTGGAGCATTCATCATAATTGTGACCTTGTGTCTTCTTGTCAGCTAGACTGACTTAATCAATTGCAAAAGTTGTCAGCAGTGACGAGAGGTGTTTAGCTCTGTGACAAGAGAGACGGGTGGCGTGGACTGTCTGCAGACACTCCGGCTTCCCTCCATTAATGTCAACGCCTGATTCATTCCAGGCAGCTCCTTCTTGCGGACGTGCTCCGCAACTTTGTTGCCCAAGTTTGTTTAATCCACGGCTTCTTTATTTTTATTTCTCTCCACACACAGGAATAAATCAGCCAATTAGCAGTGAATGAGAAAATCTCCCTGCATGTTGCAACGTGAGGTGTTTGTTGGTCGGATCTTGCAGAGAAACCGTGGCTTTGTGTGACAAGAAAAGCCTAAAAAGTGACTTTGGTTGTCACGTTAATCAGCTTGTTTGAACCGTTAGCACCTTTGTAGCAGGCTGGGCAATTTAAAAATGATGCTAAATGAATCATATTTATTAATGAAGTTCATAGCTCTGGATTGGGAGAATAAATCAACACCACAGTTTAGCACTCTGGATTGTTTTCCCCTACTGACAAAGAGAATAAGTAATCTTTCAGTGCAAGAGGAATATAAGGTGTTAAAGGGACAACACATAGGAGTGATGTGAGCTAAAATGCAAGTCGATGCAAACAAATCTCCTCACTTTGTTTTTCTTACCACCACCTACCCTGCAGCACCTTTGAGAGATGACGAGAATGCCTGTCTGTAACCATCCGCACTTCAGTGCTGAATGATTGGTGGCAAAATGGCACATTTAAATTGCATGCTGTGCTCAAGTGATTTTTCTGCCTACCTTGATGCCTATTTTGTTATGGAAATTCAGGATACATTACCATAACCAGCAGGAGTTCGGAACAGAAAATAATGAATCCTGGTGGGAAGGAACAGTGGTATCCACCCTTAGCTGTGAATCAATAAATACACATACAGTGCGCGCTAGAGCATGGGTCACACTATCTATGCATATTGCAGTTTCTTATTGTTACTTTTCTTGAGGAATGAAGGTGAAGTCAATAGTATAATACAGAGGAGAGTTACAGAAAGAAAAGGGAACCTAAACAACTCAAGACCGAATATTTTTTTGACTAACAAAAAAAACAAGTTGTGAAATAATTCTCTCCAATAGATACATTTACTGATAAAATCCCCTTAATTCAAATTTCTTAATTGATTTGGACATATTACGAAGGAATAGATCTTATGGTTAGGCTAAAACCAATCTTACAGGGACAAGAAATTAAAATTGAAAATGGTTGAAATTTTGTCCCATACAAAAAATATATTTTTCAATGTATTTTTTTTAATCAAAAATGTTAATATTTACTGTGAAAACGTGATACTATCCAGTTATCAGTTCAGTCCGGAATCATTACATTCACTCCAAATATCACAGTAAACATAACTGATCTTATAATGTCAAGTGATAAAAAGGTTTCTATGTAAAATGTCCCAACTGATTGCATGCAGTCATGAATTGCAATCCATCATCCTGGCCAAGCATGTGGTGACAGTGGAAAAGAATGACTAACTTTTAACTGGAGAAACCTTTGTCGCAACGAGGCTCAGAATGAGCGGCCATTTGCCACGGTCAGCTAAGGGTTGAGAGGACAGAAAAAAAACACAGCAGCTCTGGGCCATTAGTAATTTCAGTGTGAACAAATGTCAAAGCGTACACAGTTAGCATCACTAACAGCTCTGCTGAAACACAGCTAAACACTAATGCAGTGGTACAGGAATTGTTTCTATGGTACCAAAATACCTGAGCATACACAGAGGGAACAGCAACAATATCTTAGTGGCTTTGTACAGAAAAGAGATACAGCTGAATGGAGACACTGGGTGCAGCTACATTTTTACATTAATTCTTAAGTGATTTCTAATCTAAATGTAATCAGTGTGAATACTGCACCCACATCTAAACCTTTTTGAGAAGTTTGTTCAGAAATGGAGATAAGCTAGATCCAAGTGCTTTTTATTGTTTGGCTAAACTCCATTCACCTGTCTTTGAGTGTGCACTGGACTGACTTACTTTCTACAACTTGTTGCTACAGCAACAATTCTCTGAAGCACTGAAGAACCCTAAAGACTCAGACAGGGCTGACAGGCAAGATACTGAAATGCAAAAGCAATCAAGCTCATCAGTTCCTTGAAAGTAACAAGAGAATAAACAGGTAAATAATTCATGACAGCATTGTCAGCTATCAACACCAGCTCAGTTATCCAAAAGATTTTATATGATATGAAAGAATCTGTGTTGAATTTTTAAAAACTCATAGCAGGTTTTTTTTGTGTGTGTGTGTTGTTTCTCTTGTTTTTGGACATAGTGACTTGCACCAGAAGCCAAGGAGTTGCTTAGAGTGGTTAGGGTAATCACACAAGCAGAAGCTACTGCCAGGATTCATTTGAATGGCTGTCAAGACAGTGACTCATTTTAGCTAATTAGTGTTGTAAGTTGGCCTCTCTGCAGCAAAGAAATCTTCTGTTGCACACAATTACTGAATGGCAATGCTAATTTCTGTCTTTTAGGCAAACAGTTCCAGCCACACTGATGAAAACTGTGCATGACGAATTATGCAGCGAATGCTTTCTGCAAAATCCAGACTGATGATTAACTTTAAATGACACGGTCAATAAAGAATGTGACCATAACAAAGCAAGTAAACTGCCATGTAAAACACCTTAACAATAGATATAAGGTGTGTTCTTGGATAGCTTATAGAAAATTGTTTATCCATTTTTTTTTGTTTTGATGATTGACTAGAAACCACAACAAGAAAGCAGAAATGTGTGCTTTTCACACATCAGGATGTGACTGCATAAAGACAGTAATCAGGCTTTTTTACGGCATGTTCAGTTACTTGTGCTCACTGAAAACCACTAAAGAGGGAGAGGTGTTAAATATTAAATAAAATTATATATTCACTGTCTGTGTGTGATCACAAGTAAAGCACTTATTTAATGTTCTGGTGGATGTCGATTGATTGGTGCTGCTGTGATAGATGCAGCGTGTTGTTGAAATATTAATAGTACCTCAACTCTTTTTAACATTTTCTCATATTACAACCACATACTCATTTGGGAGTTTTAAGGCTAAAAACAAAGTACAGCATAATTATGAATTAGAAAATGAGACATGGCTTTCAACATGTTTTCCAAGATAAAAAGTGTTAAATGAATTCAGATTCAGCTTTCTTTATAATTTATTTACCCATAAATTAAATGCAGTACAAGCATTTGTCTTTTACAGGGCATCACCTTATTAAATTGAATCAACCTGTTTATTTTAACCTCGGAATAAAAACAGCACTTCAGTGGAGGTGAAAAAGGCTTATGGTAACCCTGGAGGAGTATGTAATATACTACATAAAAGCATATCCGTGTGTTGGTGTGGCCTAGTCAAAGTCCACATAATAAATTCAATTGTATGTCTGTGACAAGTGTTTAAGTTTGAGTTTTCAGCAAAAAGGAATTGTCAAACATTTCAGTCTTGAAATGTGCAAAGCGGGGAGATAATTGGCCCACAATACTTGCTGCTGTTATTGCAGCAAAATGGACTGAATATAAATGCATGCCACATTTTACAAGTCTTTATTTTGAAAAAGAAAAAAATCTCATTATTGAACCCTTTTCCTTCCTCTTAGCTACGTGCTTTTTTTGTGCTGATTTAAATCCAATAAAAAAAAATTCCCACAAAACTTTGTGGTTATGATGTGTCAAAATGTGGAAAATCTCAAAGGGTAAAAAATACTTTTACAAAGCACTGTGCAGAAATGCATATATTACAGTGTAAAAGATCATTGATTAATAGTCTGGAGTTCTTTATATGGGATATGAAGGTTTGTTTAAATGTGTGTATAGCAATCAAATATCCTGCCATGTTCCAACATAGGCTCTGTGAAATTAAACACATTTTCGGCATGTACAGAAGAGACATGCAAAGGGAGACATTAAAGATGCTTTTCTTCTTTTAATAATTAATGAACTTTTCTCAAGTAACAGCTTACCTAAATTGCTGGCATCTCCTTCAGCATTATATAAACGCTTTGAGAGGGGGAGCCAGAAATAACCACAGCAAATGGCAATGGGAAGATGTGCTTTCCAATGTTTGAGATGCAACACACAATCAAGCCTCATTCAGCAAATGATAGAGATTCAGTTAAAGCCACAAACAGCACAATACGAATGAAAAGATTCAGAGCTTGCACTTTAAGTAAAGAGAGATGCTAAATACAACCAGGTGGAAACATGTTTTAGACAAATTAGCTGCCATGCAAATCACTGTTTTAAGTTGGATCATTTCTGTGAATTCACTATTGGAGCACCATGTTCTGCTACCCCAATTATTTTGTGCTAGTTCAAATAAAACCCATCAGTTTAGAGATTCTTCATGGTCCCTGAACCTCAAAAGACTTTTTTAATGCCCCTTAATGGAACAGCTAAAGTAGTTTCTATTTGTGAATAATTTTGGAACTGTTTTCTACAATTTTAAGTTAAAGTAATAAGTAATAAAACTTAAGATAATTTTAAAAACAATATATTGGAATGCACAAGTTGAAACAGACTGATTTTTTGAAATCCACAAAGTTTCAGAATTGTATACATGGGCTGATCATGTTCATTCAAACTGATTGGTTTCCAGTCTCAGCTCTGATTTTAGGCAAAATCTGATGAACTTAACCCTGTTTGGTTGCAGAAGCATAATGTTAATTAGCTTTATCCATTCAAAAACACAGCTTAGGTATGTGTTTGGCGTCATTCTTTAATTGGAACAACTACTTTTCTTGAGTTTTCCAAATTGTTAACAGATGAAGGGAAATTGGTTGGGATTTTCAACAACAATGAAGACACCAAGTCTCGGGTTTGTCATAAACGGCCAGTTGCTACTTTCCACATAGAAACTAGAAACATGCTGTGGAGCTGTTTTGCTGCTATTTTGGCTTCGCACAATAGTTTGTTGGAGTTTCGGTCCATTCCTCCTGACAGGATTGGCGTAACTCAGTCAGGTTTGTAGGCTGTCTCACTCACACACACATTTTCACCCCTACTCACAACTTCTTCATTGGACTGAAATCAGGGCTTTGTGATGGCCACACCAAAATATTAACTTTGTTGTCTTTAAGCCACTTTTTTTGCATCTGTAGGTTTTTTGGAAGATCAATCTGTGCTTAAGCTTTAATGTCTTAGCTGATGTCTTCAGATCCTGCTTCAGTATTTCCACATAATGTTCTTTCTTCATGATGCCATCTATTTTATGAAGTGGACCAGTTCCCCCTGCAGCAAAACAGCACACAGCGAGATGCTGCCACCCACCCAGACATGATGGGTGCAAGCTGTTTTTTCCTGGTCTTATACTTGGAGTGTGTGGTCTTGGTTTTGGTCTTAGAAGGACGGGCCTTGACACCATGCATGATATAACAAATCCTTATTACTCTTTTACTATTTTCTTTTTTAAAATATATCTTACAATTATTGAATTCAGTTTAGAGATTGTGTATCAATATGTGGTTGCATTTAATAACTGAAATATTTGTTTATTATGATAACTAGTAGAAGCAGTTTTGGTCGAGTAATTAACTCTTTCCATTAATTTTTGTTTGTGGTAATCAAAGTAAAGACAAGGTTCTGAAATATTAGTCGAAATCTAAACATTTGATCTTGGTCTTGGCCTTTGAGGGTGCGTGCTTCGTTTTGGTCTCAGAAGAACTGGCCCTGACTCCATGTCTGGTTCCACCTCCGTACTTAGGTCAGGATGGTGATCTTTGGCTTATGATCTTTGGTCATTATGATCAGTTTTATCAGACCACAAGGCATGTCCCCAGAAATGAAGGTCTATGTTTCACTGTGGATAATGACTCTGTCTTACCAGCTTCAGCAGCATCTTTACAAGATCTTTGTCTTTTGTTCTGGGGCTGGACATTCCCATCATGTCTGTACTTACATATAAATGTTTGATGAATGCGACACCTTTAAGCATTGGTAAATTGTTCCCAAGAATGAACCAGACTTGTGCAGCTCAACAATTGTCTTCCGTATAACTTGGATGACTTCTTTTTACTTATTTATCGTGTCAAACATACATCCATAGTTAACTGTAATCTATTATAGAATTCCAACACCATGACATCTTCTGGGTTTCCCCTCATTATTTAGAGATGGTAATCACTCTGCATGGAAGCAGCTGGTTTTGAAGGTATTGATAAATAAATCTGTGATATAATGCATATTTTGCAAATCGTTGTGATGTCCACACTGCCCCAGCTTTTAGGGCCTGGAAATCCACTCTACAAATCTACAAATTTTTCAGCGTACATCATTAAAGAGCAATTGACCCCCAGCTTCCCCACTAATTTTCCAAGCTTATCTCTGCTCAGTTTTTGGAGTAAATGCTTTCCGATTACATGGCTGGAGTGAAAGCAGCAGGGCTCCACCAGACACCCTACTCCTCTCTGTGTGCAAGCCGTTCATCTTTAAATGCAATGCTGACTCATTTCCTGAATCCTAGGAAGCCCAAGATCCAGGTGACATTTAGATTTAATGAGAAAGAACATTGGCATTACCAAACTACTCACAAAGTTGCAGCTAAATAAGTCTAATGCATTTATTAATGTCCAAATTAATTACGGAACATTTTAGAGCTGTTGCTTTTCATTTTCTTTCATTAGGCTTATTGGGTGTTTTTCTCCTGTTGAAAGCGACAGGCACAGAAACATTTTAATGACTTCTGAAGTAAATTTGTTAACAAGGGCAGAAGCATTCTTCATGCCTCCCCCAATTGCACTCTGCCAGAGCTCCAAAAAGAAATGTTATCGCTTAAATCTTGTTTCGATTTACCTCTTCCTGAAAGGACATTTTGCACACACAGAAATTGCATGCATTTGTTGTCTAAATAGAAGGTTGTTTCCCTGCATAAGAGCTTTAACCTATTGGATAATGAGACCAGTCTGAAACTAATGGTGCCAAATTAACGAAAGTTTATCACCAGATGGCATTAAATGCAAGACTTTATATGGCTCAGCGTAGCTTTTTGGCAGCAATTTAGACTGTAAAGCAGCTAAAAAAATGTTTATTGCTACATTTCTGTAGCACACGAATTAGTTTCATAACTTAGTGAAACTTAATATTTTACCCCGAAGCAAGCAATGTTTTGATTTGAAAAGAGAAGCCAAATGAATTCAGGTGTGAATAGCACTCTAGTGAATTATCACTATGTCGTTACACTGAGAGAGAAATTTTCATTTTCATCTGAATCTGATGTTTGTTGCAAACCAAAAATATGGGGCTTAGCAAAACTATTCACACCCTCTTGAACTTTCTCACATTACGACGAATTTATATGTATTTTATTGTGGTTTTATGTTGTGTTTAAACAAAACAGAGCATAATTGTGAAATGGAAGAATATCTCCATTTTTGGAGCTATTTGTATTCACTGTAAAATACATTATGCTCAGTTAGACTGAATGAAGTAGTACTGAGATGTAGTAAAGATACATTTTCATCACAGACTAGATTTAGAGTCAATCTAAACATAAATATGCTTTGTCCCTCTCTACTATGAGTTTCATTCATTTGCGGAGAGTACAAGTATTATTTTTCCTGCTGGCAGATTCTACAAATTGAGCTGTGGATCTCTGCAGCTCCTCAAGAGTAACCACGAGGATCTGTTTCTCTGATTATTATTAGCCGGTGGTAGGTTTTCAGTTGACGTTTTCATTTTTTTATCGTGGATTTAGCAGTGTTGCATCAGATATCCCTAGCTTTTGTTTTATAATGCAACCTTATTTACATGTCACCAAAACTGTATTGCTGGCCCATTTGGTGTATTGCTTGGTGTTTGTTTACTTATGTTCAACAATAAACCTGAGAGGCCTTTAAAGAACAGCTGTTCATATACTGAGATGAATTTGGTCTCTATTTCCCAATTATGTGACTCTTTAGGGTAGCTATTGATCTAGATTTAAAAAGTGCATTATAAAGCAAAAAGAGAAAAATGTATTTATTAAATATTTCAAAAAATATAATTTTCCTCCACTCCATGATTATATTCTACTTTTCAATTGTAACATGACGAAACGTGAAAGAATCTGAATACTTCTGCAATGGACACTGAGGAATAGTTAGTTAACAGCCAGAGAGCACGAGGTTGCTGTACTGAGGTGGGAGTCAGTGGGTGAGGTTAGCAGTGAATAAGTAGAGGAGAAAGTTAAATGATGGGAAGAGAACAAGGTAATGTGTGTTTATGTAAGAAGAGCCGTCACTACGCTTTCATTTGGAAGAAGGAAATAAATAGAGCACCTCACATCAACTCGCTGCTGCTTGACAAGTCTTGTCAGATACTGACAAAAACATATCTCAGATGTCAATCACCGCTTCTTGCCATGTATAAATACCCTAACACGTATTTATGGTTCACTTTAATGTGAGGACAGACACAACGCCTGTGATGTGCTGCTTTTAAGGATGTGAGTCAACAATTTGAGCCTCGCAACTCTGAAATAAACCAGAAAATCCAACAGCATCAAATGTAAACTGGGACATGGGGCTGGTTTTGTATAGAAGAAGAGGTTTGTTATTTTAGCATTGAAATCTTTTGCATGCGAAGGAGTTGGTTTTTAACACCAAGCTTGTTTTCCCCTGACACCACCTACTGCTCAGGTTAAGAGAAATTACTGCACTGACATGCAACATTTAAATGAACTCATTAAAATTTAAACAGTCACCAGTCCAGGGACAATCACTGCAGACCTCTGCTTGGCAGGCGACAAGATAATACAATACAAACAGCTGGTACAGTGGAGTAAAACTTGTTTTTCTTTTACTTTTCACATTGCCAAAAACCCCTGTTGCTGATACTTGTTTTTCCAGTTGTAGCACAAAAAGAATGAAACAAAGGAAGGTTTTCAGTAAGACAAAATGAGCACATGTTTGATTTAAATTCTACATCCGGCTTCAGTATCAGACAGTGGTGAGTAGTTAGTGTACCGCTGCTCAGAGCAGTGAAATTGGTGTTTAATAAAAGTGAGAAAAGCTTAAAATTTCTTTAAAAACTTTTATTGACATACATGGCGCAGCATTGATAGAACTGCAAATTCAAGGTCTAAACACAAAGATGTACAAAATTTAACTCACTTTAGAAAGTGAATATTTTTTTCTGTAAAAACTCATGTACTGTGTAAAATGAAATATGCTTGAAGATTTAGCTTCCCTGTGAATCACTGAGACATGTTATTGCTCATCTGTGTAGCATGGAGTTGTCTAAATCTGGCATCTGCTAACAGGTATTCACACCTAGTTTGATTGGAATATAATTAATTCCTCTCCATTTCTTAGTTTTCTTAGAAAAAGACAGTTTGTCATCCTGCCGGTTTTCTCTTATATTACAGTCTGGGCATTGGGCCAGCAACTCCAGAACCAAGATGCTGCTGCCTTACTGGTGTGTTTGGCATTTTGTCCTGTTCAAATGCCTTTTTAAAGAACAATTCATTTTTGGCACAAGGGAGTATGACCTTTTCATGTATTATGATATATTCATAACAGAGCCATGATACCTGCTATGCGATAATTAGTCCCAACACTGAAACATGAGAAACATTCTCATCCACCATGCTTCAGTGTGCTGTGGTTTGGAGTCAGTGCTTGGGGGTCATCTGCAGTTTCTTGATCCCTCCTCCAAAAACACCTCTACTTTCGTCCATAAAATATTGCTTCATTTTCCTTCAGGCTAGTCGATATGTCCTTTGGCAAACTGCAACCTGGGAATTTGCAGGGGCTGCTGGGCTTCACAGAGGCATTATCTTTCTGTTACAGTACTAAGAGGAAACAGTAGACCTTTTTAGTTTCCATTTAAAAACCATTTGAGATCAATTCAGCTGAGCAGCCTGTCATTTTCTGCACTCCTTTATACAGTTGAAACCAGATATATACACACTATAAGAAAGACACATTTTTTCAACTTAATTCTCTCACATTAAATAATATTAAACCTTTTTCAGTTTGGTTGGTTAGAATTACCAAAAATGTTTCCATTATAAATGCCAGAAAGAATGATTTCTTTTTTATTACTTTCTTCAAAATTCAGAAGTAAATGTATGCTGAGACTGCTCTATCTATACACAATTTGGTAAAACCCAGATGATGATGATTGCTTTGTAATCTGGACGATATCTCATTATGTGAGTTATTTAGAGGCACACATATGGATGTATTTTAAAACATCTTGCAGTGTGGTGATGGCGAAGGGGTAAAGTGTGTGATTCTTATCAAAAGTTTGAGTTTCAGCCTGTTGACCGTTGCCACATCACATCCCTCAATCTGCTTTATGTCAGACCACTCTCGAATAAATGCCACTAGAACCAAAAATAAATAAATAAAACAAACAAACAAACAAAAAAACACTCAAATAATGTTTCTTCTGTTACATCATGGACAAATCAAAAGACATCCAATTTAAATGACATTGTGATATACAGTGAGTAGAGGAAGAGCTAGAAACGTGGAGGGAGGTATGTACTGGAAAAGAGAAGAATAAAGATTAGTCGCAGAAAGACAGAAAAGGTGTGTAAATGAAAGGGACTCAGGTAGAACTAGAAATTAAGAGCTCAAGATGCTGATGTTCTCTTTGTAAGTGACGAGGATGGATAGAGTCAGGAATGAGTACATCAAATGGATAGCTCATGAGATGTTTTAGAGAAGGTCACAGAAGCCAGATTTAGATGGTTTGGACAAGTTCAGGGGAGAAGCAATGATTATATGTGTAGATATAGGATGCTGAGTTTGGAACCAGAAGGCAGAGAGCAAGACCAAAAAGGAGATTTATGGACATGATGGTTGGTGTGAGGATAGAGGATAGAGACAGATAATTCACCCTTGGAGGGAAAAGCAGACAGAGATGGACTTCCAAATATATGGTTAATCAGTGGGTAAAAGTTCCAGATGCCTGAAGGTGCTACACATTTATCTGTTCAAAAAAGGGGAAAGACTCTACAGTATATCCCACAGATGGATGAGTTTTGGTGCAAAGTGTACCCATCAACTCCAGAATAAAAGCTAAAAAACCTTGTAAAATGCTCAATGAAGCTGCGAAGAGTATTATTTACATTGAAATGAGTCCTGTACCAAAATAGGTTGAACGAGGAGGAATAAAGTATTACTCCAAAGGCCAGATTAGATTTTGCCAAACCACTCAAGGGCAAAGAACTTATTTTTTTTGGATAGCTGTACTGTGGTCTGATGAAACCAAAATTTAAGTGTGCCATTAGGACTATTGCTACCTTTAAAGGAAAGATAGAGAAGCTCATAAGCCTGCTACCAGTTTTGGCAGCATCATTTAGTGGGGGAGATTTGCTGCAGGGCAAACTGGCAGCAAATCTACAAAATAGATGGTGTGATGAGGAAAGAACACTAGGTAATACTGAAGCAACATTTGAAGACATCAGCCAGGAAGTTAACACTTGGTCACAAATGGATCTTCTAAATGGAAAATGACCTTAAGCATGCAGCCAAATTAGTTACAGAGTGGCCTGAGAATAAAACAGTGAGTGTCTTGGACTGGCCGCCACAAAGTAAGAATTTCTAGAAATAAAAAAGGTCTGTGGACCTGACACAGTTCCACCTGTTCTGAGAGGGAGGAATGCACCACAATTAGAGAAAACTGTTGTGAGAATCTTGTTGAAGGAAATCCAGATGCAAATGGGTAGACTTAATGTGAGGGAAATAAGATTGTCATTCTATACACTGTATCTAAATGCCTGGAGGGGAGATATTGGCTATAATTTTCCGTCTCTAAATGAGCTTGAGCAGCCTTACTTCTGTATTTTGTTTTGTATCAGCTATACATGTCGCAGTCTCATTTGTTTTACTCAGTCTATTACCCTTCAAAGCAATTTTTGTTGCTTACAAACTAAACTTGGTTGATATGCTCCAAATATCAGACTTTAGAGTACAACTGATTAAAAATTGCCACTTACTATGGAGTGTCCTGCAAAAAGCATGTACCACCTTTCTGATGGTTTTGGTTGTCATCTTGGGCTGAACTTGATCTTGTCATGTACTTGTTGGTGTAACCTGTGAGAAAGTTGGTTAGCGCAATAAAGGACCTTTCCTCTTCACTGTCAGCTGCTTGTTTACCGACACCTAAAACAGAAGTTATGCATGTTGTAGCGAACAAATGTTAAGGGGAAAAGTGTATTGTGAGACATTTTTGTGCATGGGTATAACAATTTTTTTAGAAATAATGAACCCAACTAGTTGAAAACTTTATGCTAATAGCTGATAAAGGGATGTGTTTTTTTTTTAAAGAGAAGCTTTCATGCCGGTACAGAGCTTTAGTCATTGCCTTGCTTCACTCTGAAGTTTTCTGCCTTCTGGCTGTCAATCTGTTGCCTTTGGCGCTCAAACCACCATCTCATCCACATCTTGTATCTGGGATCATTTTTATTAATTCACTAACTTTCAAATATATTAACAAAGTAAATACCTCTACCAGGAATATGTACTTCAACTCTGGTTGTCCCCATTTATGAATGCAAAGAGAAAAACAAAACATGATTTTTGACAAATTTTGTCTTTTATCGATCAATAAGACACTGCAGTAAGCCTTTTTTCCCCCATGAATTGCTCTAACTGGTGATTGACAGATTAAAACTAAATAAAAACCAAAGTTTTAGGAGATTGTCATCTGGTAATGCATTCTAATAAAGAACAAAGTGTTTTTATTAAGATTCAAATGAGCAAATTATAATTTTTCTGCTAGTGAACACTTGTGGAGAGATTAGTCATTAGGAAACTCTAAAATTCATGACTGGATATTCATTTCCTGCTGATAAACTAACTTCTGGTTGTATTTTTCAAAATGCTTCCACCCTTACTAAGAATTTCCTGGTCATGACAAAACCAAAATGACACAATGGGCATTATGAGCTGACACCGGGCTTTGAATTTAAACTTTATTAGTTGTTTCTGTTATAGTTTAGCAAAGCAAACATCAAAGTATGAAGGCATCATCATTTCATTTCATAGAACTGTAATTCATCTGTTCTTTAGCATGGCACCACCAAAAATAATCAGCTAGCGATTAAAAGAAAGTAAAACCATTTTAAAATCAACCCAATAAAACAAGAAATGTTTAACAACAGATAATAGCCATTTTGATGTAATTAAAAATACAAATCATCTGCAAGCAAAACACAAGCATAAAATCATACTTGGCCCACATCCTAAAGTCTGATACCATTATTTTTTGTCTGATATGAAATAAGGCAGATTCCTTCCGTACAATTATAAACAATCTGGAAAGAAGACAAGCAAAAGTGAAGAGGGCTAGTTCTTTTTTATGACAGTGAAATTCAAAGCAATTTTCTGGCATGCACTGGAAAAGGCGAAGAAAACAAGGGGAGAAAAAAAAGAGCTAATCAATTTGTCAAGAGATGGCCGCATCCTGGTTTGTGTGATCTGGGATGTTAACACATGAGTTGCCAGGGAATGGCACATTGCCTTGCAGTTATTGGCTGATTTGACTTGGCGTTGCACCAATGGTGCAATCTAAAAGCCCCATAAATGTAGAACATTAATCTGTATATTGCCAAGTTGGAATTGTAGGAACAAAAAGGTTGATGTTAAGCCTCATCCAGTCAGAAGTGTTAACATGTAGGAGCTGCGGCTGCTGTCCTCTGACAGCTTGACCGAGCTCTCACAGTGGCTTTTTGCAAATAAACACTTGAACCTGGTTCATCTCTTTGCACCCTGCTGGCAAAATGATGGATGACTAACACACAGTGAGGTATGGCTCTTCTTTTCTGGTTGATATGTTCAAGTCCTATAGAAGGTTTTGTACATACATACATTTACATACAGTACATACATACTTCAGGGAAGAATTAAAAGGTGGAAAGCTAATTAAAGTTGGGGATGTGAGCGTCATGTGAAGTTTCTGGTTGTCCTGGGCCAGTGTCAGAGCCCATTCTGACATGGGCCCGTCTGACACCAGTGCGGTTGGCCTTTGCACAGTTTACTGGCTGTCAGATGAGGTTGATTGTTCTCCTCTCAGTAGGTCATTCTTTGTTCTCAGCAGAGTCTGGACAGAAAATTAAAATGGGATATGTAAATACCGACAAATGCCGTGCTCAAGTTTTAATTTTCCTTCCTAAAACGTTAACATTTTAAAAAGTATACTTGATCAAAAAAATTGCACTTTTTTTTGTAACTTATATTGGTGATATAGATGAAAGCTTAAAATTATTTTGTGAATTAGGCCTTGGATTTCATGTTCCCAATGTGCCAAAAATCTGTTTATTTGTTGTTTACTTTGTTGTTAGGTCATGACTCCATTTGCCAGTGTCATTACTTTTTTGTTGCTCTACAAACTTGTTGGCAATTTCATCTTTATTATGTGCGTGATATAAAAACTCTCGTCACACTACTTGAGATACCTGAGAACAGTTATTTCAAAATGAGTCTTCTTGACACACATCCTAGTCTTGCCCCCTTTTTGATGCCACTCAGAATTTTATACTGCAAGGCCACTAAAATGTATACAAAATTAGTGTAAATATCAAACTTCTTACCGTTTGATATTTAACAGCCTAACCTGTTATGATGCTAAAATAAACAGGGGAAAAAGGTCAATCATGCTTTCATACATTTACCTTTTGCCATAAAAATGCTTTGCAAGAATGTTAAATGTTCATTTTCATGATGATATCACAGAGTTAAACACTCAGCTTTCTAAAGTTTGCAATATTTTTTAATTTATTTAAAATGGTCAAATACCAGAATAGGAAAAGATCAGAGTGGCTGCAAAAATGAGGCAAAACTGGCATATGTGTCAAGGGCTAACCCTAATCTTTTTTTGAAATAGCTGATGTCATGTTCATAGTTTTATATTGACTTCTGCAGTAATTCATAGACAGTTTCCACTATACCAAATGATGCATTTTACGATATATTTGGTGTCTGACCTATTAAATGTGAAGATATAAGCATTTTTAGCTGTTTGTTACAAATAGGTAAACGATAGTCAAACATATGTGGAGATATTCCCCCATCCTCTTCCACTGTGGGCCTTTGTTTTGGACTGCATTGGTGTGCCAAATTAAAACATATCAAACCCCAAAATTTAGTCAAAATTCAATCTGGAATTGAGAGGCTGTTCCATTTCTCTATCTTATTAACCTTTAGTGAAGCTGAAATAATCCATTACCTGGACTCAGAAAAGAGGACAGCCTGTTGTGATTCTCCTAAGTTGTACTCTAGCTGATTAAAAAGAACAGTATATGCTGACCAGATTCATAATAAAGCACCCCACCATGTTCATGACGCTTGTTAGACAACAACCTTTTTCTTCCATGACGCTTTGGCTGGCATTGTTAAAGCTTTCCGTTTCTACACCGCCTCGTGTGTCTCTGCCAACTTATTTCATATGCTGCTACTCTGTCCTATTTATTCAACCCCAACAATCTGTTCATAGCAGATACTTGTGTTTCTTTTTTTCCTCTACCTGGAAACTCCTCTTTGCAATACCCAAGTCCCTGTTTCTGGCTTAACAACTCTCCTGAATGGAAAAAAATATATATAATAATTTCCAGCAATAGCAATGTATTTGTGTCAATATACAAATGCTATGCCATTGGACCAAAAGTTTGATAGAAATCTGAGAATAACAGTAGCATAGTACCCTTAACAAACATGATTTATTGGCATGATTACTACCACTGCAGTCACTGCATGTTAAAATAATATACATTTTACAGTTGATTTATTAAACGTCCGATGGTCGGGTTTTCAGGTAATTTATCACACTCAATCTCCAAAGACGTGCCGACACTTGTGTGTCGAGATATCAGGGTTAACACTGCAGACCTGAAATGGGTTGAGTGGAGTTACAAATGCATTTGGCCCTGGAGGAGCACGTACAAATGGCCTGCACTCCCCTACAGAGACGGGGAAGATGGAGACAGACGGGGAGGAAAACTGATGCAGGGGGGATGAACCCTGGCAACAATTTCCTGCACATAGCTCAGGATTCTCTGAATAAACTGAATTTTAATTCAGTGGCTGTGGCCACTAATAGGAACCCTCTTAAAAATAGAGATGTGCATGAGCCCGTGAGAGGTTGTTAATGTTTCCTCCGTGCCCTTACCTTTGGGCTTTGGGTCTTCAGTTTTTATCAAAGAAGGTTCTTCTGAGCTCTCAACAGGTTTTATATCCTCTAAGAGAACAAAAAATGGGGGAAAAGGGTTATAGCAAAGAAAACCTGCAGCATACCTCAACAGCATTTGCTCACCAAAGCTTCAGAATCAACCTGAGCAGATTTATAGTTCTCATGCATCTGTCTAAGGTTCAAGATTAAAGGTAGTGTTCCTCTTTCGCAAAACTATATTTTTTATCACAAAAACGGTTTCAGCATCTTCCACATATACTGAATGCTAATACGTACTGTACTGTCATGTGGTATGAATTAGTAAATAGAAAAGGAAGTTGGAAGAAGAAACCTAGTGGCTGTCTGCAGAAGGCGTTAGATAAGACAAATCAATGATCCCTCTTAGCTTTTTCCACTTTTACCAAACCTTAAATGTATTTTATCTGGATTTTATGTGACAGACCAACAGAAAGTAAGACGTAGTTGTGAAAAGGAAGAAAATTATACATATTATTACAAATAAAGCCTAGAAAATATGGCATCCATTTTAATTGAATGACTTTACTCTGATGCTGGTAAATGAAATCAGGTGAAACCAAGTTAGCTTTAGAAGTCACCTTATTATATGCCATGCCTGTCACTTTCCTAGAAATAGCTATTGGCTGAGCTTTCCTTGTGACTAACCCTAAAGAAAATTAGTTTCTAGCTCATCTGCTTTGCTGTGTTTCTCTTCTAGATGAAGCCACTGAAGGAGTCACTATTCTGCCTTTAAATTTCCACTTTTCTTTAACATAGAAAGTACATTTTGATCTTTTCTTCTGTTTGTTTCTGCTCTGTTTAAAGGTCGTGGCAGGTGGTCATTAGAGAGAGTTTTTCCTTTTCTACTGTCGCCACAGACCTGTTCAGAGGGAATGAATGCTACAAGTCAATGACTCAATGCAATCTGCATGGTTTCTTTCATTAGAAAACTAACAAAGAACTGAAATTGTGTTTGAATTAGTTTATGTGATTGGATTGAAATTTATGTCCACTCTTCTTTGCAAAGTAGTTCAGGGTTGAAGGAACGTGTTTGTGAGTAGTCTTTTTCAAGTCTTGACTCAGACTTAATTGCCATTGTACTAGGGCTTTGATATAATGCTTTTTTTTGCATACTCGCGCTGTTTAATGTCGTTGTCATACTCAATCATTTTCTCATTCCTTCTTACAAAAAGCACCTCACAGCAAATTTAAAGTTATTGGGGATAGTGTATACAGGAAGATGAGTTGAACATGCTATTTAGGGTAGTGTAAATCGGACTAAATACAGATGCAGGCCAAACTTTTCAGATTTGAATTTGTGAATGAGTTTGAACACTGCGTATTCTTTTTCTTTCTCCTCTCCTTTTGTGATGGGCTGATTACACAAAGTGTTTAGTATCACTACTCACCGCCATTGCTGGTGCCAGCGTTGGGTTCAGAGGAATCTGTAATGCAGAGCAGATTTTGATGTAGACATTGCCTTTACTCAGGTATTACCGTTAATCATTGTCTGAAATCATCCTGCTTGCAAGCTGCTGTTCTAATTTATTTTTAGTCCAAGGACTTTACGGCAGCTTCACACTTCTGACCTGATGCTTTCTCTTGTCCCTGAAAATTCACTGCCTTCCTAAAGAGTTATACTTCACAAAAAAGAACAAAACAAACACACATTGGGAGAAAGACTCATGCAAAATTAATTACAGGCTGCCATCCCTGTAAGGCAGCTAGAGACCCTCCTCCCCTTCCCCTACAAACATCCTTTCCCCCTCTTCTCTATCCTACTTGTTACCTTTGTAGTCACAAAACTCCTTTATCGTCGCTCCCTGAGCAAACCTCCGCATTTCCTTCTTTGGAACAACAATCATCCCAACAAAGCACGCCACAAAAATAACCCGCTCTCCCCAGGCAGGCTTGTGATAATGTAAACAAATACATCTGCTTAAACACAATAGAAGAATGTGCAGGATCCAAAGCATGTGATCGTTCTGTATGTCTGCAGTCAAGGTCATTTACCAAGTTGGTAAATAGGAGTTTCCTGGTGATCATTACAGGTTTGGATTTAAATACCATGCCACTTTATAAAAAAAGCACATGTAGGCAACATCAGTCTTTGTTTCTGTGGCTGGTCTGAAGACTTCCATAAAACGAAGAAAAAACACTCTTTTTTTGTATTTAATCTGTTGCAATATTTCAGCATAAACTTTTCCTTTTGTAGACACCAGAGGGACAGAAGTACTGCTGAGAAGCAGGAAGGATGAAGCAACAACCGTCTGAGCCTTTGTATAGCTTTTTGCCTTTTAATCTGAGACATTGAACTGCCCACGAGGCAAAATATCATCCTCAATCAAAAAGTAAAAAGGAATCTTTTCAATGTTTACATGTTTGTTCTTTTAGTTTAGACTATGCATAATTGTTCATGTTTAGTTTTCTTTTTCATTGAGCCCTTTTTCTTCCAGTGGAAGAAAACCACTGACATAAAAACCCAACATATGGAAGAAGGTGCTTTAAACGTTTGGCTCAATTTGTAAAACATAATATTTGACTGACTTATTTATGCCAGCTATTAGACAAAAAGTTTACTAACACAAAGGACAAATACATTTTCGACTATTAAATTGTAAATCTTTTTTGAAAACCATGGATATCGTTTTGTACTTCACAATTATGATTTACAGATAATTAAAACTCTAAATGTGGTGTCAGAAATTTTGAAAATTGCAAAAAGGTTACATATGATGTCACATCAATCGATGGTAATTAACTCAATACATTAAGTTTACTCAGCCTCTAATTGGTCTCTTACTCTGGGTCAGTAGGACACAATCATGGGGCCAACTGTTGATTGCACAGATGTCCAAAAGACAGTTATTGACATGCTTTATAAGAAAGGTAAGACAAGGTGGTTGCTTGGAGTGCTGTATCCAAGCGTATTCGTAAGAAGTTGAAAGAAAAAAAAAAATGTGGGAGTATTATCTTACAAAAATATATTCAAGAATTTCCTACACATGGGCTACAGGACTCTTACCTGGGCTGAGGAGAAAAAGAACTGGGCTCTTGCTCAATTGTCTAATTCTCTCTTTTCACATGAAAGTAAAGTTTACGTCTCATTTGGAAATCAAAGTCTAAGACTCTAGAGGACCAGTATTATGAGCATAGAAATTAACAAAATACAATCTATTATTTACCTTATGTAATATTCTAATTCTCTAACAAACCAATTGGGTTGGGTTTACATCATCTTTAAGCCATAATCATCAAAATTAAAGTAAGGAGGTTTGAAATATTTCTGTCTATCTGTGTAATAGATTTACTTAATGGGTTCCACAAAATATCTCTTATTATATTCCAATAAATAGCTTCATCTTTAAAGAAAATTAGAAGTGGAACGTGTGAAGTTGCTTAATGTAAGAACAATGCCTGCAACACACAAGCAGGCAACTAAAGGAAGGAGCTCACTAAAGCACTCGCTTCATTCCACTCACTTCTAACATCTTGCCTCCAAGGTAATAACAGTACAGTCTTGGTGCTAAGGTAGCATCCTGCTTCTCTAATATCCGACAGTAATCAAAACAGAACAAAAAACAAAAAAAGCTTCACAGTTTCAGCTGATTGGGGCCCCAGCCTCCCACTGCCTGCCTGAAGCTTGGAACATAGTTCTGTCTCACTCTCTAATTTGGCTCCTGTGTGCTGAGAGTGGAGAGGCTATCATTTAGAAAAAGATCTGGGAGTGCTGTGGCAAACACATAAACAAGATGGGGGGAGAAAGAAAAAACTGGTCTCTGTCAAGATTATGGTGAAGGAGAGGCACAGTGCTGAGAGGGCAAGGGAAGATGAGAAAAACAGAACACTGAAGTAAGTTCATCTGTAGGAAGCTGAGGAGACATTACATCAATGTTTCTTAAAAGTTGGACATCCTGTTTCTGCTTCATAGCTGCTGAAACAAGAGTATTTGAACTGATTCCATATATCTGAAGGTGTCACTGTGATATGGAGTTCAAAACTTAGACCGAATAAACATTCTTACCTCTAGTAATGTTAACATTTGGTCATGTTACATCCACAAACTAGTGTATTTCTAGTCAAATCCACTGATTCTGTTCAGACCAACCAGTTAAGCATATGCGTAGCCATGAGGAACCACCTAAATAGTAGGTAATAAATTCACAAATCCCAACCCAGGATTTACACGCAGGTATTTTTTCTGGACACATGGCCGGCGGACCGGAGCTGTTCTGGACTATCCTTATTTATGCTAGAAGTGCTCAGAGAAGCACACATGGAAAATGAGAGATTTCCCCATAAAGCCATTGATGAAAAGGATGACTTGTGTCATTATGAAATACTGTAGTTCTCAACTTCCAAAATGAATCTTTTCCTATAGACTCACTTAGTCTGCTTTGATCAACATGCCTACTGTGACTTGACTGAGAAAACTTCAGCATTAAAGCCACATTTTGTGTGTATGCATCACCATAAAGGACACATGCTGACAGCATATCTGTACAAATATACCCATATGTTCATTAATATAGCTAGTAATTCAAGTAAATGTAGTTTATCTTAGTGAATTATTTTGAAAATACAGTTGCTGTGCTAATACATTTTCCTGTTGGAATGGTATGACATTTGTCGACTGATTCCGTATTTGCTCCAGCGTCCTGCAAAAAATGGGACTTGTAGGTTATAATTTTGATGGATGACGTTGCGGAGGTGCTGTGCACGACGCCACCATGCACAGCCTTGCAGAGGCAATGTAAGCTCTCTGTCCACAATGGGTGTGCATTTTTGCTAGAGTTACAATGACATGTATTTGATCCAAACTTATCCATGTGATAAGATGGAGGATACTTGATAATCTGACACGTCAAGGCTGTTAGGGACATTCAAAAACACTTGGGAAGCAAAAGGTGGTTCAGATTTGTTCACCCAGAGGGGCTGAATGAAATGGCATGCCACACGTTTCAGATTTCTATTTCAAAAAATATTAAAAACAATGTGTCCTATTCCTTCCACTTCACAATCATGCACTACTTTCTGTTGGTCTAACACGTAACTTCCAAAAGTTACGTAAGTACCAAACTGCAGTCCTTGAAGTCTAGTGTCTTGCAACGTCTGGATGCATCTCTGCATTAAGAGACCTGAATCAACTAAGTGGGTCATTAGCAGGACTTCATGCTTTAGAGGTAATTCAGCCATTTGATTAAGATATGTTGGACACATCGATTCTTGAGGACGGGAGCTGGACACACCTGGTCAAACACATAAAATCCCGATAGAGCACATTGGAGTTTATACCAATAAAACAGAAAGATTCAGAGATATGGTATTAAGATTTATTAAATCCACTGTACATAGGTCACTGAGTTGAAAATAAAAACTCTAGAAGGATTGTGAAACCTTTACTATCTTTAGCACTTCATATCAGTTCCAGCCTTCAGGAGGAGAGGAAATGTGCATGTGCTCACATTTCCACACAGAAGAAGGGGACAGGAAGGAAGAGAGTTGGGCATAAGTCACCCTCATCTGCAGACAAGCAGAAAATTACATCGCCCTAACCTCCATTCATTTATTAGACAAGGGGTAGTTAGCGTTTTGTTGGTCAGCGTTAGTATTCTGCACAACAACAATGAGTTACAGTAGAAAATCTCTTTAAATCTAGCATAAATAGACAGAGGCAAGTAAAAGTTTTGTATGAAAAACAGATATTTGAATAGTGGCCACCTTTGTTTGACAATATCCCTGTTTATGTCTCATCATAATCAAATCTCATCTGTCACACCATCGTTAGCGGATTGGAAGCCGACTTTGCTTAATGTTCCAGATGGGACCCTTTGGGCAGAAGAGGATGTTCTCTTTGTCCTACAGCCACAGGGCACCTCAGTGACATTTATTCAACTATCCTTCTTTAACAGTAAAAGAATAGAGTTGGAAAAAAAATCAATGGAGGTGTGGGGGCATCTGTACCCTGCAGAGTCAGTTCCCCAGGAGAATTTTTTTCCCTTCATCTGATCCCGGAGTCATGGTTTTGACATGCTGTGCAAACCAGTCTGGAAGATTTGATCTCCAGAAGATCACACAGGTGTCCAGCTGTTCGCAGTCAAACAATGAACATGACCTATCACAGTCTCAGCTCGGGAAGAAATTACAAACCATTCATTGCTTACTTCTTACACTGAGCAATGGATTTCATCTGGTAGGTCCATTTACAGATTAAATCTCCTTCAGTGAATACAAACTATTTCTATCTCACCAGCGTAAGCTCTGTTTTGTGGGTTTTATTAGGCACCTGGAGGGCATTATGAGAAATAAAGAAAGAAACTATCAAGGCTGGTAGCACTATCTGTCGAAGCTTTAATTCCACAAAATGAAGATCATTTTTTCAGAAGGCAGGATTGCTACAAATTCAGTTGTCTGAGCTTCTGTAAACTGAATAATGTTTTACCAACTGACAGTAAATACTAAACAAAATTTCACTGCTTCATATTATCATTTGGATTGGACTGGTTTTGAATATACTTTATTATGGAATGAATGAATATACTTTATTGCTATGGACTGGCGACCTGGAGATAGGCACCGGCACCCCTCGCAACCTCTGTGAGATAAGCATATATCATAATGGATGGATGGATGAATATACTTTTATAACCTAAACAGGGAAAATTCACAGTTCAGTGCATAACAAAAACCAAACAATCTGAATCTTACTTCGTTGCATTCCCAGTGCATTGGATTAAATTTATTGTACCAAACTATTCAGTTTGATAAACCAGTTTTTCATTATGCTAAATACTGAACTCCTTCATGTTTTCATAGTTTTCATAACAGTTTTAGTAGTTTTAAAACTGTTACTAAAGTACAGCTGCAAAAGTTCACTTGCATTTTTTGCAAACACTGCTCAAACATTAAGTATAGAACCAGTAAACACCATTGAATATAAATAAGATAGAGGATTGAAAGATGTGTGATACGTTTTTATAATTATGTCACACATATTCTGACCTGTTGAATACTAAAATTCAATTCCACAGTTTTGCTAATTTATTTAAGACTGTACAAATCTAGTAAACAAACTGAATGAAATGAGAGTAAGAATAATTTCAGCACGTAAATCGGGTGGTCTTTAGAGCCTCTGGTCTGCTCTGTATTGAACCATGTGTATTAAAGAAGTATCAAAGCATCTCTCATTGAACTTTACATGGACTAACAGCTTTGGGCCTGGCAAGCCTACTACAAAAATAATCAAAGACATCCCCACTGAAGCAAAACAGCAGACCTCAACAAGTGCCCAACCAAAAGAACTAATGAGCTGGTAAATGTGGAAAGCAGCCTATTTTCATATGTTAATGTTAAATTTGTAGTGCAGGCTTGTGGAAAGAGCTTAACTAGATGAGCTGATTCTCCCAAAACAGGATGGGACAGGGGGGGGGGGGGAATAGGATATTTGTGAGAAAGGGAGGTGTGTCAGTATTGAATAGCTGGAGTTTTCTCTTCTTTGAGGTAGAACACTGTCTGACAATCTAAGCCAATTAAAGAGCACTGAGCTGTGACCTGCGGGCCGTGGAGATGAAAACAAGCCTGTTCAGTAAACACTGTGACTGCCCCCTCCCCACTGTTATCCTCCTGAAAAAGCCAAGAGTCTTCATTAATATTCCGGCTTTCTTCTCCTTAAGAAAAGGCCAAGGGGTTGTAGACACTAAGTTGCATTGTGCACCCCTGTGGGTTTGGGTAACCTTGCAGTGGTGGTGGTTGTGGTGGGGTGGCTCCAAGTTAGGTCAGGGTCCTCTAAACACGCTGAAAAGACCCAAGCTTATTACACAACCCTGAGCCATGCTTGACACGATGAGAAAACAAAAAGCACTTTGAATAAGGAAAAAGAGAACAGGACACCATCTGCTTTGGGGTTAAGCTCCCACTCAGAGGAAAGCAAAGATGATTAGAGGGCAGCAAGCGATGGAAGGAAGGAAAATATGCTGCAGCTGACAATAAATGCAAAAGAAAATTAGAAGAAAATTACCAATGGCATGACTTCAATAACACACTGACTGCCCTGTGTAAAAAAACAAAACAAAACTATAAAAATGCTCTAGTTGGCAGTGTCTGTCAATTCCTGTTTTTAAAATTTTTTTTATCTTTATTATTCCCTACTTCATCCGAAGTAGCGTGAGACAGCCACCACGGTGTGTAAGGAGACAACTGAAGAGATTAAAACAGGAGTCGGAGCACCGAGATACCAGGAGATGAAAGGAATAAGAGCTGATTAAGTGAAGGAGTGAACGAAGAAGACAACACAAAAATAGACATGGAAGGGAATAATGCAAAAGAGGCCTCCATGTGTGTGACCTACATACCTGCTAAACCTGCTGTCAGTGGTGGCCTGCTCCGCTCTCATCACTCACTGAAATATTTTACATAATCTTTAGACTCCCCCCACGCTGCTAGAGGGTCCGCTGCAGGCAGCTGCCCGCTGCTGTTTTCAATACCTTTTGTGGTTTCTTACAAGAAGGCAGAGACTGTCTTGCTGGGGAGCAGTGAATGTGGCACTACACGACGTGGCTAACCACGGGGATAGATTAAAATGGGACGCACCACTGCTGGGGGACCATGACGAGCAGCATGTTTTCTGCTTTTAGGTGTTGTGTCTATTTTGTTTTGTAAAGACACGCCAAGGTGTCTACATTAGTTCACAGACTGGACTGGTCAATATAATCAAAAAGCAAGTCTACACTGTAGAGAAAACAAAAACCCAGGAAAAGCATCTGTCTGTCAGTGAAAGGTCAGCGAGAGAACGGGCTGACCGATCGACCCAACTATAGCACTGAGTGAATATGTCTCTAGTGGAGTTTGAAAGTGAGCTTTCTTTGGATAATTAAGACATCTCATGGAAATTATTTTAAAGCAGTTTCTAAATCTGTTTTTAACAATATGAATTTGATGACTAACCCTAACTTTCCAATATATATAATATACCACACAGAACACCATACGCTCTTGACACAAACTTTTTGCAGACTAGTTTATATGTAAAAACAAACTACTTCTCTCCTTTTACATTTTTTCCCATCTGTAACACGAGATATGTCCTGCACAATTCACCTGAGCCTACAAAAAAGTGGAAAATACATTTAAAAACGGCAAAAACCAGGCTACATAAACTAATACTTTGTTGAAGCGAATATAAGTCAGCTCAACCTAAATCAAAAGTTTGCAGCGAGGTTACAAGTGATCTTTTTTTTTTTTTACAGAATATCGTTGAACACAAGGATAAAACAAATCAACATATGGCATAATGGATGCAGTTATTAATAACTGGAGATAAAAATATTTATATTTCTGAAAGAAACTGTAGTTCATTACCAAAACTAATTAGTTTCATTGCTAAAACAGTTGCTGTTGCTAGATACAACTTTTCTCAGTGAAATGTCAATGTTGTTGAGATGGATATTATAAATTTCAATACTTCCAGGAGCTAAACAGAGTTATCACTATAGGTAGAAAGACATTATCACTGATTGACTATTGCATATTACATGTTTCCCTCATATTATGCAACTCTAATATTAATGCCTTGAGGTGGCTTTTATTATAAAGTATATAAATAAATAGAAATAAAATCAGTAGAAAGATGAAGACGGATTTTATTTTCTGCATCTCAATGAATCCAAGCAAATACAAATTTCACCAAGTGAATTTCTTCACTGTAGGAAAATAAACATTTTTGATTTCCTGAGCTAGAATTCAGAGCTAATATGATAGATAGAACATGTAAATTATTTATTTTCTCACTAACTGATTGAGACTTTTGTAACAGTGTTCATATGTTACCAGGTCAAGATTCTTAGTAAAACACTAAAATAATCAAAAGATGTTTCAGGAAAATGCTCCTTTTAGAGTGTGAGGACTTAAGAAGCAAGGTATTTGCAAGTAAGCATGGGTTAAAGTTAGTTTAAGTGGCTTATATGACCAAATCATCCCAATAGCTAGAACTGATCATAGACCTGAGCATCACATCTTGCACAGCAGATAAGATCCCAGAGGCTGTGGAAAAAGGCTTCAGAAACAGCATCTCACAGCAGGTATACATAGAACTCTGTAACGTTATGACAGTGATGCTTAAGCGCAACTTAAAGGCCATTAAGGCTCCTTTATCTGCCACAGTGAAGCAGTAAACCTTCCAGTCGACATAAGCTAACAATATCTGTTTAAATATTAGCTTCATGGCAATAGCCAGCCCAATGTTAGTATCGAGTTTGAAATGTTAGTATTATGACAACCCTAGTTTACACACTAACTTACCACACTACATTGTGGACATTTAGAGGAAACTGGGAAAATACAATAAATTGTTGTGTATCTGAATATCGTAATTCAAGAGGCTAATGATTAAAAAAAATCCAGCCTCCCATGTCTGGGTCTCATAGAAGTGTTGTATCTCAACTTTAGCTCTAGTGGCTCAAGCATTAAATCGTCCTCAGGCAAGCCAAACAGACATCACGCATCACTCGAATAAATGTTTTATTCATTTGGGTTTGGTTTATTAGGATGTCCGTGTACCTTGTTAAAATCTATCCTGGTGTAGTAACTTCTCTGGTCAGAAATTTGAATCCTTTTTGGGATATATTTCTGGTACCAAGGTAATGTTTAGGCCTGAAGTTTATATTACAACCCATAAAATAACCAAAAATAAATGGATCGCTCTAATAAGGATATCTGTACAGGCGTGTATCTGTGTAAGATATTCCAGACCTTTCAAAAGCCCATTTGTTACTAGCTGACAAATTCTGCCTGTGCATAGAATTGATTCATTTGTAAATCAAACAGTGGGTAGAGACAGTGGAAGAGAGCTGATCAAAAGAGGAGCTTCAAAGCAAAACAGAAAACTGTGTCCCTTGTAGCCTGTTAGATGCAGCCCCATCTCTTTGAAGCCAGATTCTGGGCCATAGGTGACCGGCGTAATGGACGGCAAATGCATTGTTGGTCTAGTCTTAGCAGTAAAGACTACCAGAGTCCAGTGTTTCTCATCAAAAGAGCCACATTACAAGATGGGGATGGAGGGTGCCGTCTGTAATAATACATGAATTGCATAGCAAACAAACAAATTAAGTAACAAACAAAACATCCTAAATTTTAGCCTAACATCACTGTCAGTCACTGTTGCCAGTTACTGAATAGTCACCATAGCAACAAAAAGCATGCCACATGCATATTTATGACTAGTTTTTAGAAATAAGTGGCTTTGCTGCTTGGAGTTTTCCTTTGCAATTTGTACTATAGTATGCTGTACTCTCATTTACTCAATACAAAAGCCTTGTCCTCTTCCAATGCAGATATATGATAGTAATGTATTTATTCTAAAGCTGGAGATGCAGATGACACAATTTGAAATTTGCAATTTTTCATTGGAAAATAGATTTTTTAAATTATTAGTTAACATTTGCATTAGTGATTATATCTTATATGCATATAGATTTATTACACATTATACATATATTTTAAGCATTTCTTCATGTTGATGTTGTTGTTTACCAAACAGAATCTGTGGTATTTAGGCCAGGTGAGTGTGCTGATGGTGCCATAGTCTTTAAACCAGGTATTGGCACTTTTAGCAGTGTGGATAAGTTCTTAGTACTGCTAAAAAATCCAATCAGCATCCCCATAAAACCTGTCAGCAGAGGGAAGCATAAATTGCTGTAAAATTTCCTGATTGATGGCTGTGCTGACTTTAGACTTGACAAAACACTGAGCCGACAGTAGAAATGACGTCTCTCCTAATCATCGCAGACTGTGGAAACTTCACCTTGAAAAACTTGGTTTTTGTGCCTCTAAAGAATACTTTGGACCACTGAGCAACAGTCAAGTCCTTTTCATATCTTTAGCCAAAGTAAGGCAGTGACAGTTGTAGCCTGCAACACCCTGAATATGTCCAACTGTGGTGACTCTTGAAGATCTGACTCTAGCTGCAGCTTAATCTTCCCAAAACTCTTGAATGGGTCTTGCTTTACAAACCCATCAAGGCTGCAGTTATATTTTTTCTTTGTGTTTTCCTTTTTCCATGACAAAAATCCTGTTTTTAAAGTTATTAAAAAACAAACACACATCTTAGGGATTTGAACATCCATCTATTTTCTAACACCCTTGTCCCTAGTGGGGTCGGGAGGGGTGCTGGTGCCTATCTCCAGCTAACGTTCTGGGCGAGAGGCGGGGTCACCCTGGACAGGTCGCCAGTCTGTTGCAGGGCAACACGGAGACAGACAGGACAAACAACCATGCACACTCACACCTAGAGAGAATTTAGAGACTGATTAACCTAACAGTCATGTTTTTGGACTGTGGGAGGAAGTCGGAGTACCCGGAGAGAACCCAAGCATGCACAGGGAGAATGCTTCGATATGTTTCTGCAAGACGCAGAAACATAGCGAACCCAGGACCGTCTTGCTGCAAGGCAACAGTGCTACCAACTGTGCCACTGTGCATGATTTGAACAGTAAACATCAAATTGATAAACTCTCTCTTCTAATATTTCACTGTTTATGAATTTGTGTTTCAACTTTTTCACTGAATCCCAGTAAAAAAACAATGCATTTTTATAATCAATCTAAGTCAAGATTTTATCAAGTAAAATATGTTTTCTTTACTGACACTACCCCAGAATTATTGCGCCATGATCCATCATTTCAGATTTCAAGTTTTCAAAAGCCAAAACGAAATGTTCATTTTATGCAATATGACTGCAGTATTTGAAATTTATAAAACTCTCTTGGTTGAAGAAGCACCATCTACTTTATGTACCTCCACAGAATCAACTGTGAACAATGTCCATCATTTTATTCATCATGGAACCAACAGGAGACAGGATCAGTTTGGTTCGCCTTGATCTGAAATTACCAACATAGCTTAAAAGAAGCCACTAAATGGAGTTTAAGACAGAGGGGAAAGGCCAAATGCAATTCAGCGATAAAAGCTGCTTAATAGGGATAATGATAAGACTGTGGGTATCCACTCATGGCACTCAGGCACAGAGCTTCAGCTAAGCTGTGACTGCTACCGCTACCATTACTTAACTCTCAGCGTTTGTTTAAAAAGCAAAAGTCAACGTCCTTTTAGCCAGTGGCAGCCAGCTCCCTCAAGAGTCACGCAGTGTTACAGTATGAAGTTTTATACCAAAAGTTAATTGTGTGCTGACAAGTCGCTACAGGAAAGTGTTAATTTTCCCTCAGAATCAGACTTACATCACCAACACCCTGTCGTTCAGAAAGTGCTCAGACAAAAGGTCACAAAACATCCAATTAAGTAAATGGTGAAATCCGTTTTGCTTCTGCAGATGAGGAAACATAAACGCTTAGTGCATTTCAGCCTCAAATTCTGGGCCAACCATACCAGTGTGTTCTAAAGGATTAATTGTTCATGCTGGTAAGAAAGGAGGAGGAAAGAAACTTCAACTGGATTTACAATGGATTACTTAGAAATTTCACTTTGTTCCTGATGCTTTAGCAGCAAAGAGGAAACACAAAGTGTCATTATGTCATCATAGTTTGTTCAAACTGCCTGTGGCAATCCTGCTGAGGAAGAGCTCACTGTGCTCTCACACTTGAACTGGTCCTCTGGGGATGTCGAATACCTAAAATCAATAATACGATACAAGAAAAAAAGAATGGAACCAATTCCCAGGAACGTTATTAAAAGGAGATTCTCGCACCTCCACTAAAACGTACTTCTGTTTGTGGATCTTAGAGGGTAAAGAGATTTGTATGCCCATGGGAGTGCCCCCTGTAGCACTAGTGGAGACAGTTGGACTTTCTGCTTGAATCTTCTCTTACGCTCCTGAATAAAACAGATGTTAGGGACCTGCTCAGAGCATTTCCAAATGTTTGGTACTGGATTTCCTGGCTAAACTCAGTTCCCAACCAGTTGGGCATCTAGAAATTATGAAGAAGACTTGCTAAAGAAATAGGATTTAATGGACTTGGATGGGTGTTGGTGCCAGAAGGGTTGGTCTGAGTATTTCAGCACCTGACACAACCATCTAGTTTGCAAAGAATGTTTCAAAAAAAGAGAAAAATCCAGTTGATAGCAACTGTATGAACAATAGAGGTCTTGTTGATGCAGAAAAAAAGGAGACAGATTGCTTAGCAAAAGTAGCTCAAATACCCACTTGTTACAACCAAGGCATGCAGAATGTCATCTTTAAGCACACACCAGCCTTGAAGAAGATGGGCAACGGCAGTAGAATATCAAACAGGGTGACAATCTCATCAGCTAAGAACTGAAAACTGGAGCTATGTTTCACACAGCCTCAGCCAATCTGGACAAAAACGGTTTGGAATAAAACATTTACTGGTCTGAGGAGTCTTGATTTCAGCTGCAAGATTCAGATCGAGTTAAGAATTCAGTGTAAACAATGTGAAAACGTGGGAGATGAGTGTTTATACTGCGGATTTTAGAGGAGGGAAATGGGAACACTGTGTAGAGAGAGGAAAAATGTATAGGACATTAATACTGCATGTGCAACATTGATTACCAGAACAAGGGCAAAGTGTATTTAATGTATAGCTCTGGAAAAAATGAAGAACCCACTGCACTGAACCTCTTTGAAAACCTCATGGTTATTCCACCAAATATTAATTTCTGAACTCTTCCTTAGTTAAAACATTAGTACTGTTGTGTCTAAAAATGAACTTGTTTTCTTTGCATTATTTGAGATATGAAAGCATCTTTTTTGTTAATTTGACCATTTTTTTATTCTCTGCAAATAAATACTAAATTTTTGCTTGGAAATTTGGAGACATGTTGTCAGTAGTTAATAGAATAAAAAAATAATGTTTGTTTTACTCAAACATATACGTATAAAAAATTAAATCAGAGATACTGATCACTTTAAGAGGTACTTCTATTGAACTACTACATATTGTGTAGTTCAATATGAAGATGACAAGTATAAATAAATAAGAACTCTAAACATAGTGATAATAAAGTTATTCTTATAAAAAGTCTTGTCATGTTTGTCCATTGTCTGGTATTCCAGTAATTTTGCCATTCAAGTGTAGTGATGTTTTGATGCCAGTGACAAGGACAGAAAAAAATCTATATTGTTCACAAGGTGACTTTGGTTTGTTTGTTTTGATGGCGGATATTGAAAATCTGACAGCAATTCTATCATTTAATAAATATAGCAGCTTTTTTATAGTGTAGTTTTTGTCTTTATGTGCTGTTCTAATGATTTCGAGTCTGGCTTGCACTTGACCACCATTCTACAACAAATGTTCTCTCGGCAGCATTAAAGGATCTGCTTTTATCTCGCGGAGAACCTGCTCCGGGGAGCAGCTTGATCAAAGGTAGGAGGAACAGGGAGCGCTCAGATCTCCAAGATAAGAGGACAAATTTTGAAAAAAAAATCTCTGCAACATCCCTGCTGTTTTTGTCAGATTTAATATAGGTTGTCTAGATACATAATAACTGACCAGCAGTCTAATATACCATTGACAAGCAATCATGAAGATGTAAATGCTTTGCATTTGAAACCCCCGCTAAAGGTTTTTTGTGGGAAAAGACGATGAGGTATACAGATATGATTATACAGAATCAAATTTGTGTGCAGCCATCGAGTCTTACCTTTGAAACAAAGACAAATGCTATCGATTCTCCCAAGAGAATCTTACTGCATGAAGGAAAAAACAATATCTGCTCACTACTCAGATTTATTTATTCCTAGCTTTAGGCGGTCTCATTTTAATTTATGGGTGTTGCACTGAGCTCAGTGAAGCGGCTGCCCACTCTTGCAAACCACCAGAATGAGGCAAACATAATAACAGTGTAGCTCCCATTTTCATTTTAAAGTATGCCATGAATATTCATACATATAGGCTGTCTGGATTCTGATTCAATTTAGGGAGCCTTTTATAATATCCCAACTATCAAGCATAGAATCTCACAGCATTTGCAGAGCGATATTTTATTCACATGGTGCAAATAGTTGAGAATGCAGCATGACTCAAAATATCAAATGTCCCCTCCTCCTCCTCTTCACATATCTTTATGTTTCAATCATTCTAGTTAAAAACAACAACAAAAAAGGAATTTATTTAATATAAATAATTTGCAATCTTGTTCTTGCCGCATGCAGAATTAAAACACTGGGTTGACTAAATCCTTGGAATTAACTGAATATTTATTTGATGAAAAACCTGCTAAGCAAACAACAGATGGCACTGGTTTGGTAATAAGCGCTGATGAAACATCAGCAAATGACCTAAACACAATCCTACACTTTTTGTTTTTCTTATTATGAGGGACTGTGTGCAGAATGAGCAGATTATTACATTAACACATTATACTGATGATAGCAGTGAAAATGAATAAAACATAAATGTGTCTTATTTAGCTTTGTGTTATTTAGCGTGACTTGAGTTGGGGCTGAAATATTTAGCTGTGATACACACTGAGCTGCGTGAAAAAAGCAGAGTGTCAGCAGACTATGCTGACGACGGTGGATAGAAATGTGCCAAATCAAAAAGTGAGGAAGGTACTTTAGAACCCAGTAGAAGTTACAACCACCAACTACAAGCTACTTTGGTGGGATTTTAGGTGAAAAACCAACACGGTGGAAAAGTGGTGGATAAATGTGATGCGGAAATACAATAAGTGGTGGTCAGATACTTTTACCCATAATATATGAGAATGAGTCATTGTATTTTACTCAGCCCTCTTTACATCTTTTAATTAAATCGAAAGTGACCAAAACAGAATGTGACTTAATCTCTGCGTTAATACAAATATTTTGTGAAGACTTCAAATTAAAATATTAAACAAATAGCATCATGAGAACTAAGGTACATGGTAGAAAACTCCGCAAAAAAGCTGTGGAAAAGCTTAAAGTAGAGTTAGATCAATTTAAAAAGTGTAAGATTTAGACAACATATTGAGCATTGTTCAATCAAACATCCAAAAACAAAAATAGCATAGTGGCAAGCACACAAAACTTAGCCGTCCACCATAACTCTCACTTTGTGCAAGGAGACCGCTAATTAGCTGTGGAGGAGCGGCAACATCTACAGCTCAGGTAGGGGATTCTATTGGCAGGACTCCAAGTCATGCACTCCACAAATTGGGCCTTAATGGAAGAGTGGTAAAGAGAACCCCTCTGTTTAAAGAGATCCTAGTGGAAGTCAAAAACCTGCATGTTTTTGGTGTTTCCATGTTGCTGCACACGTGGCTTAAATGATGGCTGATTAACAGGTTTTTGCAACACTTGCAGGCATGTTAAGGAGGCTTTTTACCTGCAGTGTCAAAGGTAATGAGAAGATGGATGAAGACATGAAAATGAAGTGGAGGTTCACCTTCCAGCAGGACAACAATCCTAACTATGCAGCCAGAATAATAACAATTTAGATAAAAGCATAGTAAAGTTTTAGCATTGTTGAGCCCAAACGTAAATTCATCCTTCTCAAATCAGACATTAAAGTTTGTTGCTATAACATTACAAAAAGGCAAGGAAAAATGTTCAAAGGGGTTTGAATATTTTTCCAAGACACTCAAAATACCAGTTCCCTCAGTGGGGTCTAAGGGTTCCTTTCTATTTATTTAAATAGTGTGCTATTTCAAGATTACATGAAATAGCACAATTTTTAAAATTTGTAACCATTACTGTTCATAAAGAATGCAATGGTCTCTGGATGCATTTTTGGCAAAAGAAATCTGATCTATCAGCATGTTAATCTGGAGATGAAAAGAAAGTACATCCTTTTTAAATGTGCTTGACAACTAGGCCATAAAAATGATCTAATTATCAGTAGGTTTTAAATCTAGGGATACAGAAGTTTAATTGACTAATAAAAGACGATCTCTCAACAAAAACCTTCTGAAACAACTTCACTGGTTTCATAAGAATTCAGTTTGAAATTAGCTCCAATAATCTGCTAATCAAAGAACTTAATGAAATGGATGATGAGCAAGAGTGTAGACCTTGTTAAAAGGTTCATGTTTGGGCAGTTAGCTGCTCTACAGCATTCAGGTTTGTTTCAGCACACAGCCAGAAAAGGTTGATATTAATGAGTTCATAGAAATGTGTTGCTCTATATCAGCCTAAGAAGGATTATTTTACAGAGAAGAAATCTGTCTTTTTTTCTCAACATTTGCTGAATTTTCCAAAACTGAAGGTTTCTGAGGGTTTAGCTTGAGGTCAAACTGAGCAATCCTCCACAAAAATTACAAAACAACCCTTACATCCACATCTAACTCTACAAGGCTCTATTCCCAAGTTATGTTTTAAAGGTTCATGACAACAATTAGGAGAAGGCTTGAATAGCTTGTTTGGAAACACTGCCTGGAGGAAGCATCTTGCCTCTACTTACTTTTAAGCATCAAATATACAGGACAAAGACACAGGAAACTCAGTTTTCAAGATGAAGTAATAATGAAGTCTATATATTGCCACAATGTGCCCACACAGCCTGTCAAACGTAACAAAAAGACATTTAAGAAATGTAATGGCCTCATAGCTCCATGTGACATGAGTCAGATTTTCACACACCAGTGATTATATACCCCTTCTTCATGGTTTGTCAACCCACAACTTTATATATTTTTGAGTTGGCTGAATATAAATGAATCCTCAATACAAGGTTTAACCTATGCTGTTACACTGCATATTTTCTTATCGGATCTGTTGTGTTTTCAACCAACTCTGCTTCTAAATTCAATTTGGTCTTGACCTCAGAGTTTGAGTCTTTGGGACCAACTAATCTGGATTTATGCTATCTGTACACATTCAAGAGAGTTATCTAAAGCAGGTAAGATGTTAATTGCTTACACCTTTTTAACAGAACCTCACATAAAAAAAATCTTGAACTGCCCCTTCTAGGCAAATTGTTTAGGATGGAGGGGGAATGTTGTGAGGGTTTTCTGAACATCTACACCCAGTACTTCAATCTCCACAGCCTGGGGCAAAATTATCCTTCATCCAGAATCATTTTGTTGGCACAAAAGTATAGCTAATTAATATTAAGTCCTTAATGATTATCATTCATAACGCGAATGATCTCAGTTACGTCACACTCTGTTTGATTCACTATTAATTCCTCCCGTCACTGTGAGGCATTTTATTACTGCTTTCAATGAGTCAGATTTAACTTGTGTAGGCAGCCTGATTACAGTTATTATTTTTAATAAAAGGTATTGGCTCTGGGATCAGTTGGTCTTGTCTTGTGAATAGCTGGTTGCGCAGGACTAAGTTGTTCTCCGTCGGGCTGCATGAGATTTAATATCTGAAACAGTTTAGGCAGAAGTCTGGCCGAGGCCCCCACTTTTCTATACAAAATGCAATCTGCCTCCAATCAGAACTGACACTACTGTTTACTGCCTGACAGTCCTGCCAAACAGTACACAGCCCATGGTATGCAAGACAGTGACAGATAGTGGCAGGCTCAGCCAAGACAGTCAACAGGCTGGAGTGAAGCTTTTCAGGGAAGGAAAGTCTGTAGTGTGGGTAGGGTATATTCTGCTGGCTTTTCACAGAGGATGGAGCAGGCTATCTCATCTCCATCAGGAGCACTCACTCTCTCCACAAATTAATTGAATGTCAGTCAAAGGGAAAGTGAAACGGAGGTGAGAAAGTGACTCAAACCTTTGTGTTAGAGCAAAAATGGAAGATGGGCAGCTGGGGTTTAAAATTCAAACCTTTAATGCTCAGGAGAATACACTCAAGAAGTGAGAAGTCACCAAAAATTGGAGGTAAATAAAGACGGATGTGTGGTCAGAAACATAAACGTCCACTAAAAAGAGATGCTCATATACCAAAAGCAGACTTTCAAGAGTCTGGATAAATAAACACCAGCTGCAAAGAAACCTTGCCAGAGAAGAGATTCATTAAAAGCCCCTTTCTGATCCAAATTACATGCTGTTTTTTAAAAATCTTTCTCAATAATTTCACCTTTCTACTTTGTTGGATCCAGTACTGAATAAAATCATTGGTAATATTCCACAGTAATGGCATAAAATTACTACCTGAGACAATTTTAATGCTCAACGTTTTAGTTTGTGGCAAAGACAAGTAACCTCTAACAAATTTGTCTACACCCACAACACTTTTCAGGGGACTTGTTGTCAGAAGACATTAAATGTGATTCAGCTTAAAAAAAACAACAAAAATATTAGCCCAGGTAACACTTCATGCTGCTGTGCTGCATTAATATTGTGCACTCAAAACCAATAATATCTATGGACATAATATGCTAAATCAAGTAGGCAGTTTCCCCCATACAAGTAACTTCATCAATTAAAATATGATTTCTTTAATAGCACTAAAATAAAAAAAACAATTAAAAGGAAAATGCCACTTTGACAGAGTGAAAAATTATTTGCCACCTTGTATATTTTTTTCTGTTTTATATTTTCTTACATTTATGATTTTCAATGACATTTCATAACCTGCCTGAGTAAATGTAAAACAGTTTTCCAATGATCATCTCACTTATTATGGAAGAAAGGTTATCCAAACAGCCTGACCCTATGTGCCACATAGAAAAAAATATATATACGACATTATTCTTAGCCAAAAGATGAACTTATTTGAAGTTCTTTTCCACATCTTTAGAGATCAGCACTATTTAATAGTTTAGATTATTAGTGCAATTTGTTGATTTGCTGCTTCCAGCATCTCCACCAAGGCTGTTTCCCGAAATGTGTTTTGCCACCTCAGGCTCCCAGGAGTGTTTTGGTCATGGTGAAATAGATCCAGACTGATTTGAAAGGAAAAATGGTGCTTAAAACTTAAAAACTTAAAAACATCCACCAACCATTGTTGTTTGATATTCTAGAGATCAAATAGGTCAGCTTAGAAAAGAAAATCACCTAAATAAAGACTCATTTAAACTATCAAAAATATAAGATCAGATCAACTGAAAAAAAAATGGGATCTTACCTTCCACCTCCATGTTGGTATCTGGTGGGTCGTTATCTTTCTCTGGGACAGGTTGTTTTTGATCTGATGGAAACAAAGGAAATATGTTGTTTAATTTGTTACAAGCCTTCACAGGACAGTTTAACCATCTGTTTGAGTTAGTAGAGAAAATAAATTAAAGAAAATGGTCAGCTGTACCAAAGCTTCTGTTAGAAATATACCTTTATTATCCTCCTTTTCTTTGCTGGTGTCCTGTTCTTTGTCATCTTCCTCGTTGTTAGTGACCATTTCCCTTTCTTCTTCACCCTTTTCATGTTCATCATCATTCTGTTGTTGGTCTGGCTCCATTGTGTTTGAATTTTGATCCTCATCTTCAAACAATTAGAAAACAAATAATAGGAAGAGAGTGCTGAATGACTTGAGTGTCACATGACAGTTTTTAATATGTGGCAGAAACATAACTTCATACTCCATTACTGCTGATAGAAATCTCTGAAACATTTATACAGTAACACTCTTTTTGCTGAAATGGAGTTTGATAGATGACAGGAAAAGACTGTCAGACTAAAAAGAAGACACAATCTGGAGAAATATTGGCTGCTGAATTACATATTTCAAAAGTTAACATTCTTACATTTATTATTGCAATATAGGTGATACTGAAAAAAAATCAAGATCAAAATGTTAAAATGTGGAGAAAAAGCAAAAGCAATTTATGTCTATGCACACAATACATGCACACATCAAACTTTTCAGATTTGTATTAGTTCATAATAATATAACACTGACTTTTGATCTATCCCATAAAATAAAAATAAAAAATACACAAAAAATTGGGTTGCGATGAGACAAAAAAGGTTGAACAAGCTCAAGGGGTGTTGTTACTTTTGTACAGCACTGTACTATATGGAGCAATTTCTGTTAAATTATCCTGTTGGTCTTTTTTGCTCTTAACTCCCTGTTTGTGTCTCATGAGAAGGTAATTACACATCCTAGATATTGGATAGCATCCCAGGGCAGCATTTGCTAGAACTTGCTCACAGAATGCCTCCAAAATTCATGCAGAGAGAGGCTCTATCTGTCAAATCACTGTCAATGGCATGGGATTTGAGTAAAACAAAAACAGAAGAGAGATGAGGCGCTGCTCGCTGCCAGTATGCAAATGCCGAATCTTAATTATATACCAGCAGCACAGAGGATATTCGAAAAAGAGAAATGGTTCTGGCTCAAAGTTAATGGCTGCCAATGCGCCAAAAGAAAATGCACAGATACACTTATATACCCTCTACCCGCACAGCTCAAGAAATAACATCTGAGCTTTGGGATGCTCCACACTGATGTATTTGGAGATTTGCATTATAATCGCACTGCTATAGCTCTATTTTAAACAAAATGTCCATGCAATACCTTTACACTTTAAGCTTAAAAGAAAAACCAAAACTGAATTTCAGCTTCCGAGAGAGATACGAAGCAGTTCAACATGCTACTTTGGGATGTGATGGTTAGTGAGGTGGAAATCTACACTTAAGATGATCACATCTAATCAAAGCCAGTGTTTGTCCTGGAAATTGGACTCCAAACTAAACTATACCTTGGGGTTGACTCGGCATGTCTACATCTTCCAGTTCTGAAAAACAGAGAAGGAATTCAAATAAGGGGGAGACATTCAGGTTCAGCACTGAAGCAGAGAGTCGAAATGATTCGACTTTCCATATCACCTCAAAAAGCCTTTTTTATTCCAACTCTTTGTACAGCTTTGTCTTTGTACTGCAGTATGAGAGCAATAGAACCACAAAGACATGCATAAATTAAAAGACAAAAAAGAAAAGAGAAAGAATGTCACTTCTAAAGCCATACATAATTGAGGGATTTCTTTGTTCCAAGCAAGTGTGATAAGAGAAGTTTTTTCTTGTGTGTTGAAAAGGAAGGAAAGGCTGAGCAGAAATGAATAAAAAATAAAAATTTTTGATGACAAATGGCATCAAGAAGCATTGGTGAAGCAGAGAGATTGAGGACATGTTTTAATGGTGCGTGGAGCTGCTTTACCATCGTTCTTCTCTTCGTCATGAGCTTCCTCTTTACCTAGAAAAGAAGGGGAAGGAGCTGTCATACAAACATGCATGAATGTGAAAAATGCCAGCTATTCATATCAGGAAAACAAAGCAACGAGTCACACTAATCATCAGTGTTCATCTTCTCTCTGCAAAGGACTCATTTTAGTAGGTCTGACATCACATTTTGTACAGTGCTTCAAAAAGAAAGTTTGTTTTATCAGTCCACTTACAGGGCAGGGTAGAACAATTCTGGAAATTGTTAAATCTGGAAGCTTTTTAAGGGAATTTATGATCCTAAATCAGAAATTAAAGCATTGGTCCCTGGTCCCTTACCAGGGATTTTAAATAAAGTTTGGGATGTATCTTTTAGCATAGCCTTGATTAAAACAACCAGATTTCAGGCAGTGTCAAGTGCAAAGAGGTTGCTTAATCAGAAGCTCCAAGAGGTCAATGACATGTTCAGAGGAGCTTAGGTGAGAAAATCTTTTGACAGGACAACTTGGTTTTTCCATCTAGAAGTCTGGTCTTTATGGGAAATGGGCAATAGAAAAATCATTTTCAGGGGACGAATTAAATTTGTGAAAAAAGTTGGTCTGGCCAGATGACACTAAACCACACCACCTGTGAAATGGCAGCCTCATGCTGTGGGGATGCTCTTGTTAGGTATAAACAATAACAAGAATTTGGCTAGTGTTACATAAAGAGTAATTTTGAAAGAAAACCTGTCAGAGGCAGCAAGACTTAAAATTAGGGGCGGAAGTTCATTTTCAAGCAGATCAACAACTCTAAACACACAACAAGAGCCTAGTTAAAGTCCAGTCAGATATGCTCTGTATCCACTTTGAATGAGCTTGAGATATTGTGTAAATAAAAAAAGAAAACCTTCAGTATCTAGATGTAGATTGAGACATAAACCATGACAACAAACTTGAAATTACCCCAAATGTTGGTTTCCACAAAGTATTGACTCAGGAGAGCTGAATAAATATACACAATAAATATACTTGTTACAAGTTTTATGACTCACCATATACCACTTGATATAGATTTAGTTGCACAGTTTACATGCATATCATCACCACTCTTAAAGTCAGCAGGCACATCGCCATCTCCCTATGTTAAACAGTTTGTAATAATATGCCAGCATAAAAGGCAAAATATGCATATATATTTTTATAAGACATTAATCTGCCATCATATCTGTCGCTCTCATCCTCTGTGTCCCTCTTTGCTTTCTCTCGCACTTTCCCATTTATGTACACACATAAACCAATGACATTTGGGACAAATTGAGTAAATGAAAGCCACGACACCAATAAGAGAACATGCTTCACAATGGCTATTGTGCAGCTTCTATAATTGCTTTTTTAACAAGCTGCAGCAAGAGGCCATTTTTTCATATCTATGCAATTTTGCAATGCACTCAGAACAATAAAAAATGCCAACCTCTATTAAATGGGGGAAAAGGCCAGTCCTGCCACTGCCACATGTTTGTCCCAAGTACCTCTGTCCATCATGCAGAATGCCGGTGACACACAGATGGCAGCGCTTTGTATTAATCATGACTGGCATTTTGAGAAGAAACCACAGACAGGGGGCCTGAAAAGAGTACTTCACCAGAAAGAACTGTGTCAGAATAATACTTCCCGAGCCTCGAAAACATCCTAAACCTTTCCTCTGTGTTAAGAAAAAAGGTATTCATGGCTTTCTAAAGTGATCTTTATTAACCATATATCAGATACGACAAAGTACCAAAAGTAATTTCCTCCATGTTATTTGATCATTTGTGTTTGGCTTATTGAATGGAACAGTATTCTATTTGGGATAGAGGATGCAAAGGGACAGATTGTGGATACACACACACACACCCCACACTCGCATACAACTCCTAACAGAGGAGATTCTCTGCTGGGTTGATGTGATTTATAATGGCTCCAAGTTGGGATCAATTAGACTGCCGCCTCTCCTCACAAAATTAAACCCCAGACCTGCACACGAAGAACGAAGAAGGACGCCAACCTGAACGCCCCAAACAGCAGGTGGCAGCATTGTCACAGCTTTCTTTACCAGTGCGCACCATATGATACTGTCACAGCTACGAGTCGGTTTCTGACATACTTCACAGAGAAGGCTTCAGCAAACACCACAACATTTCCAGTGTCAATACGTCCATGAAACCCGCTTTGAGAAATGTAGGAACAAAAAAGCAATTTCAGCCACTCTGCTGCACTTTTGTATACAAAACAAGAAGGCTGGAGTGTATTTCTGAGGAAAAACGAAACAAATCCTGATTTATTTATGTTAACATAAAAGTCAGCACGATTACAAGTATGTTAATAATTTAGGTCCTAGCATGCAACATACCTCGTGTGTCCTACTTGCGTGACCACTGAGTAAATCGAAAGTGATGATGATACTTTTTACGGAAGTTAAAGTGGTGTTTATATTCAGCAAATAATAAATATTAAATCCCCATAAACACATACAGTGCTGTAAAAAAGTGTTTCCCCTTACAGACTTCTTCTGCATTGCTTATCTATCTCATGTTTCAGAGAAAAAGAACCAAATAGCAAATAAAAACAATCAAATGATAATTTCATTTATAAAGCTAAAAAAGGAATTGCCCCACAAACCTGGTAATTTGTTGCGGCAATGTGACTAGCAAGAAAAGTTTGCAATAATCAGCAATGAACCTTTTACAATGCCGTGAAGGAATAATTTCCCCGTTCTCTTTGAAGAATTGTTTTGTTTCAGTCAAACTGGACTGGTTTGGTGTGTGGTCGCTGATTTTCTAAAGCTCTCCAGCCCTGTGGAGGTGGAGTTGCTGGCGGGCTTTAGATAATTGCTCTGCTGCATAACAAAAGTGTGCTTCAGTTTAAGGCGATGAGCTGATGGGTCCGAAGCACATTTTCCTAAAATCTTGGTGATCTTCAACATGTTTTGCGGCAAATATGCGACAGGCTCTGTATTGTTTTTGGTGAGCAGTTGTTTTTGCCTAAGAACTCTCCATGTTCTTTTACTTTTTCCAAAATATTTACTGAGGCAGTTGGCTCTGCAATGCTTTAGAGGCTGTTCTACATTCTTTCATTACCTTCTGGATGATTTTTTAATGTGCTTTTGATCTAAATATGGTAGCCTGTCAAAGGTTCACCGCTGTTCCATGCTTTCTCTACTGGCAGACAATGGCTTTCACTGTAGTTTAACAAAAGTCTTAGAAATGACTTTTGAATCCTATCCATGAAATTTGATATATGTATTAGGAACACAGAGTTACGCATTAAATTTTGTCAATATTTTCACCCACTTCATGCTGACAAAGACATTTCATTTAAGTGATTTTTAATTTTAGGTTGGTTTGCAGAGATTTGTATTTATTTCAAATTACATTTTGTATTTACTCAGGGACAAAACAGATACTTTTTAGATGATTTTTTAAAAATCAGGTGTAATTGCATTGCCTTTTCTGGCCTTGATAAATGCAATCATTTAAAAACTGTCTTTTTTCTATTGTAATTTAATGATTTATTTATTTTTTTTGCATTTACTGTGGACCAAAATATCGTTCGGCGATAGCATCTGTCTATCAACATGAAGCAGATCAAAAGATCTTTTGGAAATCTTTTAGCCTGCTTCATGTAGTTAGACAGGTATTATTTGAGTTTTTCTTAATTTTAGTTTAGCAGTAAAATTTCCTGAGTGTGTCTAGTGAAACATAATTTAGCGTTACAAAATTAGAGTAAATGTGTACTTTAACAATAGCCATGAATATTTGTTTTTTGTTTTTGATAGCTTTTTTCCTTAATAAAATTAATTATTAGAAAAATGCAATTTATATATCCTTGTACATTATTAAAATATATTTTATAATTTGACAGAATAATAAAAAACAGTAAGAAGGCTAATACTTTCTCACAGCACTTTGCAGATACTCATCAGATAGGCTCAGAGTTCCACCCCGTAGCCTTGTCTGTTGTTTCTTTGATTAAATCCACTGAAGCAAAAGACAAAAAGGAGAGAAACCTTAAAAAATTCATCAGACATGTAAAGCGGGAAAAAAAGCTCTGGGATGACCCACAGCGATCATTCTGAGACCTTCAGCATGTGAAATCTGTGTGTGCAAGCGAAGTGCAAGTTCATTTGTGAGCCACGTTTGACAGGCAGCCACAGTGTAAAAGATGGCATCCCATAGAGAGGCTGGCTGTCAGTCCACACAGTGTTATTAATCTACATATCTGTCCACACCCGTACAGAGATGCGCCATCTTTCACCATCAACCCTCTCGCTCCCCCTCAGGTTATTCTCAGTATGCATCCATTGCCAGGCATTGATTTCTGGCTCAGTTTTCACTTTTTACTGTGGCTTGCCCTGTGACATCAACTAATCTCACTAATTCCAACCTGATATCAGATAATAGACACTGTGAGGTGTTCTCAAAGAGCTTATATTTCACCTTAGACCTCTGTGCCAGCACTTGGCTCAGCGGGTGGCCCACCCTTTCCTTCCCCCCACTTTTATTTATGTAACTTGCAGCGTGTGCATGCTGTGCTTCTGTTTCATGTGGATTATCACAGCACAGCTCGTCCCCACGCACACTGTTGTGACACTATTTCTCATATTCCTCCGATTGATAATGTACAATTTAGCTCACATTTAGATTCACATAGATTGTTGCCAAAAATGTTTACAAATATAAATCTGAAATGTGGCTTGCCTTTCTATTACCCCCTCTTTAATCTGATATCTCCAAATAAAATCCAATACAAATCCAGTAAAATCCTGGTTCAAAAAGTGGCAACAGAGTCTGTGTGGAATTAACACAAAGTATAAAGTTAAAAGCCAAATTAATCCCACAGCAGATTTATATTTAAAGTTATTAATACAAATGAAGCATCTCTCAAAACAGTCTAAAATTTTGAAATTAGCATAACGTCTGAAAAAAAGAAAGATTATGTTTCATTAAAGAAACATGTCATGTTAAATTGTTTTTTATGCTCTTCTCAATAATAAATAGAAACATATTTTTTGGAGTTAAAACAAATCAAACTGTTCTTCTAATTGCTTGCCAGCTTTTTGCATGCATCCACTTGTAATTTGGTGATTTATCTTTTGTGATGAGCTCCAAGTCTTTTAGGTTGGAAGGCCTCATTGCCATCACACTAATCTTTATCTCCCTCCACAGATGTCCCATCAGATTCAAGGGACTATGACTGGACAGCTTTAGCTGAATATGCTGGGTTTTTATTATTACTATTTTCTTCCTTTAGTCCACAGGGGCCCAGAAGGCTTTTGCTTGTAAGGTGAAAAAGTAATTACTTGTATGTGTTGTGTATGAAACAAAAGGAAAAGGGAAGCCCTATAATAACCTGCAGTCCACCAACAGTGAATTATTCTTAGAGGAACAGTGAAGAAAGTCTCTGTACCTTAATGGGGGACCCAGTAAAACGTAAGAGTTTACCCCCTGAGGAGCATGATGGATGTGAGGGATCCACTAAGACGTACTGACAGGTACCAGTTTTGCTGCGGTGCAAAATTAATTTCAAAATAAAAAATAATAATAAAAAACCAAAATAAAATCCCCCCCAGATCGATGACACCTCGTCAGAACCCAAGTACAGACAGGAGACAGTAAAATACAGCTGTGTGTTTTCAAAGGAGGAAGCTCCTTCTCTGTTGTTCTAAAGCATCTTAGGGTGCCGGTCTCACACAGCTGACAGTGTGCTTTTCCAGCTCACTGTTCCTCTGCTCTGTGGTATCTTGACATCTGAGCGTTTGCTATGATTAATCCCTCCTATGTGCTACATTGAACCACACCTAACCTTTACAGTGCAGGCAGAACAAAATCATTTCATTCCCTTCCTCTGAGAGAGGTTGTCTCAAGGACTGACTGTTCCCAAGCTGGGAAGCTGCATCAAGGCCTTTTGTGAATGGATTAGTTACTATTAAGCTGAGGGGCCTGATAAATTAGGATTTCTAAAGATTATTACAAATACTTATGCCCTTCTAATGCTGATGATTGAATTTTTAGAGTCATCCTGAATTACGTTTGTGGATTAGAGAGGAGGTATCTTGCAGAGGAAAAGGACTTATTATGCTTTGTTTTACAGTGTAAATTGTATTGTCGCCCTTGCGACTGCGATGTCCAGAGGATCGCGTGGAACAGATTCTCCAAAGAAAACAAGCATGACTGTTATCTTCAAAAACTTCCTACAACCTTAAGGCTTCAAGACAAATGGATAGTGTACGATTTTAATTGCCTACCAACGCCCTCCAGTGTAAGAATCTCATTATCTTTGGTCCATCGTATTGGAGAAGCCTATAATTGTTTCAACATTACACATCCAAAGGGGCTGAAGCTGCAGAATAGCCAGATAATGGCTTCTTAAACAGGTTTGCCCAAAAGAAAACATTCTTTTAAAAAAGGACCTAGCTTCATCCTCTATTCATTTCCCCAAAGAGGAGAGCTAGGCATCAGAGAGCAAGAGATTACCCAGCAAAAACACATTCCATTAGTTTAGACATGGTGGAAAATTTTTCTGTAAACACATATCAGTGTAAGAGGCTCCCACTACCACTAACGCTGCTTGGCATGCTCAAAATTAAAAGAATTGGAGTAGAAAACAAACAGATACAGGCAGACGTATAGATTTAGTAACGTGCTCACCCTTTTCGCCATCCTCAGCCTCTTCCTTGGTTGTAGATTTTGTTGATGGAGGTGTGCTGTCTGTAAATAAACAATGAGAGTTGGTGCTTCACTGATGCGGTACTGATGCATCTCTATCCACAAAAAGCAACAAGATGCAACTCTTTTGTCAGGTCTTGTCAATATAAACTGTCAAGTGGGTTGACATGAGTAAATAAAAGTTATCCTACAACCCCTATAACTGAAATGCTAAAATAAACATGTTCCTTAGCTCAACACAAAGCATTTTACTATTTTGTTTTCTGTTCTCTGTAGACTCCACTATTCAAAATGTTATCTCCATAAGCTGTTTGAGATGTATCTGCAAAGAAGAATAAAAGTATCAAAGGTAAAACTCGTCTTTTTGTCGAGCTGGAAAAGCAGACTATGGAAATCCTTAGAAGGCCGTCCAAAATCGATCCTGTTTTAATTTCTATGGGAATGTCAGAATAAATACAAACAAAACTGCCTTTGCAGTGTAAGAAAACAAGTAAGTGCCTAGTTTTCATATTCAAACTGGCAGAATGATGCAAAATAGACTTTTTTTTGAGTGTGCGCATCTGTGGAGTTTATCATGCAAGCCAATTCTCAGTGCAATGCTCCTAAGAATGATTGTTAACACCATAATGACAAGCATTATTGTGATGACATGCTAAAGGAGAGTCAGAAAGAGTAGGAGCTTCTTAAAGAGACAGCGGCTCAAAGTCACATTCTTTTAAGTTATGTTTGATATATACAGCATTTTTATAACAAACGAAGGTAACAGTTACTTGATTGGACTATAAGATTGCATTATGTACTTAGAAAATACATAAAACTGCCCTTTTAACAAGTGAGACAACTATTTAAAGAGTGGTTGTACATTTACTCAAGCAGGTTATGAAATCTGAATAAAGTACATATAAAACATAAAAAATCTGCAATGTGGCAAATACTTATTTACTGTATATTAAAGGGGATATTTTATAACAACTGAAGGTAACATAGTTACTTGATTGTACAATAAAATGGCACTAGGGGTCTGGCAAACGCATAATACCACCCATTTAATGACACGCAGTCTAATCAAAGTCCAAATGTAATATAATGCAATCTAATTCATCCTGTAAAGCCAACTGACCAAGTTATATCCATAAGGAAGTTCAACCAACTGCACAATTGATTTTGGAGTAATCTCTCATAATGAGCAAGCATGTGAGGGTTTACTGCAAAGCCATTAATTTAATGTATTATAGTTAAATTCATCAATCATGTACTATTTTGAATCATTTGTAAATCAATTTAAGTTTAGAAAAAAAAAAAATTTGACATCCTAAAACAACACTCTCTTGGCTGCCTAAGCTCGGCATGCCTCTGAGGAGACCATACAGCTCTCTTCTGTGGCTTTGTTACCTGCCTGAAGAGAACAACATTAAAAGGAAATCTCCAGAGGGAGAGGAGGGAAGAATGTGAGGCTTTGAGACCATCTCCAGACCACTGTGTGAGCCAAAAGCACCATCCCACGTTAGCATAAAAATCATTTGATGCTTTGAGTTGGTTCCAAACTGACTGATTCAAACTCTGGCTGATGGAGTGGAATAAAAGGCCAGTTCTTGGCACCCACAAAGAGGGAAATCAAACAAGGCCAAACTGGACGAGGACAGGAATGGTATGATAATACAAGAGAGCTAGGAATTATCAGGAATTGTTTCAGCTGGCGTTTTATGGTCTGATGGTATGTTATTATAGAGTATGTAGTGTAAAACAGCTGGTGAGGAGCTCTATAGAAATAATGTGGGCTGTCTGGACTAAAAATCTCAAATGCATTTGGTCTGAGCCAAATCTTTATGATGCAGCCATTACGTCCGCACAGTTTCACTTTGAAATATCACATTTTACAGTCACGTATAAAACAGCTCTTTTATGTTATCCCCAAAATGGACTCCCTTTGAAAACACAGATGCGTGTAATTGGCAAATCATGGGAGTGACTTTGGGAGGAAAAACATTTTGATAGCACCCAGAGCTCTACATTTACCGTAATGTGGCCACTTTCTCCAACAGACAGTAAAACTAATGGTATTCTCTGCTTAGTTGGGTTCACGTGTGCTATGACATTTTTTTAAAAGCATCAGCAGCAGAATAATTTGGATCTTCACTTTTATAAGGGAAAACGTCATCAGGTGCAATGTTCCCTAGAGAGCAAACTGCTGCAGGCAGGAAACTGCTTTTCACACAAATAAATCTTTTCAGCAGTGACAACAAAGCTAAACTATGCTGCATCTATTGTTTAACAACACACACAATTCCATGAGGTACTTTGTTTATGCCGCTGCTTATTCAGGACATCAGTGCATGGATGAATGTCAATAGTTTATCCCGATAAGCAACATCTGGGAGTTTTGGGCTGCGTGCCACATGATGGGGTGGAGATAAAAGCATCATGCACTGACAGTCATGTTTGTGCTATCATCTGGCTTATGCTGTGGAGGGATGCCAATCTGTAGTCTCTTTGTCATCGCTCTAGGTGGCCTAAAGGAATTGTGGCCATAAGCCGGATGAACGGAATGTTGTCGGGGAATTAGCTCTTGTAGTGTAACGCACCTGACATGAAGTATTTTTATACTAAGATGAGTTAGGCCAGGGATTCGGCTTGTCAGCAGATGCATAAACATTCAATTTCGTCTGCCGCATAAAACCCAGCAAATCACTGTCACAAGCCAAAGCTTCGGCGCTCACTCACCCTCTGTCTGCTTTAATGGAGGTGTTAAGGTGAAAAGGCAACCATGAAATATTCTGTCACTCACCTCCCTTCAGCTGCTCCTCCGTAACCTCAATGTCATTGTCTGGAAGAGGAGGGAAATGAGTGTGTTAAAGCAGGCAGTTTTATAAAGTACAATACAACCTGTCATCATAAATTGATTACACTGTTAGAACACAGAATTTCAACACTGTGTGTCTACTTCCTGTCTTCAAAACAATAAGCCTACAACGTTCTCCTTCAGTTGATTTTTGCAAATATTAGTTGACATACAGTGCTGTGGAAAAAACATTGAACTTTCTTCAATATTTTTGATTCAAATGCAAACTAAACATTAGTTTTAGCCCCATTTGATTTTAAATCATGTGTAAAAGCTTAAGTTTAACCCATCCATTTTCTTACACCATTATCCCATTGGGTCAGTGGTGGGTGCTGGTGCCTACCTCCAGTGGGCAACAAGTGAGAGACTGGGTACACCATGAAGAGGTTGCCAGTCCATCACAGGGCAACACAGAGAAAGAGAGGACAAACAACTATGCACACACTATATTTATTTGATAATACTAAATGTAGAGATTTCTGGCTTTTGAAGAAGCAGTCTTTAAGATGTTTTTTAAATGAGATGAGAACAGTAAAACCCCTTACTGTTTATTCACCCAGTAATAACCCATCTCCATTTACCATCAGTTTCTTATTATGACAAAGTACCAAGTATGTGGGTATGTTGTTTAAGAGGGTTATATTCTACAGAGATTTGTTTTCAATTAAGTTCATTCTGCAAGACTTAGCATGAGTGACATAAAACTTTATATATCCTGAAATTATAAGAACTGCAGACTGGTCTTGACAATTGTACCTTTTAAAAAAAGATTTTTCCCTTTGATTCCTTCCAGCTCTGCTGTGAGAGAGACTTTAAGGTGAGTTAAAGGTGACTCTGGATGAATAAGTTGAGTTGCACTGCATGAGATGAGAAACAGGCTTTGGGATCTGCTTCTGGAGGAACTGCTGAGTGAGAGTTGAAGCTCCTGATTCTTTTCTCAAATGCATTCCTACACTCAGATCTTATGCAGCACAGCATGCCTCAGGGTGTGTTGTGTCATGCCACAACAGTTGGCGTGCTTGTTTTTCCAAAGTACAGTTCATATGAGTGAAGTATGTACAATTTGTGATTATATATGTATATACGGCTTGGTTTGACTCTGGAAAATGATTGCATTGCGGTTTAACAAGCAAAAGAGTGTGTTCGCTTTGATGAAAGGCTGTTGTCATCTGTTCTGTAGAAGTGCAACCATCAGAGCTCCCTGCGGATTCTGCGACAGGCTTTTCTTTTGTATAACACTGAATAAAAGGGTACAGTGCATTAATCTAACCCTGCTCGGGGAAACAAAGAAAGGCCCACTGATACAGTAAAAACAGTGCAAGAATGGAAACAGAAGCTGCTTCAACTACTGCCAAATATCATAGCGCGGTTTCACCAGCCAAACACTCGTCCAGGCAGGAAATGTGTGCGCCTTGGTCATGAATAACTGTATGTGACGCATTTGCTTTTGTCCCCATTTTCTTCCTGTTTCTCCGTCAATCATTCCAGCAAAGTAACTTTTACTTTGCTGTGCACATGTCGAGACTGACAGGAACAAAATTGCATCAGTGTTGGTAGATCTTTTTATGGTAAGCTAAAGCTGAATATTAAAAATCATTTTCAAGGCGTTTTGATTGAGAAATTACACCCAGAGTGATTATACTTTGATTCAAGTGTCATAATATGTGAAACATATTATCAGAAACATACTCAACAGAAATAGTGTGGCATAAAGCTGCGAAATGTTTATCTTCAAAAAATAACCTTTTATGACATGTACACAAGATGCATTTTTAAAGGTGAAATGGAAGTAGGGTCAAACAAAATGTCAATATCTAGATACAAAGTGTGGGCATGAATTGATGGAAAGAACTGATCAGTCTTTTATTGGTCACTGTTGTAGTTTCCCTGCATAATGCTGCGATTATGGTTGCAGGGTTTGTACATTTTTCTCTGTGAATGATATACTTTATAATGCTATTAAGTCAATAAAGACAACTTAGCAGCAGAAGTAATTATAAAATAAATCTGGTCTCATACTGCAAGGCCACCAGACTGCCAAATGTTTGCCAAAGCTGACTTGACAGGACAAGAAAACAAGAATATTGTTGGTACAAGGTGACCAAATGTTGAAAAATCAAAGGTTGTGAATGCTTTCTGAGGGGACTTAAGATGTTGTGATTGTAAACATTTTTGAAGGCAAAAATTAGCACAATTGCCAGCAAAGTTTATACCACTCTATTTTAAGAGTTTCCCTTAAAATGTTCCATTTGAAAGGCTCTCCCCATTCACCCTTCCACAGAAAGAAAAAAAATGCAAACAGATTTAAAGCTTATTCTAAGATACTGGAAAGGATTAATATTTTATCAAGATCTAAAACTTTAATGACATGGCAAGATATATGATAGACTTACACAGATTATTATAATATATATACACATTATAACACTATTATATTAAACATCAAATAAATCTTGCCAAAAAAAGGATTCACTATAAAAGATTTTCAACTCAGACTGAACAGCTTTAAAAGCAGCAGTTCAAACTGTTTAATGTTAAAACTGGAACTGTACTAAAGCGAGGCCTAGTGAGTAAGTAACCATGTCAACACAACAGTGAAATGTTGATAAGCAAATATGCAGGGCTTGTTCACTACATGTCTGATTTATGCACAAACATGACCATTTTTCACTGATACCGAGCTGAAGCTCGGTATCATGCTGCCAAAGCTGAGCCTGTGCTTTCTCACAATCACATCACTAATACACCATGGTTTCCTCATTTCCCAAACCTGAGGAAAAGCTTTGTGAAACCGACACAGACTTCATTTTCACCCTCACATGGTTCCCTTAGCCTTTCATACCCTCCCTCAACAAATTATATGTGCGTGATAAAAGCACGCGCATGCCACAACTTTACTTCTTCCGAAGGAGTAGGAGAGCCGTGTTATTTTTTAGGTGAGTGTGTGTGTGTAGAAATGCTAAGGATATAGAGTGTATTAAGAACCATGTAAATAAATGTCAATTGGGAAGTCGGTGAAACAGTTGGAGAGAATGCAGCAGTCTCTGCAGATCTGTGGGCTGTGTTAATATTGTCAGCACCGTGGCTGATTGAGGAGAAGAGGAGATGGAGCCCAGCTTGTGGGCAGCCACCCGGATCATATTAGGAGAGGAGTGTACCCAGAATCAATTTCTACATGCTTTTTACTCTCTACAACCACAGCTGCCTGGCTGCTTCCATTCTCGCAAATAACACGAGCCGAGACAAGCATGTGGTCAGACACGACAATCAGAATCAGAGTATAATCACATGATTAAATAAATTAACTGAAGTGTGTGTGTACAGCAAAGTCCATGTATTCACACACCTCTTAGGCTTTTTTTGTTTGCATTTTGTGAAACAAAATCAGTGATTTTATGTGACAGAAAAAAACTAAGTAGTAAATATTATTGAAGTGTAACACAAACTATATGCAGAAGATACAGTGGCAAACATGACAACTGAAACACCTTCTCAGTGCAGTTTGACTGAGCTTTTTCCACTTTGTGTCAATGGACAGGCTGATTTTTAACATGGAAGACTGTGGAGACATAGGCCTAACTTAAAAGACAGTGAAAATTGCAGGGATGGGTGATTCTGCATGAGCAAGGAATTCAAATCTAGGCCACACTTTTCAGAGTTTTCAGAAGTTTATTTGCCAAAAAAAACCCAAACTTTTAGAAGCATATCTCATTTTCCTTTGATGTCACAATGTTGCCTTTTTTATGTTTGTCAAATAAAATGCCAAGAAAATACAGTCAAGTATCATGACAAACTGTAGGATTATTTTCAACGTAAATCCAGTCAAGGTTTTATTTTCTTTGTTTAAAAAAACCACAGCAACTGTTGTGGTTCTGATTACATTTCTTCAAGCAGGACAAACACTGGTGGCTCTTTTAACAAGGCAAGAATAGGTAGCGTAATTATCAGATCCTCATATCAATGCTTACAAACCCCAATACCAAGCGTGGAGAAGGATAATGATTGGTCCCATGCAAGTAAAAGATAGCGGTGGTGTGCACAAGCCTTTTTGTCTATTTGCATACATCAGTCTTTGTGTGCTTGAGAGGTTTCATGACTCTGAATGCATGAGGTGCTCCTTGAGCTGGTGATACATAAAAGACCTTTGTCTGCTTGTATCAGGACTCATTAAATGAGCCTGCTTGAACACAAATAACATACCAGTGCAAAGCAGAATGTGCAGTCATTTGTAAGCATGTCAAAAGCAGGAAATTCAATACTCTACATGGTTTAACTACCTGTTTCCAGTATGCGCCATGGCTGGTATGCACGATTATTATTGTCAGCAGAGGCTATTTTTCAGTTTCCTCCTTCTGCAGACAAGTAACCATATTTTGGCTCCCTCTCACTGACAGCTTGTAGAGATTCACATTGTAATAAAGCAATTTCCTGTATGCAAATGTCCTGTTTACACATTCTTGCTCCAGTCATTGTCACTTGACAGATTGCTTGAATACGAGGAGAGCAGCTATACAATGAAAAACGGGAGTAGCGAGACTTCAAAATAAAAATCTATTCTGTCTGCTCTTAGCTCAAGCATTCCTGAAACTGATGAGACCGGGGGAGATCTGGACTTCTAACATGACCCCCTCTCCTCTACACACACATACAAATACTAAAAAGAGCACAAAGGGGTACCAATCACTGCAACTCTGCAGCAGCTTGCTGATAGAAGAGGCAATGGAGAAGCCCCTCCTTGATGCAATAGGAAGGAATGATAGAAAGTGGGAGAATAAGGTAATGGGGAAGTGAACGAGGAGAGGCTTAAGTGAGAGCAAGTAAGGAGAGGAAGAGGAAAAAAAACAGGCTGGTCGATATAACGGAGGGTTATTGAAAGCGAGCGTGCTACAGGAGACAGAATGATCTTAAGCCTCAGTGTGTGGCATCAGTGCTGAAGCAGGATCCATACCACTGTCTTCCCCTGGCAGTGAGGATGATGAGATGTTCTGAAAGTGTTCGAGCACACCTGCAGAGCTAATTCACAGCCTCTGATTCACTACTACCATTTTGCACAGGCTAAATGCAAGTCTTTTCACGCTACGGGGTTATGCATTAGTGACATGTTGCAATCAAACCAATCAGCATTTCTTTCTTTACAGCAAGCCTTTCCACGACCTCTGAAATACATTTTGCTGGATCAGCCATATGAATTCACTTCCCTTCCATCAGGATATAGTCGACATTCACGAGATTCTTAATTTCACGTCTCTGTTCTTCCTGACTGAATATGTTGAAAGAGCTTCAGTTTTCATTGAGGATGTGGTAAATGCTTTGATCTTGCTCATGAGCTGAAAGATTAGAACAGGTGTAGGTGAGAGTGGAGTAAAAATGTCTGGCTCACCGCCGACATTGATCCAGAGTGGAAAAGTCACACTCACTTATTCTCTCCTGCCCACACATGTTAGCAGAGCAGACATGAGCGTGGCCCTGAACCCAGGGGTCAAAGAGCAGATGACTGCTGAGGAATGTCATGGTATCTGCTACAGATATTAATTAAATCTCTGACTCCTGCTTTCAAAATTTACAAGCTATACAAAAGTTTTCATAGTTTTTAAACTTTTTCACATTTTGCCATACAAAAGCCTCAATCTTCATTGTTTTCCTGTAATCTGACACCCCAAAATAAAACCCAGTGCAACCAGTTGCCCTAAGCAGTCAATTCTACTTACAAATTAGATGACTTCTGAAGGAAATTGATTGCAACTGACAACTGACAGTCTAGTACGGCTCAATTGGAAACCCAAATTGGAACATTTGTTACCTCTTCAGCTGGTGCGGTTCGCTTTTACACAACAAATAAAACTCTTTGCAAAACCTGCTCCCCCTACATCCCCTGTGGTGACACAGAACCAAGAACCACTGAATGAAATTACACAAAAACCTCTGAAGAAGATGCACAGTGTAACTTCTTTCTTCACAAGTTGTATACAAAATGGAGTGGTGACAAATTTTAGAAATTATAAAATTTCTGTTTTGTCTTAGCTAAAAGACCACAACCCATTTCTTCATGCTAGCCAAGACTTTCACATTTGTATTGGATGTATTTTCCCAGAATGCCCTGTGTTACCGTTAGTTTATTGCTTTCGGTGCAGTTTTTGGTTCTCTTTGCAACTACATATGCATTCGAACAGCACCAAAGTTAACTTCAAACAAACCCAGATTACGCATTAACACCTCCCCAAACAAATCGGACTTTCAAGATGAATGAACTAGAGTTTGATTTAAGGGGACTAAACAAGGGTGGTGTGAATGCAGCCTTAGGGTATCGAATTAAAGGCAGATGAAAACAGCTGTCCTGTGAAGCCCTCAGGTGTTTATTAAAGAACAAACAGCATCATTAAGACCAAGAAACACACCAGGCAGCTCAGAGCTAGAGTTACAGAACAGCTACGAAGCTACCAAAACCTGGACATCAACTTAAACGGACATTTAAATCAGGAAAACTAGTGTACTGATTCCGAAGGAGCTACAGAGATCCTCAGCTCATGTGGGAGAATCTGTAAACCATTTAAGTATTACCATTTAAGTGCACTCCATGAATCTGGCTGTTAGTGTGGCAAAAAGAACAACATTGCTAAAATATAGCTCTGAGAATATATTATGAAGGCAAAACATAAGAAATATTGAAAAAAGTGCTGATCCAATGTGACTAAAATAACTTTTTAGCCTAACAGCAAAATATCAAAGCATAAATATGTGCCAGCATGGCCAAGTGAATGTCCAGATTTAATTCCAGTCAAAAATCCGTGGAAAAACTCGACCCATTCTGACTGACCTTGTGCTGTTTTGCTAAGAACAAGTAAAATGTTATCTTCTAGCGGAACAAAGCTTGCATTGAAAGCTGGCCTCGCAAAGTTGTGGCACAGGGGGCTAAACAGAAATTAATCCCAATTATTCTTTATTCAAAAAAGAAAAAAAGGTTTGAAAACCATCTAGGTTTTTACTTCGCCTTCATAGTTATGCACTGCACCCCAAAATACAATGAAGTTTTAAGTTGTAATGTGACAAAGCGACAGAAAGTTTAAGCAGCATGAATACTTCCACAGGGCATGGTAATTGCTCTCTTCGATGGCTTTACCAGCCTATAAATAAATATCTTTGTATTTCTCTTTGTGCCACACACACTTGGCACCTGTCATTTTATTTTAGCCCTGCTCCCCGTTACAGAGAGATATGGAGCATTTATCCCCTGACTACACTTTTAAATGGCGAGAGAGATAACTGGAGAACAACAGCTCCAGATTCTCATCTCAAAACACTAATATGATGAGACGGGTGCTGGGTGCAGGAGGGCAGGCAGGCATAATTAAGGTCTCTCCTCAGAATGTAATCTTTCAGGCAAGAGCCTGGGCGGAGGGGCGGGGGAGATGACGGGAGAGCAGGGAGAACAAAACACTCTCCATCTGGGAACAGCCAGATGAAGGCCTGAGAGCTGGTATTCCGCTGGGGAGGTGAAGAGGGAAAAGTGAGGTAAATGGGAGGTAATGCTAGGCTGGAGAAGCCAGCCAGCCTCTTTCAGCTCCCCAGCTATTCAGCTCAGTCCTCTGCGGAGCCCCCATCAGAGCTGGTGACTGCTCCCTGTCCCCGTAAAAAGATGATGGCATGAAAAGGGGAGAGTGAATCGAGAGAGGGGCAGAAAAGAGAGTGGGAGTAGGAGATAATGGATGTTTGTTTATTCCACACGTAGAACTGTGGAGCAGTAACCAGGGATGATATGTTGCTATGCATACGTATCCCTGAATGTTTTCAGCTCTTGCTGGAGAAATCCAAGTCATTATTACACTGAAATGAAACTGCCATTTACATCCCACTAAGATATTTAAAACTGTAGAACAAATCAGTTTGCAGATAAACTGAAAAAGACGTCAACTATTCTAATCGTATTAAAGCAATACGTGGTGAACTTGGCATTTGATTTGACAACTTTCCGCACAGATTTTCTCGGCATTTTATGCTTTCACATTTAAAGATGTCACTCAAGTCTGACAGGTTTTTAAACCATTTTCTCCAGGGAATAAACAACATAGATTGGCAAATTCTCTTTATCTCTATAGTGAGAGATACCCCATACTTTCTAAATAGTATGCTGCCATGGTAACAAGTAATCATTTCCTTAATTTGTTTTGCTCAAAGACAAAAAACAGGTAAAAAGAGCAAAACAACACAAAATGCTGTCCTTGGGAAGTAAACAACCATACCTTGAAAGATGATGGCCATTTTCTTCTTGTAAATGGTAAAATCAGTCTCGAGGAAGACACAAAAAATGACTCGTGTGATCTGCAAAGAATAAGAACAGGAAGACGAATGTGTGATTACTGAAAACAGACTAAAACATATTTTTCTTGTTAATTATACATACAGCAGAAGACTGTATAAACCCAGACAAGATAAAAAACATGTAGTCTTTAAGAGCATAATAAAAACATCTCTCATGAGACACCAAAACAGTTTACCATTACATAATGAATGTGAATTGGAGTCTTAAATTAATAAAGACTATAAAGCCATAAATTAAATGCAGACTATCATTCCATCTTTTTTTTTATTTTATTAAATGCGGTTTAGGAAAGCTGTGTAAAATGAAGACTGATAGATTTATCAAAACAGTAGGGGTTTTGAACAAATAAGTCAAGTTAAATAACAATACTGCAACTTTTATAAGATGACCTGACTTTCAAGCATAGTCTGCAAATTTCTTATCTGGGTCTGGGTTTTTAGAAGGTACTGTAAGAAGCTTCAAGTTACTGTTTTATCCATTTCCGAGCCAGTTTTGAAGTGCTTTTGGGATTGTTGTTCTGTTAAAACACCTAAATGCCTCTGAGTTGTAGCCATTTAGATGTTGATTTAAATAAAATGTTGAGCCCTCCTTTTTTATTTCTTCACTTTGAGCAATGCACCAGAAAAACTAACCTCCCCAGCATGATGTCACCACCACCATGCTTGAAACTTAGTACAGCATTCTTACCTTACATACAAACAGTTGTCTCCACTGGAATCAAATCGCTCAATCTTTATCTCTTTTTCTCCAACATAGATTTTGCCCATTCTTGAGGGCAGCTTAAAGGTTAAATTGAAAGTGGGTTTTCACAATTCACCTGTAGCATAGAAACTACATTCTTTAAATATAAATTATTTGCATACCATAATATGTTACTGAAGACACAATTTGCAGAAACTTGGCCTCATCACACACCAGTACTGTAAGAGCATTAAAAAAAGGGTTTTGTTTGCTCACTAAAGAGATAAAACAACAGTCCAGCACTTCTACACTGCTTACTGAAGACATCTTACATGTATATTTGATATTAGGCACAGACTTTATAATTACAAATTAAAATATAATAACATCGAGCAATTGTACTTGTTTATTGATTTTAAATTTGATTACCATTTCCTTTTCTACCCCTTGGGAAATAAAAATTCCTAAGCTAAATTGAAAAAGTTTAATTGTTTTAATCAGAGGCCTCATCTGCATGGGCATATGGAAGAAAATAAAACATGTAAATCAAGTTTAAAAAAGTAACAAATTTAGCAAAAAAAAACAAAAAACGTTTAACTTGCAGTTTGTAAAAATGAATTAATAAAATGCTAATACAGTATAAAGATTTCCAAGAGCCACGTACCCCCACCACACACATGCACACACCGACAATGGGGCTAAAAGCAGACACACAGGCAGCTCTTTAGACTGCAGAGAAAGAGGTCACCTCTTTCACTTTCACCCGTCTCCGCTGCATGGGCAGGCATCAGTCAGACAGAAGCATTAAACACCAGGCAGCTCATCATTACTTGACTGAATAATGGTGATTTTACACAACAGCCACAATATATGCACGCCATCGTCCTCCACACAGCGCAATGATATTTCGAGGGAAAAAAACTAAAAGCCTCATTCCCAACACTGCTTGACACTTGGGGCCACATCAAAGAGGCCCCCGACTGGTGCTTATGCACATATACAGTATACCCATTAATACTTTATGATGGGGATTTTGAGTAAATGTTAGAAATTGTATTCAGGACATTTTTCTTTATGCGGGTTGTCTTGATGGGGGTTTGCTTGCAGTCTGTAGACTTACTCTCCCCATCTTTCAACCTTAATAGGAAATGAAAGAAAGCTTCAAGCCTTTTTTAAAGGCATTTACTCGCTGACGAAAAGAAAAAAAAAAAACTATAATGCGCCGAGACAGGGAACACCACTGGGTGCTAGGTCGCCAAACAACAGCAGCTCCCTGGGAATTTCTATCATAGTTATATGGCACTCTGTTCGAAAAGCGGCCACCAACTGTGATACTGGATGAAGCATGGCTTGATGTTTTGCATCAGACAGAAAGATCAGTGTGTGAGGATATGCGTACACACAGTATGATGTCAGTTATCTTTACGCTATGGTGTTTTTAATGATGTTAATACTCTGAGCTGAGTGAGAGTGTGCTCATCCATGACATGTATATTTTCCCAGGTTCCTGTATTCCCCATGTCCCTGAAGCAGCATGTTAAATTGCATTGTATTCAGCACAAGACTCAGGCAAGTTCTTTTATTCCACCGATCAGGAACACATTGAATGGACTTTGACATACATCAACCAGACCAAAACACACACAAAAAAAGAGAGCAGAAATGTGGGCGTAGAACACTGACATTCTGTTTGTATCCAAACAAATATTGTTGGCTGAGAATTCGTAGGAGTCCAAAATGAATCAGGCAGAACAGAGAGGTGATTCTCTCTCTATTTCTCAAAGTATACACTGTGCCAGCATGAACTTACCTTTTCCCCTGGTGTGCAAAAAAGTGTTGTGTAGCCTAATAAAAAAGTCTAAAAGACATATAAGGGACATTTTTGATTTTACACGCTTTGAGATGCTCAATTCATATTGTATTAATTCACACTGGCACTCAATTCATCTTGTATTTCTGAGGTGTTTTAATAATGGTTTGCAGAGTAAAAAAAACAAATAGTGGAAAAATATAACACTTTTAACTTAATCTTCTATCACATTATAATCGTAGACCTAGATGCATTTTACATGTATTTCATGTAATGGACAAACATGAAGCAGCATGTAGTTGTCAAGTCAAGTGAAGTCGATGAAGAGTTTTCAAAAGTGTAAGAAATCGCTATTGCAGCCTGCCAAAAGGTAAGTAGCGCAATCAGCAAACATGCGGAAGAAATTGCTTTGATCAGAGAAGATCAAAATTGAACTTTTTGGTCGACATGAAAAACATGATTAATCCCACCAGTTTCACAGCGTCTCCCTATCTGGATAGGATAGCTGGTCAAAGTTGATGGTGGTACTGTAAATCCAGCACAATCCCAGAAGCTCCAAAAGACTTGAGATTGAGAGAGAAACTTGTCTTCCAGGAGGAATGTTTAGGATCCACAGCATACATTCAGAGCTACGACAGATTGACTTGAATTAAAACATATTCCTGTGATAGAGTAGCCCAGTCAAATGATGTCTATAGAGCAGAAAGTGCACGCAGCAACCTTTATCTCAGGTCTTTGACTTTAGAATAGAGGTCCAATATTTGGTCTGGACCTGCAAAGTGTGTGCATGTTGACTGCACACCCTGCAGTTTCCAAGGTTGAACAAGTTAATGGAAGACTAATTAGAAAGCTGGGATCACTGCATGCCAAACTATCCAGTCATTAGTCATTCCTGATTGGAGGGGTTTTGTCAAAGGGGAAGCACAAATGATTGGATCCCTTGGTGTCACAAAAGGAGAGATGGTTGAATTGACAAAAAATGTGCTCTGTACTATTCAGTGTAAAAATAATTCTGACCACTCATTTTATGAGAAAGTACTGGAAATTCAGCCAAATCAGAAAAAAATAAAGCAAGTAATAGATATTGCATGTTCTCTGTTTTGCAGAAGGTTGTGTTTTTATTTAAAAAAAAGTTTAATTTCCTTGTCATTGTGAACAAGGTTATGGTAATAACATACACAAGAAGCCACACATACCAGCAAAACCAAAATAAAAAAGACTGAAAACATTTAAACTAATAATTTTCCATTGATGTCCCAGTTATTAAGGTCACAATCAACAATATAGTTCAGCAATATTTTAGCTAATTTGTTGCACAGACATTAGTGTTGCTGCTCTGTTGATAGATTGTTAATAACAGGGAGTAAAAGATCTGATCTGTATTGTTCCATCTACTATAATTAATTTAAAACATACGGCTCATGCTTGATCTGCAAATATATGACAAGATGAGGCTAATTAAGATGATAACGACATTGGTTCAACCTGTGCATCTCAACTAATTTGCAAGTAAATGACATAAAATAAGTGATAAGTTTGTGTTAATAATCAGCAACATCTACTGTACATGCATGTGCCAATACTCCTTTTTCTTGTTTCATTTAAAAATATGCATATATTTAAGAATTTGTATTTGTGGCTCATCATTCTTGCGTATGGCTCACCAGGTGCTGTACGCTCCTTCTGGCTGGCTAACAGATGAGCTGTCATTGCTGGCCACCCATGCCCATAATTACAATGGGGGCACTCAAAGAAGAACCCAAAGCACACGCTTAGCACATGCATTTGTTTTCTTTTTCTTTTTTTCTTCTACTTTCATGTCCTTCTTGACTCTGTCACAAACAATAATAGGAACACGTTGGACTAGCAGGGCTGTTCCAGCTGGAGCCCAAACCCACGGGAGATCCCTATCTGTGCTGCACTGCCTTGTTACTGAGGCACAGCTGATGCAGGAACCTATACAGCATGGCTGCATCCAGATGGACAACAGCATCAGGATACTGATATACAATTGCATGCTGTCACTGGCTAAAAGCATTTGTGCTTTTGTTTTATTCACTTGCATTCTGTACTCTGGGGAGTGAACACCAACAGAAACTATATGGCAGCCTAGTACACTGAATCTGTCTTAGTGGCTGAGCAAATATAAAATATGCTGATTATGTAAAAATATATATTTTTTCTAACTAATTATGTATCTATAGCATATGTGATTGCTGTGTCAGACATTACGCATTGAAGAGCAAATTCCAAGTTACATGCATGTACTGAATGAGTGTGAATCTAAGTTGGTGCAACCTCACTGCCTTGGAAGTGAATACAAAGTCACTTCCAAGTGACTTTGGAAGTCACTTCCAAAGCCAAATAAATTGGCTTCATGGAGGAAATTTTTCTTCACTGACACACTTTAATAAGGAAAGTGCCAATATTTTACTGTTTATTGTTAAAAAAGAAGAAATATATAACCTTTGTGATAAGAAATAATAAACAAACCCCAAAGTCTTGCATTGTGATTGTTACTTTTACTGTTGCACTACTACATTATCATCGGTGAACATCAATATATTTTAAATATTAATAAATAATAATGATGATGGACTGGTGACCAGTCCAGGTTGTACCTCTCTCCCATTCACTGCTGGAAATGGGCACCAGGCCCCTGCAAAAATAAATATGTTAGATAATGGATGGATGGATATTTTAAAATATAATCACACTAAAATATTATATGCTGCTTAGAAGTACAATTGAAGTTCTTATGATATTTAGTAGCGGTATAATAGCACATCAAAAATCATGGTTCGGTACATATATTGGTTTTAAAGTCATGGTTTAGTATGTTTTTTTATGTGCCTTATTAAAAAAAATATTTTTTTTCTTTACCTGTGTCAGCAGTAAAATATATATATATATATATATATATATATATACACACATATATATATATATATATATATATATATATTTCTATTTCTGAAATTAATTTGATCTTATTACATTTTAAAACCTAAAAATGTGGATGGTATAAAAGTGACTGAAGACTTCTTTCAATGAATAAGGCAGTACGAGCAGGCATACCAATACCTTATACAACAGTAGTTGAAAATGATCACTGTCAATATTTAAAGGTGTTTAAATAAGGTTATGTCCATGTTGGGCTTCTATTTAGAAAATCTCCCGTCATCAACAAAGACTGATGAGAACCTGCATCTTAAACAATTTAGGAGTTTAGGCTTACTGGATGCTACAAGTAGCCATTTGTTTGTGTCCATATTTTTAGTGCATAATAAACTGGAAATTCAGTGCAGCAATAAAGCAAACAGTAGAGGTAAAACAGCTGCAAAACACTATTTATAGCTCTTCTTTGTGAATATAATATATTTCATTACTTAAGATGGATTAGACGATTCTGGGAAATTTGTCTTGAGCTGGAGATATTTTCTCATAAAACGCAGCCTCCTAGCTGCATCGTCAAGGCTATTACCAGTGAGGACTCATCTTCTTTGTTGTCAGAAGCACTAGATTGGATAGAGGGTTCATTGTGTGGCAGGTGGACCGAATCCAGGCTTTATTACTGATGTAATTACACACAGCTGCGCCCCTTTAACCAGTCTACAGGCACAGAACTTGTAGCTTGGAAAAGAAAAATTCAGCTTGTGTTTGGTATACAGAGTCAAAGCTGTGAAAACACTCCAGCACACTGATATCCTCAGATCATTTATGACCATAAGAGCAGAGCTTCTTGGTTTGCGATCTGCTGCTTCAAATATACTTGTCAAAGTGACATCCCCCGTGTCCTCTCCTTTTACCAAAAGTAGAGATTAGGCCAGCAGCAGAGCTGACAGCAGCAGCAGCCAGGAACTGGCACCTAGTACTGAGGTGAACCTGTGAGCAGCCGCTTCATTTGACTTTGATTGACCTCTCTGTTGAGAGAGCTGCAGTTCCACCTGCAGCAAGCTGGAGAATTATCATTTCAAAGAAGTGCCCAGAAAAGGTTATCCCTTTGAACAAAACGCCTCCATACATACATCAAAGGACAAGCTTGACACTGCTCTTTGCGAAGGCTTGGTTACGACCAAAAGCCCGAGGGAAAGAACTAAGCTAAAGTTCTTACCTCTCAGATCCAAAAACCAGTCAGCTTTAGAGGCACTCCCTTTTACGATAGGAGCAAGAGTATAATCAATGGATGCAGTTTAATTTTGCTAACAAATTATGGTAAATGCTTATGAGCACAATTCTGCATGAGTGGTTGGCATTTTGTGACAAAGTAAAAGTGATAAAACTCTGGTGAGCTGGTTATTTCATCATAGTGTGAAAAAAAGACATTTCGTCAGGAAAATGCTGTACTGCTCGATATGGAAAAGCCCATAAGATAATGTATCAGCAATTTGTATGTTAATTCAACAGATCCTGCATGAGCTTCAAATATACTACACATTAGAGCTGAACAAATAGATCCAACTGTATTATTCGGGTTTTGCTTGCTGCATGGGACTGGAAAATTGGAGTGCAGCATGCTTGAGGCATCTAGTGTTTTAGCTCACATTTTCAAAAATTGTTCTCTCAGACTGAAAGAGACAGCATTTGACTTTTACAGGCTTTGAGCAATTCCTGCCAACTCCCTCTGCAAGCAACAAAAGTGCTTTGTTATTGGCTATAAAAAGAAAAAGACAGGTTTTCAGAGGAAAAATCTCACAAATTCTACCATGCATTTGTTCTTATCTTTAATGACCTTTTTTTTAATCATTTTTAATTAAAAAGGTAGGTCAGTTCTGACATTTTGAAATATGTTTTTCAGAATTAAAAATATTACAAAAACATTGATAAAAGAAATGTAGCTTTTATCAATTAGTCGATAAAAGCTACATTTACATGAAAAAAAATTGACAATATATTCCCAGCCAGTTAGGCTAGGTTAATTACCAGCATGATAACCAGCGTTAATTACCGACCTGATCACGGATTTCTCAGCTGGAAACTAAAAGTCCAATCTTTTCCCGACCAGTGAATGCAACACACACATTCCTACAAGGCATTGTGAATAACGACATATTTTCTGTTTATTATCACGATTTAGGCTTTCATTTTAATGATATAGTAATTAGGACCAAATCCAGTTATTGCAAAATGACATAACCTTTGTAGCAAGTTATTTTAGTTGTATTTTTTATATACATCTTTGTGCCATAAACTGAAAGGTGTTACTGTTCTGGTACATTTTCAGTGATATTGGTTGAATCATTACAATAACAGAGTTGCTGCATACTGCCCAAAGCAAACAGTCCAAATGAAAGAAAGAAAGTGTAGTTGTTGTTTTCTATTCATAAAGGTGGAACAACTGCAGAGAAGTTCAGAGGTGACACTGACAGTAACTCCTGTACATGTGATCCCTGCATGCACCAGTAATGATCTTACTTCTGGATAGCCACTGATTGAAAAGATATTCTATGGTTGAAGTGTTGGGTTAAACTGTTCATATGTAAATAAAATTAAAGGGGTTTACCTTAATGTTTGGCTTAAAAATAGAAATACTAAGCTCTTATTTTGCATTCTGTCAGAGAAATGTATCAGATCTTTTCTGTGAGAGATGCTGTAGGCAGAAACTCAACAACTCCTCCTTAAATAATTTAGTTATTGGATACCTGTGGAGCAACAACAAAAAAAAATCTCTCTTCAAAAACAGAGAGAAATCAACTTTCTTTTCAGAGAAATGTGAAGCTTTGTTTACAGAAAGATATCTTATTTTGTTTGAATGATCAGAAATGAGTTTTACATAGAATAAACATGTTGAACGTAGTAGTTCAATTGATCCAGAAATTTGAATTTAAATATCTGCAGATACGGATAGTCTACAACGCGACAATTCTTCCCTTTCATTCTCTGCCTGTCTTCCTGTCCATTTACTGCTGAATAAAGGCCATTAGTGCCACAAAAACCTTAATCCAACAATTTCCAATCATAAGGCAGAATGCACTGCCAGATCTTGTGTACATTCCCTTCACAACATTTTCTGCTTGCTATTCTCTTCATCATTTTTCTCATAAATTGCCAGCATCTAAAACGTAACTTCAAGAGAGTAGCTGGCTTTTGACGTACTGTATATACCTCACTCCAAGTTCCCATGATGACCACAAAAAGTCGGTCTTACATGACAAGGTGAAGGGCTGGCACTTCATATTGATGTGTCTGACTTTGTGTCAACTCATCTGCTAGGAAGGTTATCTTTGTCAGCTGTCAAGTCCACAAAAGTCTTCCTTTTTTCCCAATTTCTATGAATGTTCAGTCCCCAAGAGCTGGTCAGTAGGAGTCAACCTTGACCTCCCTGTTGGAGTCTTTGCTTCTACAGACTTCTTGAAGACTGCCTGACACATATTGATGAGGTCATAATACAAACCAAGTTTCTTATAAGATGTACTGTAGTTTTCCCATATAAGGCTATCGATGGCCAGGAGGTCAATTAAGCACATGTGTGACCTGTTTTCTTCTTTTCCAGTACATTACTATCTGTGTTTTCTGCTCAACATCCACTGAACAACATTAAGGTCATAGCCAATCAAATGCTGAGAAGAGCGTATTTTCACCAAAAGTTGGCTCTGACCCTCTGGACAGACACAATTTTAAATCGATTAAAACAGTAAAAGGAGCAAAAATCATGCTAGAACCCTCAGCAAGATAAAACAAAAGATTGATAGCTTTTTAAAAATGCAAACTCCTGTGAGATGACAATACCATATCAAGTGAGGTTGCAGGAAAATGAAGAACAAAAATTTGCACAAAAAGTTGCAAAAAAGCAGGTTTGTCACAAATAATTTGGAGTTTCTTTCCTCATGGAAATCCCCCCTCCTATTAACAAGAGGAGGTCCACTGTAATATGATCAAAAGTCTTAGCATTTCTTGTCACTGTCATATTTCTACAATATTCCTTCACCATGGATGAATAAAATATCAATAAAGAGAGAACCCTAGGGGTGACTACTGTAAAAATTAGTGTTCCGACATTGTTTTTCTTAATTATTTTAGTCATTTTAAAAAATGTTTCTTAACACTGCTAAACTATATTACTGCCATGATTGTTATGAATAAAGCATTTAGACTATTATGACATTCTGTAAATATCACTAAATTCACATTTACCCCTTTTATCCCAAGTGTATGTTTAATACACTTGAATGTTTAATAATATTGAATTGTGTAGCTGTGCACTTTATTGTACCTGCTAAGTGCACCAGTATAAAAGGTCACTTTGGAGCTCTGATGGTGCAGCAACACCAGGTGAAGCATAATTAACAAAGCATTGAATACACAGTTTAAAAAAAAATCTTGGAATAAACATCTTTTGGTTTGCAGATCAATCATTTTAGCACATGTCTCAGAGTAGTTTTTTCACATTGTCACTTCTCCTTTTTAGCAGCATGTTTGCTCACTGCTAGATCTGGCTGGTTCAGAGGCGGTGTCCTTGGAGAAAATATGTGCAGTGGTCCAGCCAGGTTCTCTCCACTTTGTGTATTATACAAAAGCTGGCAGATGAATGGAAATTCAATCACATCTCCTGGTGGGAAAAACTCCCCGAGCTGCATCTGAGCTCTGTTGTGACTGCCATGAACAGCACAAAGACTACACTGACCAGGGAGAAATACAAAGGAGGCACTGCTGATCTTCAGTTTGTCTAACAAACATATCCATATTTTTACAGGAGTGTAGATGGGCTACTCCAGCTCACATTCTGTCTTGCTGCATTCTTATTAACAGTTCTCCCAGGTCTTATAACCCAGTCGGATGCTAATGTAGATGGGTGAGATGGTGTGTGGGCTGCATTCTCCCATGCTGCAAAGAAATGCTAATAATTTTGCCTCTCTGTGGCTTTTTCCACTTGTGGTGTTTCTTCAACCCCTAATGTAGATTTTAATGTCACAAGGTCAGGAAGAACACTCATTTGAAAGTACTTCTAGCCAAAGCTATTACTTGGGTTATAACTTTCATAACAAGGCACATTTATGATGCCAACACAACGTTCAGTAGAATCTGATTTTCAGTGAGAAGTATTTACTGCACAGATAAAATATAAAACATCTCAATGTATTACCAAACTCCTGTATGTACAGTACAAACCAAAAGTTTGGACACACCTTCTCATTGAATTCAATGAGAAAGTGTGTCCAACCTTTTGGTCTGTACTGTATGTCAGAAGGACCTTAGTTACATTTCAGCTACTTAAGCATTTCAGTTACTTAAAGGGTAACATATAAATGGAAACTGATAAAACTTCATCAAACCGAAAAACGTGTATGAACATTTGTGACTGTGAAAAGGTTATTCTTTTACTTTAAAATGCCCGGACAGCCATTAAGAGGCTCTGGCAGATTTACACGGTGCCGAGTGGAACATGGGACGAATGTAACTGATCCTGAAAGCAATACCATATGGCGGTGTGGGCGACATCAAAAAGAAAAGCAGGTCTGATGGCCGAGGTGCCGTTTGATACAACTTACAAAGTGGAATTAAGATCCAATCTGGGTTTCGTCAAATGAAAGAGGAAAATTTACAATCTCTGCTTCAGTAGAAGTTTTGAGGCAGTGCACACATTAATAAAGACTGCCTGGAAGAAAATAACGCTTATATGAGGAGGAATCAAATTAAGATCCCCACACTTTTTATAAGAAACAAATGATCAGATCATGTAAAACACAGGAGAATATTAACATCTGTTAAAATCCAGTAATCACCACTGTCTTGAAAAGCAAGAAGTAGCAAAATATATTGAACCACCTCCCCCCAAAAACAAAAAAATTATACTCATGCACTTAACCATAACAGATTTTTTTTCTTTTTAATTAAGTGTCTTAATAAATATTGGTGTACATAGTTAGGGATGCACCACTTAGAAATGTGTGGCTCTGTTAGCTGTACAGTTCTGACCTGTGGATTTTACCAAAATTTTGACAATGTGGATATTTTAAACAGTTTTTAGAATCTACAATCAAGTATTAGTGTGATTAGTGCAGCTTGCATAACATTTTTGCAATGCAAGTTAGTAAACAGAAAAAGTTGACACCACTCCATTGCTATTGTGAATCTCAACCAAGACATTTTTTATTCAAAACATCCATATTAGATATTGCCGTAGTTCCTTCAGAGTGGGTTTTGTTTGGTCATGTTTTCTCAGAATTTATGAAGTGAGGTTACAAGGAAATGTAGAACGGTCCAGGAAAAGAAGAAGCTCTTTGCTGTGTTTTTCTCCCAGACTTTGGTAAATGGAGCTGAAGCACTCTTCCTCATTTACTGTAAGTGCTCTCACTGTGTGTCTAGTACCAAGGAGGAGGACAGAGTGCACTGATTATGACAAAGGACTGAATCTAATCAATAAAATGCTAGTTGCAGGGGATCAAAGTACCACACTAGAAGTGACTTTATTTGCTTTATCTACGATTTACCTTTGATCTTATTGGGAATGCAGGAGTTCCCACTCACACTTGTTTCCCACTCATGAAAAAAAAAAAAAAAAACATGAAAATGTATGGTTTTGGTGATTCAGGTCAAAATCCCGTCTTACATTGAACCATAAATGTTAATTTGGTTGATATCCATTACATGTTTCCAAACAAGGCTAAGTCACTAAAATTTGATGAAGGACCAAAATGTATTTAAACACAAAGTAGGGGCAACTTTTTGTCAGCAATGTTTCTGGCAACTGATTTCTGTTGTCATATAAATTAGATATACACTGCTCTTTTATCAGAGTTGGGAAGCAATTTAACTTGCTTTGATTTTAGAGAGGGTCTGTAATTTTCCATTTGAATTACTGGAAACAAATGAAAATTTAAAAGCTTTGTCAAATTCTAAACACAATAAAAAAAATACTTAATGTACCATTTCTAATTTTAAAAGTGATAATGCATGATGGCGAGTACAACAAGCATTATACTCATAAAAGGCAAATTTTGTTGTGCCCTAAATAGCCTGTAGCCACATTAGGCACAAACATTGAGCAATTATTTTGACAGTTAACATTTCACATGAGCAGTGCACTCAAGCTCCACTTGCAAAACAACGTCATAGATATTCACTGTGGTTCATTGCTCAGCTCATTCGTGCTAATTCTGATCGCTTTTCATGTTATTACCTCAGCATAGCATTTAGTTTCATGATTTCCTGGATTTTTTTTCTGATTGGAGGAAACATTAAAATTTTAAGTGGCCCGCCATAATACCAACTTGAATTATAGAATCTATGGATGAAGCTAAAGATTAGGGCAATAAAGTACTCTTAAAATGTCTAAAACGTATAACTAGAAACATCCTCAGAGCTGGTTAGAAATCATAAGAAGGGTTTGATTGTTGTAATGCCAATAAATATGTTTCCATTGATCTATTGAGAAGAGTCTAAATAATTTTATGTAATTTTATACAAAAAGTAAATAAGTAAAAAATTATTTTTTCAACAATAATAATTCTCTTATATTCTTTTATTACATTTTAAGAAATGCCTGTCTTATTTTCTGAGAAAAAGACTTCTTGGTTGAATAAAAACAATTTTAAATGCAAATCTGCCAGTAGTGTAAGATCCAAGCATGCTTTTGTTGACTACAGTGCATGACAAAAATGTATAATTATATTTACTTTGAACAAAATCCAGAACTACGAAAGCCTCCCAAAACTAATCTCTGAATGAATATGGAAAGATTGCAGTCATAGCACTGCAGTGGGAAAAGGGTAGATTCCAGGTTTTCTCTGGTCTGCTCGATCTGCATGGCTTCTCTCAGAGTAATACATCTGCATTAGTGTCAGTTTCTTTAGGCATGTTTGCATGCTGAGCTGCACCTCAGGGCAGAGCGACAGATTGCTTATCCACACGTTGGTATAAGTATTTGGTCCCAGTGATAAAAAAACTCAATTCACATAGTAATTTACATTTCTTTATGTGTTTTTCTTGTTTGTGCAGAAAATATAATTAATATGCAAAGAGAATACAAACACATAAAACAAGAAATATAGTAAAATACATAACATGTTAAAATTTTGCCTCACTAAATGTATTTATAATGGGGCTGTTGACAAAATTCACCCGAGATGATAGTAACAACTCAAGTTATCTGCATATGGAAAGAAATGACTAAACTTAGTACAAAATTAAGTGAAAATTAAATAAAGCGGAATGACAGTCTTCATTAATTTAAAACGGATTTAGAAATGCCTTTGCAATGACAACTTCTCCTGTGTCGAGTAACTTGTTTCATGGATTACATAGGTCGGATTTTGACCCGTTGTACTATAAAAACTTCAGGTCTTAACGGTTCTAGGCCCTCTTCAATAAACTCTGTTCTTCAATCATTTCTATAGATTTCCAATTTAAATCCAATTATTTTCTCTGAAAAACCAATTGAGAATTTTCTCAGCTGCGTTTTGGGATGATTTCACTGCAAAACCCATGATGTTTCCATCTGGATTTTGAGTTGACATGCAGCGTCATTTCTGCTCTAAACATGGTGTGTACACTGACATCCTAGAGCTAAATTTTGGTCTTAAATATCTAAAGTATTGCCTCCCACTGACTTGAGCAAATTCTGAACAAGTTTTAATATGTTACTTTCTTCAGCAGTGGAGTGTTGTGCAGCGAGCACGTATATAGACCACTGTGAGTGAGTAAATTATTTTTACTAAAATCCGATTTTAATTCCACATCTTTTGTCCCTTTAGAAACATTATTTATTAAGAAATATGTTGACGTGATTGATGCTTATTTCCTGCTGCATGTAAATTAATTATCCATGATACCAAGATATGAATTTATGACACAATTCCTTCTGTTTGATCAGAGAGTTTGTTAAAGTCAGGGGTTATGAAAGTAGGTAAGCTCCACTTTTTGAAACATCAATCCAAAGCAAAAACAGCTTTCAGCAGACTCTTGAGCAATGCAGACACTGCTACAGTGGGCTTAATTGGTGTAGTTAGAAAAAGAACGACAAAGATTTGAATTTGAATAAAACTGTTGCAGTTGGTGGCTGATGAAATAAAAAACATCACAACTTAAATCCAGCTAAATGCAGGATGATCTGGGAGGGATAAATGTGGTTAATAAACAATAAGACATTACCTATTATTTATAGATTAAAAATTATTTTTATTGCATTGGAAATTTTGCAGCATTATGGCCTTGAAACATAATTTTCAACATAAAGTATTCTATTAGAGAGCTGGATTAAAGATGATACGGATAAGCAGCCATATTATCTAAAAAGAGCTAAAGGATAGCAGTCTCTGTCACTGATGATGAAAGATCATACAGCACCACTAAACAGACGAGTGACTTCCAGCTTCCCAGCTCGCCTACAGCTTATAAAAAGTATCCTGAGGAAGTCCACAATCAATGAAATGTCTGTTTTGGTCTAGTTGTCATTTGGAAAATCAATGACCTCACCAATTCCAGCTAACTGTTTTCCAATCTGTCTCTTCTAATCATCCTTGAATGGGTGCAAAGAAAAATCTCGTTCCCTCTTAGCCCAACTCTGCTGTGGCTACCCAAACAAGAAAGTTGATGTTTGTTTTGTACAGTAATTGAGCAACGGTGGGCTGTTATTAATTATGCTAATCACTTTCCATATGCACTTAGGAATAAACAAACAAGGATAAGCAGGAGAAGAAAGGCTATAATCTATGAGCAAACTTACCAAGTGACTAATACAGGGGATAATCAAGAGCATTTCCTCCAACTGTTAATACTTTAATAAACCAGGACATTTAGAGCTTTCAAAGTAATCCGCAGTCTAGGTCCTAATTAATGTTCCTGATAAATACAGTCCGCTACAGAAGTGTCAAGGGACTAATTAGATCACTGAAAGAAGAGTCACTAAACATGCAATGATATCACATGGGACCATGAAGCTAAAAGAAGGGGCACCCACTCTCTCATGTGGCAGAGACCAAACTGGTTCAGCACTGAGGAAATCTCTTCATCAAGAGGAATCCACAGGGTGATGTAATTACTCAAGACCCAGAGAAATGAAGGCAAACAGCAACAAGGGTTTTGAGGGTGTGAAAAAGTCAATGCGGTGTGTTTACACAGCTCTCAGTCAAATTTTTTCCAAGCCTTCCCTTTGAATTTATATGACTGATGTACAAACAGATGGATGGCTGGATAGGTGGATGTAGATATTGAAGAACTGGTAGATTGATATATGTCTGGAAGTTAGGAAAAAAAATATTTTTCATACTTCTCCAGATCTGGAAAATATTCCAATTCCAGGTTTTACATAGAGACACATTGCATTTCCCACCAGGTCCACTTTATCACATGACTTACATCAGCACCAGGGAAGGACAAAAATCTTGAGATACAAATTTAATGGAAATGCCATTGATGTTATGATGAAAAGTGTTTGCAACCACTGCAAAAAAGAAAAAAAAAAAATCCTTTAAGGCCTTTACATATACCCTACAGCAATCTCTTGGAGAGCAATATGAAGGAATAAAGCCCGTATTGACCCTGCGACCTCTGGAAGTGCACTCTATATTACCATTCTGCATGCCTGTGCTTTGACCTTTTCAAATCCCTCTTTAAAGGTTGCGTGTTCCTGTGTCTGTGGGCTGCGCAGGCTCTGTAGGGGGAAGCTGACTGAGCGAGTGCTCCTCGCCCCTCCAGAGACTGACCTACAAAGCTATTGTATTAAAAGAGTCATATTTATCACTGCTCTCCACACCACAACTGTTCTACCTGCAGCATGACGAACAAAAAACCTTCCCTAAACTCAAGAGCTCCTCTGTTCAGCGCCCTGAAAAGAACGTTAGGCATGACTGGTTTAAAGCATCTGAGAACGAGGCCTATCGCTTGGCTGCACTGAAAAGTGAAAATGGTATTTAGAGGCTTCTGAAAGTTTAATCAGGCTGTGTTAGATCTGGGCTTCAATGGATAAAATACATATGCGCTAATGTACTGTAGCACGCAAAAGTATCCAGAGTCCTTACACTTTGTCCCATTTTATGATGTCAAAACCACAAAATGAAATGAATTTAACCGAGTTTATTTTTGGCAAACTGACACAATGGAGAACATAATTATAAAAGTAGATGGAAATTGATACATGGTATTATAAACACAAATCTAAAAGGGATGATTTTCTACTTGTATTCAGTTCAACTAACTGTTTGCAGAAGTCAAACACAGCTAATAGTTTACCTGTAAACTAAACAAAGCTGTACTGTGAAGGCCTTAGAGACTTTGAAGAGAACATCAAATAGCAATTGATATCTTGGAAAGCAAGGAATGCAGCAGACAGATCAGGGATGGAGTTGTGCAGAAGCTTAAAGTAGGGTGTGTTAGGGTATGTTTGAATCATAGTGTGGCTGCTCCCACCATCTTTTATCAAACGCCTTTTCTTTTTGTTACGTCTTTTATCACTTAAAATGAGTCCACAAACTATCACTACTGCTTCTACATCGTCATCGACGTTTGATTATTCTAAATTCACGTATGGTATGTTGGGGGTTTTACTGGATTTTCTTCTGGAATCGGGATGTTTGTGAGTGGAATCGGTTTGTGTGTGGTGTGTTGCTCCTGCCTTGTGGCTGGACACACGAACCGATCGAATCTGTTGTACTTTTATCGGCTCTGTGGTCACAGAAGTTTGGAAAATCGGCCAACAATCCTTAAATCGTGCCGTGTGAACCAGACCTAAAACTCACAAGCTCTACTCCTCTCATCTCGACCACTGCCCTAACGCTCTCTGACTCTGGTCGCTATGGTAACGTTCATATATCCCTTCAAAATAAGATACCGATGGGCCACAAAAACGAACATTTTACTTTCGTGAAAATTTTAACTCACGATAACAACTAATGAGCTTGTTTCTCTGCAATGAGACGGTCCCATCTGGGAATGACGAGAGACAATGACACCAGAAGTGTTGCTTATGCACAGGATGGTTGGTCTCTACGTGGTGAAGCTGTTTGAAGCTTCTTTGCCTCATTAACGAGCCGGTCACCATATCATGCAGAGTGGGCTTGGAATGTGGGAATCACCCACCGGGATAAATCCATTCTCCTGTCTCTTCTCTGGGCCTTTCCCCTTCGCAAAGAAACTTTCCAAAGACATCTGATCTGTTTCTTACTCATTTTGCTGCTTGTGGGATCAATGTTGGCGCGCAAGACGTAACCGAGAGAATCCGGTTAAAGGATTTTCAAAATAAAAGATCCTCCAGACTCAATACATAAAACGGAAATATTTCATTATTTCTTGCGCGGCCCGGTACCAATTGGTCCACGGCTGGTACCGGTCCATGGCCCGGGGGTTGGGGACCACTGAATTACACAACATGGAGTGTTGGATTCTTTAACCAAGATTCTTTTCTTGGTTAAAGACTCTTCAGTCAGGAAGAATCCAAAGATTCTTTAGCCAAAAATCAAGAACTAAAACATGACTTACTCCAACTCTTAAATAAGGATTCAATGTCAAAAATGAATATTGTACAACTACATGTCTTAAAACAAAAATCAGTCAAAAGTACTAAAAGTAAAGTTTTTAGCTGCAGATAAGAACTGTCAAAACAACCCCCAGACGATGACCTTTCAGGTTTCGGATTTCATCTTGTGAGTCACTTAAAGCTGAGAAGAAGACAGATGATGAGGGACTTCGGGAAAGAATGAAAATCCAGTTGCATCTCTGCCATCAGCCCCCATTAACTCCCATGCTACTATCCTGCTGTGGCTCAGTGGGCGTCGTCTGTATTCCTCCATCAGTTCCCCCAAAATAGAAACTGCTTCATTCATATGAGCACATCAAACAAAAAAAAAACTTATCCTCTTTTTCAAGTGACCACAGAGGAGGCCATATCATAGTAGGCAGCCGCTCTGATTTAGCAACCAAACAAAACAATTAGCAGGAAACAGTCTGTAATCAAAAGTCAAGAGGCACAAGGCAAACAGAGCCACCGGTTCCCTGTACGTCCCCCAATAATCTAATTAAGATACTTACTGGAACTGTGGCAAGCTAATGAGAGGGCTATGACTCATTTGCAGTATGAGCACTCCCTCACTTTATCTTTGTGTGCTGAGACAATAGAATTATTTCCACAAATGTATGTTTAGTCTCAAATCCCCTTTTTTGTTGCTCCTGAAATCATTTTGTCTTGCATACTAAATCTCCTGGGCTTATCTCTCTGTTGATCTGAATGCTAATTCCTGCAACACAGAGACACAACATTTTGATCATTAAAAACCAAGGTTTATTGAAACATAAACTAAACCAGGACATCATCATGATAATGGCATTTATTCTACTCTGTACAACCAAACTTAAAACTTCTAGGAGATGTGCACAGGGGAAATGTAAAGGTGCATGAACCTGATTTCACAAGCCTGATATCATAATAGTAAAGTAATATTTTGGTGATGTATCTTTTGATTTATTTTCAGTATTTATTATGAAGTTAACACCTCCCAGCAATTGAATATTGAATATGGCAAACATGTAATGAATTTCAGTTGTTCTACTTTGATTCACTTTCCCACAGTTACATCATTTGGCGAGATTAAAAATTATTTAAAAAGTATTGGTTTACAGAGATATCAGCTGGGGTTCAAATCGCTACTGGACAGTATATCAACACAAAGAGCCATCAGTAATTGGGAAAATATACAACAGTGAACTGACACAGGAAGACTGTTTATGCACTAGCCATGCTAAGTAGTCAGTTCTTTGGGAAAGGGAAGTAGCACAGCAAAGAGCAAGGAGAAGGATGTGAGCAGCATGTACAAGAGGGCGATCGGCAGGGCTAATACCCTCTTCCTGGCTCTGATTGGTTGTTTCTGACCGAGCAGTGTATTTCTGCTGATGGCAGTAGGGCAAGAAGGGAGGCAGAGGAACTTGATATTTTTCACAGATTATCTCTCATGTTAGATTATCAGAGTGTAATAATAGTTTTAATACTTTAAAAAATATGTTTGTAAAAGTTACATATTAGCATATTAATTGTAATTAAAATGAACAAACACATAAAAAAACAGAAATGTCTTTGTCAATCCGAAAAAAGTTTTAGGTGTACATATTGCTTAAATGTATCAATCTGAATGGTAATTTTAATGACCAAAACAACAAAATAAAATTGAATAAAAAATAAAGTTTTCTTGGAAAGCAAACAAAACAAAAGGCATCAAATGGACTTTAGTTCGGGCCATGCTTATTTCTAATCCTAAGATTTATAAATTGAGTAACACTGGTGAGCTGTGATACTTCTCTCTCCACAGGGTTGTGTAACTGTTCCTCTGTTCTGACAAGCAGCGTATCAGCGACCTACGCTCTTTGGTACCTAAACATTCAGGGACTCATGCTGACAATAGTGCAGTCACTGCTGTGTCCCATGTGCATCCTGTCTGCGCATGAATAAAATCTTTTATTCATGCATTGTATGCTCAGTTTGTCTTGGCCAATGTCCAATGGTGTAATGTGGGTAAAAAGGTTTGTGTTTGTTGGACGAAGCACAATTAAAAAAAATCGAGGCAGACAGAAGGTTGTAAGAGGTTCTAATACGTCATGCTTTGTGGTGCCTGTAGGTCACCAGGGTCAACAGACAGCTTTGCTGTTGTAGTCTGCGCTGTGCGAACATAAAGAGAGCAGGTTGCTCTTATCATCAAGACATTGAAAAAGTAGTTGAGAAAAGATCAGAGCAGCATGAGGGGAGTGCAGACCCAAGAGAAATACCTTTCCGGCTTTCACTTTTCCAGATAAGACACAAAACCTGACAGGCCTTTCATTCCTGGCACTTGCTTGTTTAATCTGACACAACTTTGATGTGTTTTTGCATTGTTAATATCACAGTTCTTTTTCTATTTTTCTAATTACGATATTGAAGATCTGCTGTTTTGTGCTGCAAGTCACTGAAATTCAAAATGTAAAGATGCTGAAATAAGAAAGATTTGAGAGGCAAATTTGTTTCATAACAGATGTATAAAGTTACATTCACATTGACTCATTTATTCCTTCTGTTCCCAAGCAGTCATGATGTCATGAGTCATGAGTCATGATGCTTAAAGACTGAAGCCTTTTCTTTAGGCAGCTAATGTTGAAAAGTAAAGGAGTAAATTTCAATGGTTTCAGAAGTTCTTCACTGCAAAAAATTAGGAAAAACAAGGGGTGACACATGAAAAGAAAGCAGGTTAGACATTTTTATACAGAGAAATGATTTCTCCCTTACTATGCAGACTTATCCTTGTGAACTACTTGCAGTGTCCCCTTTCCTGACATCAAATGATGTGGGATACAAAGGTCGGCTTCCAGTGGAGAGCAGAAACAGCACCACTTACAGCACACCATTAGGCGTTTTTGCTGTGTCTGAGCTGTACATATACCTCTTTGTTGTCAATAGCAAGCTGAAATTTTAAAAATCAGAGAAGAAATTATAGTGACCTCCATTAAATTGCAAATAACATATTCTAGCACCAGAAAACCTATAAATCTTGAACGCATGAAAGTATGTTAAAGCATACAAGGAAACGATAAAATACACTTTCCTGACACAAAGAGAGACTTTCAAGTCACTCTGTTAAAACTGAAATGCATTACTACATATAGATGATGTGCCATCTGGAACTAAAAAAGAACACCTGTAAACAGAAAAAATGGATTGTTGTCTTGATAAAAAAGATCATTCTACCAGGAAATGTCAAATGGATGAGTGACGCAGACAAAGGATTTGCTGCAGAGAAATGATGAATTGAGCACTCTAACTTTCCTTAACAGACCAAATGGGATAGATTTGTGAAAGTAAAGATGATGGACCTCTCTTCATCCACCAAAAACAGTGTCCATCCAAATCTCTGGACAGGGTGCCAGTTTATTGAGTCTCCACGTTACTACTGACAAACAATATTTTTTCCGACTTATTCTTGGCATATAAATAATTGCCTCTGTTAATAATATTACTGATGTCTATACAGTGGCCATTGGGTTCTGCTTGCTGTTCTGTTCTTAATATTGTCACTCTTCTGTAACTTTCATCTTTGACCTTGCACTTGTTTTTTTCAAAATTTTTCAGCATATGTTTGGATTTTAGAGTTGAAAATAAATGAAGCCACACAAACCCAAATAACCTAAAAATAACTGCATATGCAGTTTATGATATATGCCACAAAAATATTACTGAGGCTGCATTTATTATCAACACTGAGTTTCAATAACAATATATTAGCGCTTAAGGGCTTGAGCATTCATTACTATTACATAAAATTTAGCCTGCTAGCCTTAAGAAAAACATTTATACAAAAGTAACTGTGACAAATGCCAGAATCCCTCTGGACAAAACTTTAAATCAGTAGGAAAACCTCTCTGTCAGCAGACTCCAATTAATTCTGACATTCTGTATAAAGCAGCTTGAAGCAGTCAATGAATGTGTGTGTTTATGAATATGTATTCTTTTATGGTGCCAATTATGCACTGGATAAACATCCATGATATGCTTTTCACAAGCTTAAGTGTAGTCACGCTATTACTAATTAGCTGGTTTATATGAGAGACTCAGATTAAGAGCAAAAAGCTGTGGACGTCCCATTGGTCCAAGGCTAGGGCCCATATGCGAGACTGAATGTGTAGTAGGAATAATAAATCTTCTCACATGTTTTACACTTCAGAGTCGTTCAGGTTTACCGTTTAGTGGATTGGGCTGCTGAGAATCCCGGGAGTGGGGAGGGAGGAGGAAAAAAAAAAGAAGCAAACATCTGTTACACATTTGGTGAGCCGATGGTTGATGTGCTTTAGACAGTATCATTAAAACGCTGAAGGTTATGGCTTGTTATAGGAAGGTCCAGCTATCCAGGTGTCAGGAAACATTTACTGAATTTCTGAAAGCTTTGTGAGAGGAAAGATTTTGAAGTTTTACTGAAAAAAAAACAAGACAGGCATGAAAACCCTCACTACCTAAAACTACAGGAACGCTTCCAGAATGAGGATTAAGGTTCAACTTCCATCTGTGTGACTGACAGATGATTACTTAGCACACAATTATAATCCGTTAAAAGCTAATAAAAGCGCCATCGTGCTGTTTCAGCATAAGGCAAACCAGGCTGTGGCGGATGGTGGTTAGTTTCCACTGATTGGCTGTTTTGGCTGATGAGAGACAGACATCATATCTACAGCACACGTTCCCCAAAAGTGTCTCAAGCTTAAAGGGCCATGGGTCAGAGCCAGGATCACATCAATCACACGTCCACTGCAAAGCCTTCGTAAGCTAATCTGGTAACTAATTGGGTGGTGTGGAATGTGCTGCAGTCTTAAATCAGTTTATAAGCCTCATAGACGTTACATTGGTTTTAACTGCTCTGTTGAGGCGAGAGCAAGTCCCATATGTCTGCTTCAATGATTTACTGCATTAAGGAATGAGATCAAGAGGGTACTTCTGTTTGAAGTTTCTCAACAATCTGAGAAAAAAAAATACTGATAGTATAAAGTTCCAACCACATCCACATAGTGCTGCTAAAACTGTCAGTGGCAATGTGAATTTGGGCATGTGCTACTTCAGGACAAGGTAAAGTCGCTTTCATCTGTTTGGACACCAGCGCATCGGGGAACTCATTAGGAAGTCTGCCTCACAAACTAAAAACTCAGCAACTTTCCAGTTCTGCCAGGAAAGGCTATGGGTTATTTCACCTCTCTGCCAATTTGCACCTTCATATAACACCAGCGTGTTGCCAATTCAAACATTTTGTACAAGACAGGAAAAGAATTTTGCACCGGTGTACGTAAGTGCATAGGTTAATTTCTCTTACAACCTGTTAGATGAATTATAAATATCAGTAATGTTAAAAAGACCTTTTAATTTTATGAAGATTTTCTATTTAACCAGAATGTCATTAATTGGAGGTCTGATTCTCGTTTGGGCCAATTGACTCCCCTGATAAATCCAAAATAACTAAGTTACATCCTGTTGGTAGACTCCAAATGTTTCACAGGTCAAAACAGGTATGAAACATCACTAAGATGAATACACACTTATCCATGGACTTGTAGCAGACAGCTCATTTTCCCATATATTCAATGTTTTAAAATCTAATTTAAAACAAACTACTTTTGAGTTATGAATAATTTTGAAAATGAATGAAGCTTAATATTTACCATATTAAAAACTTAATCTGTCAGCACCTAGAAGAGGTGTGGCATATAGCTTACATATTGGCTTTTTTAATTCCTGAAGAGACCACACTCCCAGATTATAAGTCTAGGTCAAGTTGTTATGTTTCATATAAGTAAAATCTGAAGTTTTGCTTTTCGAACTCAGATGCAACTCAAGTCTGAAAGACAAGTCATCTTTATACTAAAATCATCAAACATCTGTATGAGACCTGAACCTAAATTAGCATCCATGCCCAACAAACATGAGTTCACTGCTATCCATGATGCTCCACCTTATATTTTATTCAGAAAGAATACCTAATTTACAATGTCTTTTTTTCTGACTAAGACGTGTGAATCTAAATCCTTTAGCATACAAATATGGAGGCTGCATTGGGAACAAAACCACGTAACACCTCCACAACCATGAATAATGCTGAAAAGTAAACGGAAATGAGACATCTTATCACTATTCTCCAGTGAGAGAAGAACGGAGAAAGAGCTACAAAGAGCTAGAGGTTCAAGATGCATTAGGAATGTGCCAAATACAAATTTGTTTTATTATCAGTTTTTCTTTTTTTTTTTTGTCTGAAGCTATATAAACCTATCACAAATGTTGTGCTGTTATCTTTACTTCTTGGATGTACATGCGAGCCTAGAGGGAGAAAATATTTATTCACTTTCTAGCAGTGGATAATGGGCTGTATGCTTGAACCAATGAGCGTTCAGGAAGAGTACAAAAGCTCACACTGGAGATGAATCAGTGCTGATGATAACATGACCTGGATCCTGTGAACCAACTTCAGTCTCGGCTTTGCAGCCTGTCACATTTCAACATAAACCAATAACTCTGAAGATTAAGGGGAATATTCTGAATCTGCTCTGGGTCTGCAGCAGAAAGGTTGTCCTTCAGATCGCTCCTGTATGACACAAATCACAAACCAGTTCTATGAGACTTGGCCGCAAGCGCCGTCTTTAGAAGTGGATTGTGGGGAAACCTGATGTAAATGTGTGCAGCTGGAAGCTCATGTGGTTTTATTCATTCGGTCTAACTCACAAAACCTTTGCTAGGAGGTAATGTATGGATTTCTTTCAAAATTCTTATATTATCTTATAACTCAGCCCACGCACTAAATATTCAAACAAGCACTCTTTAAATGGATTCTAAAAAACTAAAGAGGCTGAGAAAGTGCAAAAATGATTTCTAGCAGTTCCAGCAAAAAGTTCCTACTTTTTGCTGGAACTGCAAAAAGACATATTATTTGTACAAGACAGGAAAAGAATAGACATATTACTATCTTGCTTTGAGTTATTTATTTGAACCATTCTTTTTAGTAGAATGACTGCACAACATAAATGCTTATATAGTGCTTTTCCAGTCATATTGACTGTACAAAATACGTTCCACTAGAGTCACATTCATCCATTCGGACTCACAAACACGTACACATTTATATACCAATACGTAGATTGGTGGGCAACTTGAGGGTTAAGTGCCTTGCCCAGGGGCACATTGACATGTAACAGGAGGAATCAGGGATCAAACCTACAACCTTCCGATTGCCACAGTCCACCACACATACATACGTGTATAAAGTCACGATAGTCATTAATGGCCCAAAGTAAAAGAACATACTAATAAATATATGAAAATCTTCGACCAAAATGGTCTAATTTCCTAAATTCTTTGACCTCTACCAAATATGCATGAATATTTAATATACAATCAAAATTTTAGAAGAGATCGAACATTTATTTTCCGTTTGTTAACTAAAATCTTAAAATAATTAATCTAAAACCACTATGCCATTTATTTATTTATTTATCTTTTTTGAATTACAGATTGTCTTGAGATTCAGAAATTTTGTTGTAAACTGTAAATGAAATTGCAGGGACATCCATATCCTAAGCATCTTATACACTCATATAAGATGATTTTTTGTGCCTAAATGCATTACTTTATAAATTCTCTTATCTTTTTGTTACATGGTTGCAGAGCAACTATAAAAGACTCAATCAAAATGCGAAGGTGTCAGGCCACAGATTAAATGAAACAGTTAGATACAATCCACAGGTTAAATCTATAATTTTCAAATGCTCAAATCAATGTGTGTCTGAACATTAATTATGCATGGGGCAGCCATGAACTCTTCTACAGTAGTTTGACTCTTCAAAATGCCCAATTTCCATCAGATTCTAGTCTGGGATAGCGTTTATGGAGAAGTACTCTAATGAGTGAGACACACTTACGACCAGACTATTCCTTCCACTTTATGCTTTTGAAATTACATTAACCTTTTTAGACACAATTTTCAGATGATTCTGAAGGCGGCTAAGTATTGCATCACTAATTGACTGCTTAGTGGAGGAAATGTGGTGGAAAATGACAAGATTATTAGATACAGAGCGAGAATGTAATGGAGTGCCAACGTAAGGGTTCACAGATAACACCTTCAAAAATGCCAACAAAAAGCAGTAAAGCTGCAGTGAAAAGCCAGCTGCATGATGGAAGGAAATAAACTTTGCCAGCATATGTTCACAGCCACTCAGACGAGGGCAAACTTACACCCACACAAGAAATCCACGTTTTGGAAGAAAATGTGAACAGAGACGATTATCTCAGAGACTGAGCTCAAGCGGTCTTCATTGCTTCTACCTTAAACATGTTTAATTCAATAAAAGCGTAATGTTATTTTAGCAAGAAAAAAAGCTGGCAGCTTAAAAACAGTATAGTTTTTCTTCCATCTCCCCCCCATCACATTTTTCTGTTTAACCCCCCTCCAGACCCTTACAGCAACACATGCATGTTTCATTCAGTGTTCAGTAGGCGGCTTGGGTTCACCCTCCTAACTCTTACCACATGTAAAGTCACTGGATCCATCCAGATCACCAGATAAAGCCTCTGGAAATGCTCTGCCAGTCCTTATCTCCCTTGTTAAATTTCTCAAATTAATATTAAATAGAGGACCAATCCACAAAGAATTACTGGCATGCCATATGACAGACTTGACACACCACACGCTTATAACTTTAAAGCAAAATCTAAATCAATTTAGATTGGGTATTGATAAAGATTGAGCTTGTGGTGGGGGGGAGGTGCCTTATATTCAGAGGGCATATTAAAGCAACGCAGAAGATAATTTTCATCTTCAAACACAAAGGAGGCCATCAAAGTCTAAAGTTCCACGCGATTCTCTTCAGAAAGAAGAGATTAAAACATTGAATGTGAATTGTTGATCATTAGTTTAATTGTTTATGCGACGGGGTCTGCTTGGAGTATATCGTCACACATTCATGTACACATTTTGAACTGAACATGCTTTATACATGCCATTCTTTAGCTAGCTGGATATGTCCATTAATGTTCCTCTTCATTAGGCAAGCCATCAGTTCCTTCTCAGCTTGCTACCAATCTCCGGAGGTTTCTTTTTCTTCTCAAAACTAACTGGTGTTTGAAGTTGTTCACAACTTCAAACCCTGTCAAGAAATAGTTTCAAAAGGAAAAAGAGCGACTCCATTGCATGGTGCTGCCACTATCACGGCTCAGTGTGAAGATGTTTTTTTTCATGCATGGTGTTGTTTTTTGTACCAAATACTCAATTTGCCAAGGCCTGAGACATTTTACAACAAAAATGGTTTGACTGGTCTAAACCAGTCAGACCATGATTAGTTGGCAATTCTTACAGCTATTTCAACATTGCTGCTCATCATTATTATCTATCTTATCTATTTTTTGAAACTCTGGCTTTAAAATAAGCAATGCAAATTTCAGAAAATTTCAACTTGATCGGGTTCTCTATCATTAGTATAATTGTGTGGAACAAAGATGCTGGGATGCTGGTTATGAAGTTTTCTATTTTTAAGATCCCCTCTAACAGATTTGTTTGTTTTTGAATTAGACATCATATATTGTCTATTAAAGCTGAAAACAATTTTAAATTACTTGGCATATTCCCTTCCGAACAGCACAGCGCCCCAAATAGGACTTAACTGGTGCATGCACACTTTTGACAGTCACTGCATTTTGGCAATCAAGTTGAAAATATGCACTAGCTCAAACAAAAGCGGTGCAGTCATCCCAATTTGTATCCAATAAGATGGCCACGAATGACTGCAATTACAACTGTTTACATCTCTGGCCTTATTGCCTTACTTGGCACTTTGCAGAAAAACAGGGAGCAGCCATTGCTGAATAGTACGATCCCTGCTGCAAGCAAAGATTGCTTTGAGCATAGAAAGACGAGCTAATTCTGAAATGGGCCATGAAATACTGTAGATTATCGCTGGTCACAGAGAGGAGTTAATCAGCTCGCAAAATGAATGATGAGGGGAGGTGAGGAGAGGACTCCCCCTCGCTTTCCCCATTATCTGATGACGTGCAGAGAGGCTACCTAGTGTGAGCACACAGACTTCAAGCCTGGGCAGTGGGCTGCGGCTCGTGCTGGGCGCCCCGCGCGTATCAGATAATTGGTAGAGCACCCCCACATGACGCTCTGTGCCAAGGGGACGACATGCAGAGAAAAACACACAACTTCAGCAGATGGTTTGCCTGATGAATAAACAGCATGGGAATAGAGACTGAGCAGCAGAAAGGATTGAGACCTTATCCACAATATAGGAAAAGCAGTAGTCGGGGAGGAAATGTGTTTGAGTGTGTCTGTAAACATCCTGAGTGGCATACAATACAAGAAAAGTGGAAAGATCTAAGTCTGACTGACAGCTGATCCGTTCATTATCACACGACATCGGTTTCTATCAGTCTTTCCTAACAATCCCAGGTGTCAGGAAATCAAACGACAGTTGAGCAGTCATGTGGAGAAAAGAAAAACAAATGTCGCAGTAATGACAAGACGCCATATATCGGGCTTTTGATGACACAATAAACAAGCAAACTGAGCAAAAGAATCTGTTGTGATGGCAACAATGGCAAAAAAGATATCATTACAGCCCCTCAGTCGCTTTATTTCACAGTACGGGTCAGGAAAAACAAAGTAACAGAACTGAATCAATGTGACAGGGTTAATGACTGTTTCTCTCTTCTAAACTCTGGCTGTGGAGCAGCTGGGCCTCGGGGAGCTCAGGTGACAGTTACACTTTCTGTCATACCCAGCCAGTCACACACCATTTCTTCACCTCACTTCAGCATTGCAACGCCACAACGCCTCCTCCCCTGATACCAGCACTCAGCTGCTGCAGCTCAACTCCCCACCTGAAGACCTCACAGGAACTAGGGATGCTTAATTTAAAATAGGTGACTGTTAACACTCTTGTTACTTCATTTGTGGAGAAATAATCAGGCCAACGTAAACTAGCACTCAGTTTTGGGTTTGTTTACTATTAATTACATGTGAGATGTCCAGATGCCCAGTAGGATCCCTCACAAACACAGGAGCAATTATAACTTTTAATTCTTGTGTGTTGTTAAGATGAGTTTCTATAGTTCTTCCTTGTTCAAAAACCTAATACAAATGTAACAATGAAGATCTAAATGCTTTGGAAGCATAGTAGTTATTTTTTCAGGTTAAACGTTAGCCACAATCAGTGCTAAAATAAGCCCCTTAAGACTATTTTGCAGTTTCTTAACAAGTGACTGATATTATCAAAAGCAAAATCTAAAATCTTTAAACAACTCAAAGTTTAATGGGATTATTCTGTACTGACCAGATATTCTGTCGAGGTTGAGATTCCTGAAATCTCTGAATTATTTGTGGGAAATTCTTGCAAAAAACATTTCTAAAATACTATTTTTAAAAACTAAGCTTGGAGAGGTGAAATATTTAGGCACAATGTTGCTCGACACATTATTAACATGCAGTTTCCCTTTTTATAATGGCTTGAAATAAATACATTAATCAATCAATACTGCTAATGAGACAGTATCTCAAAATGTTTAAATACCAAGTCAAATTTCATTATTTTCCATTATGAGGGAAATGTTGATGCATTTCCAACTAATGCTTCAAATTATTAATTCAAAGAGAGTCAGTTCTAACAAAGAATAAATTATATTTCCCCCATTATTCTCTGTGCAGCAATAAAGTTTGTAAGTTTGCTTCTGGCCCATACTTACCTGTTTTTATTCAATATTCACATAGAATATGAATACATTTCTAATCTTTGCCCAAAGGTTTAATAGGGACATGTCAAAAATTAACACAAGCAACTACCTCTTCATCAACCAGTTATTCATTTTTATGTGTATAATTACAGAAAATAAATTGGAGTAGCCCCTGTATAAAATTTAAGCTTAAAAGATTACACACAATTAAAAGTCTATATTAGAGTCATTTCTGCCTCTAGCATGACATTATTGCATACCAAAATACAATTATTAAGCTCTAAATGAGATGTCCTTTGCATTGCAATTAAAATGGATTTGCTGATCTCCTTCTGAAACTGTATTAGTGTTTTGTAGATGCATAACTGCAAACACTAGAGATTAAAGTGTGCAGTAAGTGGGTTAATGTGTGAATAAACCCCATGAGTGAGTGTTTGACCACACTTTGGAAAAGTTGCTGATTTACTGCAAAAGGCCATCTGTGCCATTTTTTCTGACCTTCATGGGGATTTGACTGTGACAGCGAGAAATACCCTCTGGCTAAGCTGTCTTACACATCTGTTTGTGCTTCTCTGTTCTGTATTATGCTCATGTCTTTTTCCATATGTGAGACACACAAAGGATTGCGGTATTACGAACCAAAGTAACCAAGAAAAAAAAAAACATTTCAAATGTTATTTATTTTCTTTAGCTCCATGTGGGTTACTGTTAAACTGTAATAGTTGGGTACACAGACACATCCTCCATTAAGCGTCGGTCCTCCCAGCTAAGGGGCCGGTACCTGATTATTGGTTGTTGATAATATGGCCCAACATCCACTGCTGTCAGGATTAATTCAGGTCACTCCTCTTTCTTTAATGTGTATATCAGACTTGCAGGGCAGATTCACACAGTCATTTCAGTTAGTGACCCAACAATTTCCAACACTGATGACAAGGAGTTGATTTCTAATGTGAAATGAAAGCGTTTTCTTCTTCTTCTTTTACTATCTGGAAATATTCAGCCTAACCTTCTCTGAAGCATATTGTGGCCCTTTTTCCACTAGCACCTAGTCAGCGCACCCCAACTCAACTCTATTAGGTTATAAGGACTTTCCACCTATAACATTTGTGCAGTACCTTGTCCTTTTTCAGTATCGACTTTGCTGGGGTTCAAGTTCTGTTGGGTTTACCATATAACATCATAAGTGTGTTAGCCACGTATTAGATGGGAATGAAGTCACTGGTTGTGGCACAAGAGCAAATCCCTTACAAGAACCACACCAAGAATTTGTACAAACTCACAACAGTGACTGAACTTTAAGGAAAATGACAACACTGAAAGTAATACTGTGGTTGAAGGATGGGCAGCAGACATTGTGGTGGTTCTTGTATTGTGTTGTGTTTGTGTTGCATATACTCATTGCAATACAAGTCAAACTTTGGGGCTGCTCTGGTATGATTACCTCACCCACATAAAGTCAAGGTGAAGGTAATAAAAGGGCTAGTGGTACTAATTAATTAATTCAGAGCCAGATCAGGCCCGCTTCTTAAAATTTCTGGAGTCATTATTTTAACCTACAGCAGGCAAAACATTGAAAAGATTTCCTCAGTGGTCATATGACACCTTTGAGGTTGCTGGAAAACATGCAGAGCACCCCATGAATACATCCTGTCTCTCAATATGGCAAACAATACTGCATTTGTTCATTTCACATGTTTGTTTTGTTTTTAACTAAATGTTCCTTTCCTTTCTTATAATGGGAGAACAACAACTACCACCACAAACTGACTGACCTAAAAATGCTACTGAATGGAACACGATTCTTTCTTTCTCTTTGGCAACTCTCTGATGCCTCTTCAGGGTGAGAGTGACCTCCTGATTTACTCCTCTGTGCCCTGGTTGGAGCACTTTGTCAATACAGACTCCACCACTCAGGAATACATCGACAACCAAGGACTGTCCACAGGCCAGGCTGGTCACCCTGAACGATATCCAAACAAATAACCTTTCCTGCTGCCACCATTTTACAACTATCTGATGAGACTTCCTGCCAGAGGATGACAACAACACAGCGCAAAGGGAAACATGTCCCCTATTCTGTTCCCTCTTACATTTCAGTTCTGTGACTATTTTACTTGATCGAAAAGAAGCCATCTGGGTTTCTTCTTAAAACTCTAATTTTTTTATGTGATATGTAATACTTTTATTATTGCAGGGGATTTAAAGATAAGACACTCTTGCAGATGTGTACGTGTTGACCCATTTTCTACCACATGCTCCACAGATTTTGTTCTGCCGGAGGAGCCCGTTTCTCCTCTCTCATTCCCTGCAGAAGGTGAGGGCAGGACCCAGCTACTAGAATGAGTCGTCCAGGAGTGGCTTCAAGCTGGGCTGCTGCTGCTGAAGAGGTAGTCATCATCGCCATGTTGCTGTGGGCACAGCAGCAGCACCAGTTCTGTCTCTTGACCACTGTAGTAAAAACCTTGTCTGTACTTGTTCTAAGGCTAGAAATGATATAAATGGCTAATTGCAATCATGGAAACAAGCCAGTGTGGAGTTGGTTTATTTCTGAATTTTGCCAGCATAAAGACAATATTGAAACCTCAGAGGCTTAGACCCTATAGTATTTAGTTACTTTATATAGTGACCTGCTGCATACATTTACTAGTATAGAGTGTTGCATTCAGCAACTAGTTAAAGCTATTTTTTTGCACTATTTAAACAACCCTGAAAAATTTATCTTGGTCAAGTACTTTAATAGCATAAAAACACTAAACATCAAGTCCAAACTGAAAGCTTGATAGATTACCTATTAACATTTCACAGCAAAGGAGGATCAAAGGATTACAGGAGCAAGCTACTTTTTCAGCTACAATTACGTCTTTCAGTTTCATTTTAAGCTGTCAATATTTAAGCCCCATACATTAATCTATTTCTTTGAGAACAACAGACAAAAAGGAGAAACTTGTCTAATTTAAAGATCTTCTCCCTTTTCCTTTTCAGTACCATGCATAATTGGTAACAATGTTTTCCCCACATTGCTGTTTTTTCAAGAAATTGAGGTTTCCTGTTCATCTAGGTGGAAAGGTAGAAAACAAGTGTATCCTGCCAGTAACAGTATGATTCATGTAGTTTTTCCATCAGAATGTTGTTGGGGGCAGTGAACGTAGTCTGTCACTTGTCATTCTGCTGCACTGTATTGCTGTGATTAAGAAGTTCATGTGGCTCAGATACTGTTTTCAGGCTGACTGAACAGACTCTCCAGCTCACGGAGCAATGTACCGGCTGACGGAGCGGTCAAGTTCCCTAGGTACTAGAGCGGACGTTTCATTAACACCCTCCTCCAGAGCTCACGAGTGGTAAACAGGAAAACAACAGTAGTGCAGAATTAAACACTTTGGTCAAGTCACGCTAAGCAGAAGGCAAACCCTGGGAATATAATGCCATCCACAGTAAAACGTATTTGCTGTGACCAAGGCAGTAGACTATATTTCAAATCACATTTGTCACTCTTGACATTCAACTTCGTCACTCACTTCTATATGCATACAGCTTTTCCTGTATTTTCTGTTTTCCATGATTTGTTCTTTGAAGTTCGGGGGGAAATGGCTGCAGTGTGGAAGAAAATCATTTGCAACATGTCTATAGGCATACCGTGTGCACATTTAAAGAGAACTCAGTTAAACGGCTGCATAATTTGACAAAATTGTGCACAAGAAATGTTGCGTGATGCATGCTCCATTTTAAACTGTGTCTCACACTTTATGTAAACATGGTTTAGAATACAGTTCACTGTAAGGTATTTTTCATTCCTCTGGGGCAGCAGATGCTGTCTCCATGAAAATTTGAAGAAAAAAACACATTTTTGTGCACCGCTGCACACAGGGTAGTCTGTTTTACAGTCACTTTCTACACATATACAAAATTACAGGTTCAAATATATAAATACAACTCAAAATAAAATCTGTCTAGCAGTTCCTTAGCAGGTTGCAGATAAACCACACATCTCATTTCTGAACTCTGGCCAGATTTGACCACTCTTCTTATCAGAAATAGCAGAGCTCGTTTAATTTCCTGGCACAGAGCAACCTTTAGCTGCTAAATTATCACAAGGGCTGAGGTCAGAGAGATTCCAAATACCAGTGTTATCCATTCCAAAACCACTTTTAACATATGGTTGGAATAAATGCCTTGCTGAAATGTCAAATTGTTTCCAAGTTTCATCTACTTGACTCAAGTGATTACTCACAAATAAAAGGAAGTGGGTTAGGATGTTCAACACAACCTGGCAACTGCTGATAAACATAATGTTACTGTAACGCCACTTCAACTACACACAATGAAGCAAGTTTTATATCAACATGGACTGAGAGGATTGTAGCCAAAATAGAAAAAACCTTCTTCAGAACAGACACCTTCAAGTACAAACAAAATTTGCAGCTTACTCATATGAATAAGTGAGATGCAATTAAAAAAAAAAAAAAAAGGTTAAGCAAGAAAGACTACGGATTAGATCACAATGACAAGAATAATGCTTGGAAGAGTGAAGTTGAGACTTTTAAGCACAAAACCAGGATAAAAACTGCTAGGCATGGTGCATCAAATAACCAGTTGGGAAATTGAATCCTGGGTACAATAGGGTGTTCAGGAAAATTATCCCAAACACACATGGAAACAGGTTTTTTAACAGATAAAACCAGCTAAAATTAAGCTTCTTGATAAGAATGTACCATCCTCAACCTTACAAAAATTGCATGAGCTGTGTTTAGGGTGGTCCGTGACATTAAAGCCACAACTTTAAATCAAGGCTTACAATCTTATATCTGACCACTCCTCAAAAATCTATGCTGAAATTTTGTGTAAAGCTTTTTCATGGACACATTAGTGGGTAAGTTGTAATTTTGAATCAGTGTCAATTATTAAAAAAAATTGAAGTTGCATATCAAAAAGGAATGACTCAAATTAATAATTAACATAGCCCAAATTTTGATGCCAATTAGGCATGTAATGGGTATGTGTACCTGAGACCTTAGTAGCATTTTACGCAACTAAAAATGTCTCCTTTGTTGTCCTATTTAACTTGCAATACTGTTACTAAAAGATTGATTTTTTACTGCATTTTGACCATCTGTACAACCATTCCAAACACTGAGTTTTTAGTGTGTTGCACTGAAGATTTTATTGTTCTTGGCTTATGCAGTTTCATTTTACTTGCAGTGAGGGTATAGAAAGGCTGTGCTTTTTTTCCTCTTAAGTCAATAACAGTTCGGATGTAAGGCTGGTTTGAAAGAGGCACAGAGGTTAGCAGAGGTGAGAAGGTTCTGCACTGATGGGAGTAATAAGACATTTCTGCCAAGTGGTTTGACTGGTGAGAAAATTGAACAGCCTTTATAGCTCCAGGTTGATTTCTAAAGGTGTATTCACACAAATAAAATATCTTCCAGGTGGATTTTCCCTCTTACTAATGCTTTTACTGTTAGTAAGGAGTAACAGTAAAGGAAAAGACAAGAGCAGGCCTGTAGGCTTCGCTGTCAGGTTGGCCATCCTCTCTTTATCTTGGTCTCACCTGTGCCTTGGACAGTTCAATCCATCCAGCTGCTCCTGGCTTTCCACACTGACATTCGATTAGTGGCCCAATTACAAAAGGCATTGCTTTAAGACCACTTTTCTTTCTAACTGTGTCAGGGGGAGAGACTGAGACATGCACCAAGGAAATTCAAGACCAGTAAGGAGGTAGTAAATAAAGACGCCAGTTCAAGGTTGATAAAGTATTCGTCACACAGTAGATTTATAGAGATCCTAGATAGATGTTTAGATTGAAGAGAAATTTGAGGATTTTGAAAATGTTTCTTTCATCTTCTAATCTCAGAAAATTTAGCACTTAAGTACAAGCAAATATCATGCAATAAAATTGTTCTATACATTCAAATGGTTATAAACAAAGCACAGTTTGGATAAAATTTGAACCAAAATGTAAAAGCTTATATCCTTTTCAGAGCAATGTGCTTTTATATACATCTTAATTTAACACAAATGACATTCCAGCAACATCTAACAAATATAACCTAACAAGCTCAAAAATGGCATCATACAAGTCACTCCAACATGAAACAAATCTGAACTGATGGAGTCTTTAATGGCACCATTAGTAGCTGTGGGTTAGTGAGCTAATGTTGAGAATAAGTAATTCTGTGTTTTCCTCTATCTCTTTTAGCTATTTGCATTATCGTATATACGTACATACACACACAAACATAGAGCACACGTGTGCAAAGCAAAGGTTAAAGAAAATGACAGGCTAGGCAATGCCCTCTTTGGCGTAGCTTAGCTAGAGGCCAACAATGAGATCTAGAAACTATCTGTTAGCCCATAAGAATAGCATGAACAACTGGACCAATGCTGTATTTTAGTCTTAATAAATGGAATTCATGAATTAAACTCATTGACTCTACTTGAACCTCACACATCAAGTACCAAAATAGAGAAAGGATACTTCTCAGACACTAAAAATGAGTTAATCAGAAGAATTCAACAAATTAAGTCATTGAGTAAACAGACAGAAGCTGTGCACGCAAATGCACAAGCATGCTGATAAAAACTGTGGCAATTGTACAGAATTAAGTGAAGAAAAAGTTGACTCTTCACAGCTAACCTTGTGTGAAGTGCGACACAGTGTGAGTTTTTTTTTACACTTCTCTGTCTCAGGCATTTCCTAAGTATGAGAAAAAACAAACTGTTCTTAATAATTAAATATGAGACCTTGAAGTGAGTGTGACCGACCTGCGAGAACAATGCAATTTAAAATAAATATAATGATATGATAGAGGTAATATTCCATTTTTGTCAATAGAAATTAACATATGTCAGCAAAATGATCTTGTACGTGTCTTAGCGTTTGTTGCATATTATTTATCTGTTATTAAATGTCATTTTTAACTGTATCACAGGTGTTCTCATCCAACAGAAATGTTTCTTAGTCACCTCATATTTTGCTTCAGTTACTATGGGAGTGACTTAATGTCAAATGAAAGTAGTTTATCATTTGCAAAGTCTTGCAAAAAAAATTTACTTTCACAATCGACAATTACAGAGTAAATTATGCTGTGCATAATGACTTTATAGATGCCTGAAAATGACAAAAAATTTAAATAAAACAAAGAAACCCATTTAACTATAATCATTTTTGTCATTGTGTTTGTTCAGTTTTGATATCTAATATGCTTATTGCTACTTTCCTCTACAATATTCATGGCTTCAAGTGGATGAAGGTGTTTCTATAACGGTGTTGTGTCCTCCCAAGTACTGGTATAACAAAATACTTTTGGTAATATAGTAGGGAGGTGTTTTGGGAATTTGAACATAGCTGGGGAAGGTGTTAAATGAGAATAAATGATTGATAATTAGTCTACATTGCTCCATGTTTCATTTGCAGTGTTATATAAATGGTTTTTCACCTGTACAGTACCTCCGACTTCAAGGTAAAGAACCTTATTAGTCAAAGGTATGGTGTTGTCTCTGTAGCAATATAGTGAAGGATTGGTGACAAGTTATTGGTTATGAGATAAAAGTTACATGTACTATTGTCAAGCGAAACAGTTCTGAAAATATTCTAATACTTCACTTTATTTTCTAAATAAGGCCGTGGCTACAATGTCTGACGCATCTGAGGTTGAGTCTCATTTCTTTTAAGCATGCAGCACTGGCGGCAGTATATATTACAATTGGATCAAGCTCAAATGGTGAAATAAAGCAAACATTTGTCACTTGTGTTTGTGTTTCTCTAACCAGAGTGTTTGTTCTTTGCTTGGCTTGCTTACATTTAGAAATGTAATAATGAATATATGCATAACTCATCTGCAATATTTTCTTAAGTTGCAAAAGTGTATTTGTTTTTAAAAAAAGTCAGAAATAAAACAAGATGTATCGCAAGTCAAAAAGATTTTTAGGAAATGAAAATGTACATATGAAATTCTCAAAAATCAAAAAACTGTATTTTAAATAATCTTTGTTTAATGTACAATCAAGTCTTGAAAACATTAAGACAGCCATTTTAATTTGCACTTTAATGAAAATCTGAAACCCTAATTTGTCAGCTGAAATGCACAGCCATATTTTTGGAGGGCTCATGCCACCCCATGGTGGGAAGACACCATGGGCAGGTAGTCATATTGTCCTGATCAAAAAACACTTGTGAAGCTGTAATGATGGGATAAAGGAATCATCTAAAAAATATTCCAAAATCTACATTTTCAGCAGCTACTTGATTTCTTTTTAATAGGATGAAAACTGTATTTGTTGAAGTTTAGGCTTGGAGAAGAAGGAACATAACAGATGGTGATACCGCATATTTTAAGACAATATAGATACTGCCACTTAAACAAAATGAGATGAGAGCATCTTTATGAGGACATTTCTATTTGAGTAAACATATTTTCTCTGATAGCTGTTGGTTTTTGTAAAGTGGGCTTAATGTTTAAGTTGGCTTAATTTTTGTGTTTTAACAGTTCAGTTAGTGAGGGCACAGTGGCAATAAACAACTCTTAAAGGCACTAATTGGTTTCCGGTTGTAATTATGACTATCAATTGTGAGGCACTTTGGCTCTGGTTTTAATTTAGCCATGCTGAGTGGGAACGCACCACGGCAGAAAAAGGAGGAATGAAAGATCACTCTTACATGTTTGCACAGATACCCACACACTTCAGCTTCTCAACAAATTTGCAGGGATGTAATTTGGCATATGCTCCTGCTATGACCATACATGTGAACAGGTGGAGAAGAAGATGGTGTGAATGGCTCAACATGAAGCATGGAAGCGGGAGCACCTTCTGTCACTGTCTTGGGAGTAACTTGAGTCTGATCATCTTCGTGGCCACTGCTGATTTCAAGGGCCATGCTAATAGCTAGCTGGGATTGGTTAATCACACAGCTTTCACTAACAGATTGAGCTCCATCACTGCTTTGTCCTTGAACACTGCTGAGCCCTGAGAGCTGGTAATGTCACACTAATGGAGTGATTTAAGGACAAAAAAATGATCCATTTTCTCTTAAGTTTCATTTTTATTTCCTTTTATGAAAGTAATTGTAAAGTTCATTTAAACTATTCACTGCAATTAGTGTACATTTTCAAGCTGTGACCTTCACTATATTCTGAAGCAAGAGTGGGAGTCAGCTCCTCTTAGTCTGAGGCAATGTTCTCAACCAATAAAAGGTGGCCTGCTCCTCCAGGTCAAGGGTCAGTCTTGCCGCAAGAGAGGTTTGACTAACTTGGTGTCTTGTTCATGGTTGATGATAGGACAGGGCAGGGAATGAATAGAACTGCCTTAATTTTTTCATGGTGTAAAAAAGAAAAAAAAGAAAAAAGAAAAGCACAAAGAGAAGCTTATTATTTTCAAGATTAATGATCCCATAGAGACATGAGATATGGATCATGACTAAATAATAAGATCCTGCATACAAGTTGTTGAAATCAGCTTATTATTTAGGTGGGTTAAAATGTGAGGAGATGGATACCAGACTATCATAAACTCCACAATCATTGAATACAAGTACCCAAGTGTGACCAGGTCATGCTGACAATGACACTATGAAGTGGACTGAGTAAATATGACTCAAAGTTTTTTTTAATTTAAATAATTTTTAATATCTGCAGTCCGTCCAGCAAGCTAAAGAGAAAAAAATATTAATCTAATAAGAGCATTTCTGATAGAGTACAGGACATATGAGCTATTTTGTTCCTTTAAACTTTATCCACCAGTCAGGGAACACACTGAATTTGGAAATGTTGGCACGCTTTTGGAAATCTCAGAATTAAGGTACATTGTCTTATGAAGACAGACCACTATATATGCAGCTAGCATTGGTAACCATGCTAACCACTGATGTAAAATGCTGAAGACAGTTTCGAATGTGTAATAGCATGTTTTACAAATACTGCTCTCTTACCAATTACAAATAATTAAGCTCCATGGGGACAAATGATTGAAATATCCATTGCTGTTCATATCACTCTTAAAAGTGAAGTCCTTAAATAGAAATTGCAATCTGCTAAAACTGGCAACTCAAAACTTTAGAGGTACATGGAGATCAGAAATCACACACAAAACTCCATTCAGTAAATAGGTGGGTGAAATCATAAAATGATTAAATCAAGTGGAAAACCCACAACCTGTGCTGAAGCCCAGGTTAACCCATGAACACTCTTCAGTGACACAACGAAGCCTTTATAAGAAGCAGGGGAACTGATCTTTGTCAGCAGCACCCCCTTCTAATTGTCTACCAGAGCAAATTAAGCCTTTCTGGAGGATCTACCAGGGGAGCCCTTTATGCCTTCTGGGATAGCATGGTAGGTTCTCATGGAGTGACAAGAGCTAATATAGTTTTGCATCATGCTCTGAATAATGCAAATTGTGTCACCCTTCACACGGCTCCACATAACAAGACTCGGGTGGCTTCATACAGCATCATCTGTAACAGTGGCAAATCCCAGTGTGATGCAAATTAGAACAGTATATGAGATTATTTTCACTATTGGGTACCACCTCCACTGAATTATGTATCAATAGATTAAAGTCAACAGAAAAATCTCCATGCTACTTAATAAAAAGCTCCTAGAACTTTTCCATGTCATAATGACATTTGCACACTATCAAACTTTTGAGGTGATCAGTCCTTTTAGTTCATCTTTAAAGAACTAAAATTCCTATGGATTTATAGCAAGTATTAAATATTCAGTTTAATTATGATGGGAGATGCTGTTGCAGTTTTATGACTGTGATATATGACTGTCTAGACTTGCTAATAGGGTAATATCCAGTATACAGAGCAACAACATTCCAGTAGCATGTACTGGATGAATACATTTAAATGTGGTGGATGCACCTTTCAGATGATGGTACAGGTTTCTCTTTCCAACTCTTTTTCACCGACCTGCAAAGTAGCTAAATTCCATAATTTCCCAGACCGTGTAGAAATATTCTGAGTAGGAAACCATAAAACACACACCTGACTGTAGACCCCAGTTAAAAAAACCAACAACACATACATATCATTTTTATGCTTATCCCAGAATCCCAGCCGCAGATCCAGCACGATTTTTCTGGTCTTGGTTACTTGTGAGGTCTGACCCCTCAGGCCTCATTCATCACAGCTGCTTCTGTCCAAGGAGATGTCTTTTTATTTTTCCTGCAAACTCTGCATACTAAGCTGCCCATGGGAAGCTGAGGCATAGACGGACCCACCAGTCAGGGCACCGGTGGCAAGCAGACAGCAAGCGATCCAGTCACAGTGACTCTTCTTGACAGCACAACTCTGCCGACCACATACTGCACATGTGGCTGCAGTCAAAGAAAGAAAGAGCTCCGCCGGCAGGGTCAGTCACACACTATAACCACATAACACCAATGTTATTCCCACTGGAGATAAAGATTGGCTTAGGTGAAATAAATATTAAACATAATTCCACATAGATACCTTTATAACAATAGCTTGCTATAACTTTTTGTGCACCGTCAGATGTGTTCAGAAATATTAAATTTTATAGAGTGAGAGCCTTGCTTGTTCCCAGCCCCATACAGATCAGCTCTGGGCGATGGGTAAACATAACAAGATGATGTATTGTGTTGGACAGCATTTCTAGCTTCTCTCCATCTTCCTTTGGGACAAATGCGAAGCCTTAGCCTCACTGCTGTGACTCACCCAAGGCCATTTTTACACCTCGACACCTTGGCCTGATGAGACAAACCGTGCATGATAATTACTTGTGACTCAACAAGCTTCGGGCACGGCGCTAAGTAAGCGCGATCCTTCCGCTTGAATGTTGGTGCATCAATGTTAATGTGTCTGTCATTACTCAATTCCCATTTAGCAGGTCACTCAGATCTTTGACCCCAGAAATAGGCATAGCAATGACAAACTGGGCGACTGTGGTATTAACAAAGTATGAAAATAGGCGGTGTTTGAATGTAATTATTAGTCTAATGCATTAGATGTGATCACACTGGCTCCTCGGTGATGAGGAAATCATCTCCCGTAAGACTCCACACTGATAATTACAATGACATTAACCTCTGACTTTTTAATTCAAGCCCTCATAATAATTCATCTCAGGTCATAGACCTCTTGAAACATTTCTTCATCCCGGGATTCTGCGGTTGTGAACACATGGACAGAAATCAACTTGCAGCAGACTTTATAATCCAGAAATGAAGCATGCTGTTTTTGTTGCCTGCATGAAGACAATTTTCTTGTTACGCTGCCAACTACGGATGAATGCTTATGATTGTGCACAAGAAAAGATTTTAGAGTGAGAGCAGGTTTCAAACTAGCACAGTAATTAGTCTACCTCAACGGCAGGGAAAATAATTAAGCCATTCGAGTCTCACATTTAATGACCGTCTTTTCGGCGCTCATGTTGTGTTATTTAGATGCTTCTAATGATGTGTGTATCGAAGTTTGCAACGTGCATAACACAGTCACGCATATACACAAACACACTCGAACACACCGCCTCCCACACCTTCCTTTTCATTCTTGTTGCACAATCTGAAATGAGCTGCAATAACAGCAACCAAAAATGAAGATGGGTACGGCAGACAGCGAACACGTGATAAGGCAGACCGACAAGTAAAGCAAACAAACAAGCACACATACCAGGAGGCTGATCGGGATCATGCAGGGGACATCATGTGTACCGGGAAGGTTAAAAGACTTAACATTACAAATCTGAAATCTTTTCTTGTAATAATTCAAAATACAAGACTTTTCTTTTAAAAAGTCGGTTTAATTTAAAAGTCTAAAGTAAGAAATGTATTACTTCTTTGCTCATTAGGAATTCAGAATTTCTTTCAAATCCCATTAAGCAATGCCTGAAAGGTCTCTATCAGTAGCATTGCTGCACTCTATCAGCATGTTTGAAGGCATACACAGAATTTGGCACATGAGGGCTGAAAATGAGGCTGTCGCTTCAAATGGTGTCAATGACTGCAACTGAAAAGACATATGATTTCATGTGAGAAAATACACTGTAATGAGCTGCCATTTGAAAGCTAAAAGATACCTTGTAAAACGTTGTTATATTCTGGTGTAACAGAGGAATATTTGCTGGAAAGATGTGAATCCTGGAATTTATGTCATTTTGTAATTTACCGGTGAGCTAAGAGCTGAGGAATGATCTCCAACGAAAAATAATCTAAGGTTTTTATCAGACTTTCAAATTGTAAAGATATACATGTCAAGTACTCCATCTGCATGTGAGACTCCAACCACCTTACACTCTCTATTAGTTATATGCTTTTGCAGATGGAGCATGAAAGAGATATGCAGAAGCACAAGGAGGATTTTTCATGTTCCAAGGGCATGAGGTTATTTAACATGGTTGTTGTTGAACATTATAACTACTTACAGAAGATTTTCTGAATATGGTCTCCTTTCTGAACTACATGCAGGGAAATTTCCATTTTATACCTTTCATGGACGATAAAGTGTCTTGTCTTATCTTATGTTTGAGCAGGGGGTTATGTGGGTTCAGGTAGATATGCAGTGTTACTTTCCAGTCTCACATCTGAAGTATTGGCAGATTCCAGCTATAAGCAAGTGATCCCGGTACTTAAAACCCACAAATACCAAGGCTTCACTGGAGTAATTCAAGACTTAAAAAAAATAAATTAACATATTTTTTGCAAATCATAATTTATAACCATTTTGAATTTAAACACAGCAGTGATTATGTTTTTTTCACAGCGATACTTCCTTGACACTCAGTTTTATGTTTGGGCGGAAATATATTGTACTTAGTATAACAATCTCCTTACCTTGGGGGACGTATTTGCCTAAATGTGAGGGAAACTAGCAGACATATGACAAACCAATGCGGAGGAGATTGGGAAACAGAATTGTTTTGCACGTGAAGTAATTAGCTGCCAACCATACTTGTCTACTAAGATAGTTTTGTTCCCTCATAAGTGCATTATTACACTTGCAGATCATTTACTTGAGCTCTGGTGACAGCAAAAACATCTTATTTTCTTACACTGATATGATTATAAAAACCTTTATAATCAGACACATATTGGTACAAAATTAAATTTAGATGTTTAAGTTAGTGCTTGTTTTTTGACAAAAAACTAAACCAATTATTTTCTTTCAGATTATCCGTACTGAAGTTGGACAGGGTTCTATTTATTTTCACTGCCACGCACAAGAGACTAATCCAGATAAAGGCTGATAAACATGAAATCCCCTGAAAACACCCACAAATTCAAAATCAAACATTCAAGCAAATTTGTGCCAGTATAAAAACTGGCAGCAAAACATGACATTAACCACTATTATTTAAATTAAGTCTCAGTCAGACATAATTGCTTTATCTCTAGACAATAGGTTTAATAGGTATTTAGTGTGTGCGTGGGCATGTGTATATTTTTTATTTTTGAGGTAAAAATAAAGACGCCTCCTTCCATAGAGATACTTAACATGACTATAACCAAATATGCCCTTTGACTCTCTCTGATTTGCATCTAGATAGCTTTAATTATAAATAAAAGTCAAGTTTCTCAATTGGATGGGATGGTGGAGAATCGATTGGGAACCATGCATAATGACTAAGGGCATAGCACCACTTTCCATCAGCTTGAAAACCATATCAGGGCCACATCAAATAACCATTACACTGCCCTACAGGTCATACACACAACAGTTTTTAATAATTTCATTTTGCATTCTTTTTTCAAGTATGCAGCTAAGATCTCTCAAAATCCTACTTCATTGTATCTGTTTTGTTGTCGTCCTCCTGATAAAAAAAACCTGGATGTGCATCTCTTTCTCTACATATCTGTATCCTCCTCCCCATTTAAGAACTTCTTAGAAATGCAAAAAAAACAAAAACATTGGAAATATATGATTCTACAAAACTCTAAAAATGCAGACAGCGTGTCGTGATATCAGCGAGAGCATACTCTATGCTGGGACAAAATGACAGATGAAATAAAACTGGCTGAATGTAGCTGTAGATAAAACAGCTTGCTGATAAAAAAAAATGAGTTTCTTGCTGATCCTGAACCACAAATGGAGCTATAATAGTAGCGATAATAATCAAATTTTTAGCAATGCCTCTTTTTCTAAATATTTAGTGTTAACTATAATTAATTAATAGTCCCTTTCGTGTAGACTTACTGCCAGTGAATCTTATTAAAAAGTTGAGAGCAGCATTATCTGTTGAAAAACGGACTTTTATATAGGCTACCTATTGTACATGCAGGTATGCAAGCATCCAATTATTAAAATAGCTTCTGAGGGTTCATGAGGTGAGAACAGTTGCTTTGAGTCGCCACCTGGACTCTCTTATTTTTCCCTGCCTGACCTGAATAAACCAGACATTATTTCTGAATATTACCTCTTTAATTACTGACCTTAAAGCAGAAGTTAGAAGCCGTGCGTCCTTGCCTTTTGCTGGCAAAATTGTGTGCTTCCAGCTAAACCTTTAGATGTTTGTTATTTAATAATAATCAAAGCACAGTGTAAATTGTGCTGAATGACTATAAAAAGCATAACGTACAATAAAGACCATTTACCACGCCGGCCATCTGCCAGGCTTAATGAATGAAACAAAGGATTTACTCGACGTTGCGCAAGCAGGAGGCTGTGATGTGCAGGTATGCAAAGTGGCAAACGGCCTAAATGCATAGATACAACCACAAACTTCAGTGGCTTTCATTGTGATCTTACGTGTTACACAAACATAAAGGGGCACATACTGTCAGTGCAAAGTGGAAAATAAAAACCATACATGGGTTTTCATTTATAACAAATAAAAATCTAAAATGTGTGGCAAACATTTGCAATCAGATTTCCTGAGTCAATATATTGTAGAACCAAAGTTTCTCCCCATATACGCCTGGAAGTTCTTTAAGGGGATTTAACTTCATAGCATCTGGTAAGTAAAGTTTCTTCCAAAACAGCTCAAACTTAGTCAGATCATATGGAGAACACCCTCCTTGAATATGCATTTTTTGTGCCACAGATTCTTGTCAGTATTTAGGTCTGAACCATCCTACACCATTCTAACACACAAATAAGATTTGATCTTAACTAATGCACAGTAGGTCTGGTGGTGTGTCATTGGTGTTCTGACAGGTATCTCTCCCCCTCGGTCTTAAATCTTTTGTAGCCCCTAATGGCTGCATGTTTTTAGTCCCTGCATGCCCACATGATGTGAACACCACTTAAGTTATTTTGAGGGTAATATAACTTAAGTTAAAGCTCTGCATGTACAGTTTTATTTTGGACTCATGTCACCAGAGCACCAGAGAATCCTTTTTGTGTCTATCATATCAACAACAAATAATAATTAAAAAAACCTTAAAGCTTGCAGCTACCAAGTAAAAACAATTCAAGTGGTATCAATAGTTTTGTAATGGACTATGTTTTCAATTGAGGTGATAAAAACCTGCCAGATTTTTTGTTTCATCTGATGTTTTAGCACCATCATTGGCAAATGCTGCATCCTTTTTTTCCACACACAAAAAAACTGACATCCTCAGGAAACACACCAACTACATAAACATCTTGACACTGGCAAAGTCTTTGAGACCATTTTTCTTACAGACAGAGAATGCATAGTTTCCAGAGCACAGTATATATTTTTCTGTCAGGGCTGCAGACTTTTTGACCTCCCAAAACACCACCAGGTCTTACAATATTTTTCAGCCTCGAACGGGGGCTGCAGGCTCCGTAGAGCAGCTTGATTGTGGTTAGATTGTTTCCAGCCCACTTCAGGAGCGTATGGTGTGCCTGCCATTCCTGATGGAGTGAATCAGGACGTAGTGGTTTATTAAAAATCGCCAAGACTGCCGGGACTGGGAGGAATGATTAGCGAGATAAGCGGGGGATATGAGCTTAATGGAACAAGAGTTGTCTCACCAAGATTAAAAGCCTTTTTCCACATCATTGGCATTTTTCCCTCCAATTCACAAAATCACTTAATTGAAACTCTTTTAATTTTCTCCACAAAACCCCGCCTGGAATTGCAACCCTAGATGAATAATAGACTGAGGTATGGCTCAGAGACAAAATGTATTACTCTTTAAGTCAGTCAATGTGTCATCCTGGAGTTCTTATGTGAAATGATTATGAGTGGATTATGAAACAGTTTTTACTTTGCCAAAAATATTAAACTTTAATATAGATTCCACTCAATACTTAGTGCTTTTATGACACTAATCATTCATTGTGTTCAAAGACTGGTAAACAAAGAGATAAATCATTAAAGATCAAAACTTGTGGACATTTTTTCACTAACAGACAGATTAAAAATAAAAACAGATGAGCAACAAAAAATGGATTTCCACTGCAGGTACTTATCGCAGATTAAAGATTTCAGAAAAAAAGCATAGAACAAAAACAAATACTTCTGCTTTGTTTTTGTTTTTCCTCAGTTACTGAAATCACAAACAAGGACAAGAATCAGCTGACTTTAGTAAATACTATAACAGAAAAACTATTTTTGACAGCTTAACACATTTTCTGAAGAGTTAGAATTGCATTCAAGTTGCAAGAAGTTCAACCTTACAGAGTTTGACTTCAGTCTTCAGGCTATGATTGGTATTGCTGAAGTTTGCAAAGCTTAAGAAGACAATGATTATCTTTATAATTTTAAGAAGAAATTTGTTTATTAATTTTCCCATGCAATTTGTTTCCATACTCTGGTAAAATGAGGAAATGCTGTAGTCCGCTACAAGGTGTGAAATGCTGCATAAAATCATCCATGATTTGGTCTCTGCAGTACCCTTAATTCTTTTCAGAAGCTGGTGTTTTTTAGTTGTTGTTTTAAACTGTATCACATCATGGGTTAAGAGTTACGTTAAAGGAACAAACTACTGAGCATTCAGTTACATTTGCTTTGATTCTTCATCTGTAAGTTTCAGATAAAAACGGAACTAATGACAAACAGAAAAATCCCATTTCACCTTAGATGGGTATAACACAGAGAAAGTTGTTGACACCACAAGTTAAGATTAATCAAAATATATATTTGTAGGGAAACACTCTGGTACTTGCTAAGTTGTACTTGCTATTTAACACGTAATGTGGCTGGAAAAATCACAGTAGACCTGCAAATACAAAGACATAAAACAAAACACTTCAGCTAAGATGCAAGCTAGTTCATTAAAAATAAAACATATCTTTTTTACTTGAATGCTGCCATTTCAATCACTGGGTCTTCATAAACTTCTTCTATTTTTTACTGTTGACATATTGTACTGTTTTTCCTGCAACTTTTAAAAAAGCCAGTTTACACTTTTGAAAATGCAGTGTGAACAAAAACATGTGGTTAAGGTGGAAAAGCAATGTGCATCATATGCCAAAATACCTTATGGGATGTCACCGGATGCAATTGAACACAATCTTATTCTTGGTAGAGTACAGTTTTATCTATATTAGATGATGATTCAAAAGGAAAAAGAAAACTACCGTCAGAATCTTGCACAGGTGAAAAACTGAAGTAAATTGTTTGATTTTAAATACAACTTTGGCTAAAAGCTTTAAGTCTGACTGCAAAAAAGAGCGACAAGTTCACAGAGCAAAACATTACTTCAGAGAAGTTACAAATTCATAATACAAGCAAAAATCCCAACATGAAAACTGTCAATAATGTGCACAGAGACAAGTTTCATAGCAATAGAGACAGGGAAATGAGAGGCAGGCTGCTGCCATTCAAAACTGTGTATAGAGGCCTTGCAGTGTGATACCCTGTCAAAAGCTGTGCAGTCTCTGTGGTTTGTAGCCCGGGCCTTCAGAGAGGCTGCATAGAGGATGAGAGGCATAAATAAGTCTCTTCTGTCAGTGGAAACCACAAAGCTGTCAACTGAAGCCAGCTCAGACCTACAATACAGTGCTCAGCATGCAAAAACAATACAAAAACAGTGTTTGGACCGATTTAGAGTTGCCTGCTCCTGCAAGAACAAATCAATAAAGGCTATGTAAAATAATACAGCAATATCCTGCTGAGATGCGTTTAAATAGGATCTTGTGCACAAACACATTTATGTGACATGAACAGACAAAGATGATGGGTAAATCAGGTACAGGTACAGATAGATTTACTCATATACAGATTTTGTTTGGTTTTGTACACAAAACACATTAAATGAATCAGCTAAGAGGCAGGTTGAATAGGTTGAATAATAATATAATCAGCAGGTTGGATAGAAATATTTTTAAAAAATGATGGAAACTATAGTTTTTTCCTCTGTATGTCAGGAGATGAGATGTATTGGCACAAATTCAAAAGAAAACAACTAGTTTATTTTTCATATTTTGTTTAACCTTCCTTTGCTGGCAATGAGTGGAAGTCTAGAACCTTTGGACATCACAACTTGCTGCTATATCCTTGATGCTTCGCCAGCCATTTAATGTGGCAGCCATGAGTTTCTGTTATTTGTGGGTGTTTCTGTTTAAAGTTCAGTGCTGAGCAAGAGAAAATGTGTCCATTTCGGTCAAAATTATAAGACTGGCTAGACTATAATAAGACATTTCTTTAACAAACTCCTGGATTACTTTCACTTTACCCTTTGGTTCATTCTCCATCTGTATGATGAAACATTGCTCAATCAACTTGGCTGAAGTTAAGGATAACATCTCCAAACTTATCTAGCTGCATCTCTCCTAGTGAAATCAAAACCAGAAGGCCCAAACCATTACACTGCTTTTGGCGTGTTTAGAAGTTGATGTTTTGGCTCACGCTCTCCAACGTTTTGACTTGCATTATTGATAAATGGTTAATTCAGCTTTAATGCAGCTTTGAGTGCACTCTGTGATGGCAACAGTTTGGGAGTAAAGGTGAGTTTAAAAAGAAATTTTAAAAAAAGTAAATGTGAGTTTTTATTCTACAAAAACTATTTTCTATTTTTATGGGCATCAATTTACTCTGAAAAAAATGAGTACGAGACAGTGGAGAATAACTAAACTTTTGTCAATAACTGATGTCCTCATAACCATATTGATGCATCTTGTATCCCAAGGTGAGTGCAGGACATGCTGTCTGCTATGTTGAGGTGCAACATTTATGCTAAAGTGAAATGGCACAGAACGGACTACTGGACTTCAGCTGTGGATGGTTTTATCAAAAGTATTGACACTCCTCAACCAAATAGGTCTATAAAGGATTGATGCAGTATTGGCCCTTATCCAGATGCCTCCGGTGTGTTTTTTTAATTAAATAGGAAACAGTGGGGGAGCATTTTATGGAGCGGGTAGGATGGACATCATACTTTACTGTTGTCCTCTGTGTTCATCTATTTCTTTATGTGTAGCTATCTTTATTAGTGCACTGTTTTACTACTCAATATGTGTCAAACTGTATATTGTCCTATCCCCATGCTGTTGGTTTAAAGCAAACTCTTCCAAATGTAACATCCCACGTGGGATCAACTCCAGACTTTTTATATCAGTAATTGAAATAGAAAAGATTAGGTTAATTTCTATAATGTCCATGAACTAAATGTCCTTTTCCAATTACTTTTGTGCCCTTTCAAAAGGCGCTGGTACATTTTAAAAAGTTCTAATCCCTAAACGCTCCTTTCATTTTAAATAGGGATAAATATACACCTAATTTACATATTTATGGTTAGGCAAAAGTGTAAAAGTAATATCTTCAAAAATATATGAAACTACCAATCCAAACATATTTCTCTGCTTTTTCTGTCCACCAAACACAGTCGCCCTTTGCAGCATTTTCTGACAAGGGCACATCTGAAACCTTGCCGATGATGATGTGACAGAATGAATGTGGTTATGGTCCAACTCCTGGCTGCATGATGAAGAGTGAGGAGATGAATGGGGTCCCATCAGGTCATGTTGACAGAACTCATGGCAAAAGAAAAAAAGCTCAAAGCCTTTCACAGTTCTCTCTCAATCAGTATTTCAGATGGGAATGGAAGGTGCCCACACTGAATATACATGTTTTGATTGTAATGTCATTCAGATTGACCAGACATCACCAGAGATAATGTGGGCAATTATTATTATTTTTTTTCCAATTTTAAACATGGCTTTGTAAATTGTTTGGAGCCAGCGCTACATAAACTGAGCACTACGAAAACATCTGAGAGCATTAGATGCAAAGAGGATGTGTCAGAGTCGGAGCGAGGAGTTCCTCTAAACACGGTGTTTGGAGAGTAAAGCAAGTTCAAGTACTTTGTTTGTTCTGAAGGTCATGGCACGGTCTGTCTGTCTTCATTACATTCAGTTCTGTTTTATGATAAACAGAACAGTATCTTAGAGTAGGACGGCACGACTGTGAATGTGAGAGCCTCGCTGACAGAGTATTTAATATGTTTTGCTTTGAACTGCAGCAAGGAGCGTATTCAGAAGGACTGCCCGGAGCAAAACCAAGCCAAGCCTCATAAGTGATTTCATCAGTTTACATCAAGGTGCCATTATACAAGGATGCAAACAAACAGCAGCAGGTATCGACAAGAATCCAGTGAAATTAATAGAGACATTCAAATAGCAGTTTTTGCAAGCGTGAGCTGTCTGGAATTAACAGGATTTTCCAGTTAAGTGCTAATGGCTTCAACTTAAGTAAATAGTAAAAGAAAACAGCTAATCTGAATCAGTCAATTTGTACATTTTCCTGTAACGTTTGGCCACATCAGACATATATGTCTGAAAAGAAAGAATTCCCACATTCTGTTTGTCTCTCTTTTAATATATACTACCACCTCAAACACATTTTTGACATTTATGAAATGCAGGACTGACTTATTTTGTACTAAAAAATACCTGTTATGAGGAATGTGGTATATTGGATTCTAGAGAATGAAAAATAAGTACTAAAGAAGATAATGGTTCTGCTTTTTTGTTGTTGTTGTTTTTTCTGGGTACACTGTAAAAAAAAACTTTCTAGAGATGGCTCTGCTTTCCTTTTTATCAAAATAAAACACCACTGACTACAGAAATTATTATAGAATAAAACCACAAAGAAGGAAAATTTTAATGATGCGCGGATATTTTTGAATAAACAAATTATCTTTAAATTGATGTTTTCAGCCTATTTAATTTAGTTAAACTTAACGTTAAGTCAAAACTTAACTTTTGTGGCAGAGAAGGGTAAGAGAAACAACAGAGACCTGATTGTTTGTTCTATCTGACAGCATAAAGCCACACAAACTTAATGCAACATTTCAAAACATAAACGCAGTTTGGGCTTTTGAAACAGGAAAGGTGACTGCAAGAAAAAAAAAAATACTGTTAAAATTGTATCAATGAAGAATGAAGCTGTGAGCCACAACACTGGGATGAAAGGATGAGCATTAATGAAGAGAACAGATATTTCTGCATAAACCTGCATTTTGTCTTTAGTAGTTTAGTTTTTATTTTTTTTATTTACGCCGTGGGCATTGCTGCACATGCAAACCATACACATAATTGAAATTGTTTCCTCCCATATATGCATAAAGATATGTCTCATAGGAATAATCATTAGCATATTTTTTTTTTATATAGTGTTATATGTTCGCACCTGAATTTAGATATTTACCTACTCTATAAAATATTTTTCAATTATGCTAACCAAAATTATTTCTATTTGACGAATAGAAATGAAAAATTTATTTTTTAGTTTCTTTAAATTTAGAAATGTAATAAGTCCTACTCTAATTTATTGCACGCCTTCATAAAATACATTCACTATTTTGACATTAAGCAAATATAAATGCGCTAACCAGCAAAAACAGGCAAAGTGTAGTCTGATTTATTGTCACTGAGAAAAAATGTCTTGTTTTTATTAAATATATGGCTCAGTCATCTGGTTGATGTGCACAGATTAACTTTATGGCTTCTCAAACATATGCATATTGGGTTTTTTTTGTTTTTTTTAGATGAGGAACAACTTTGATTCTATGTTTTTAAATGTCCAAATAACACAATCCGAAGGACAATACTAGAAAAAGCTTACATAAAAAAAAGAAAAAAGAGACTTTAATCTCAATTAGACATCCCTCGGTATAAAGACTACATACATCATTTTTAACATATCCTAATTCTATTTATTATGTTAGAGTATAGCCATGATTAAGTTAGAAGAACTGGCAATTGTTATCCTCTGATTGGAGGCTCAGCTTTTAAAGCTGATGTAAAGCTTGATGTTTTGTGGGGAAATTTGCAAAATTCTAAAACAAAATAAACACAAATATTTCAGTCTGTTAGGAATTTTTTGAATAATTACTACTTAGTAATAACTAAGAACCAAATAACAGCAAAATCCTATTTAGATTAAATAACTAAGAGAAACTATGCCAATAGACTGTCAGGTGAAATACTACAGATGATACTATGCAAAAAATGTTTTACTAGGGTTGCAGTTTCCTGTAAAAACTTAAAATCACTTTGTTGCAGTCCAAGAAGAGATGTACATGTTTGGTAAAAGCAGTCAAGAGTCGAAACAAAAATTCTGGGTTTTGTACTTGAAGTAAAATATCTCCTGCCTCAAAGTGCTAAAAACTCTCAGACAGGTGATAACATCATCAGGCTCCCATTGGAGGATGGTTATCTGCAGCATAACTTCATTCTTGAGAAAGTCATGTCTACTAAGTTTGACGTTTGCCCTCTTCAGATGAAAAAGCAGAATTACTCCACATCAAAGACAGTAAATCTAGTCGGATTTGCCAGAATACTTTGGTTTCGTATTCTTCAGATTAGATTTGATATCCATCAAAGCTTTTATGAAAAACCGTATCTGTAGTCTTCACATTACAGAGGGAGAAGCTTTTTATCCCCTAACTGTGAGCAAATCTAATTCAATGGCTTGATAAAAGGGTACATTTTCATTTTGGAAGTCATGAGAGACTGTTAGTGATAAAAATAGGTGCAAATTCAACCATTTTTTGAGTTTAAATATATACAGATATTAGGCAAAAGATTGAAATGCCTTTTAAAATAAAGTAAGGTAGAAAAAAATTGAGGCCACATTGAAAACATTCAAATTGTTGTCTTGAATGAGCATCATATGCAAGCCAAAGACTTTCTCAAGCAGCCCAAATTCATGTTTTAATGCACTGGACTGTACTCAAGCACAAACCGTCTCTTGCTCAGTCAAAAGAAAGTCATAAAACCAGAAGACAAGTATAAATTCATAGCAGTGTTGCTGTAGCTATGCTGGCTGAACAGGGACAGACTCTGGTGTACTGTCGGCATTCAGCACATAAATAGTAATTCTGTGCTTCAGGCAAGGAGAACACAGAAATATACAGGGGACCACTCTGGTCTGCGACAGCTTCTTAACAGCTTCAGCTGAATGAAAAATAGCAAAAGCAGAGAATATGGAGTGAAAGGAAATCCATGGGAACACTGGCTACTCGTCTTGATAAGTCAGGGATAAGCTGGGAAAGCACTGCTGCCAAATATCAAATGAGAAAGAATAAAACCTACAATTTTAGTCAAGTATTAATGAGACAAGTAACAGGAACAAGGATAGGCATTTAAACCAAGCTTAAAGGAGAAATTACTTAGTGACTGACATTCAGTATGATTTGAAAAATCTAATCAATCTTTGTAGTAATTAATTTTGGACAGGATTTCTATTCATTATTATTTAATATCTGTTGTGAAACAAAGGAGCCATATGCTGCTAATGGATGAAAGTTTGATCTAAAACTTTTAGAGCAGAGCTGTTTTGCACTTTTTTTAGCTAGAGCTTCAGTACAATAATTACACTCACCATATGTCAGCGACAACCTAGACATGTCATGCCAGAAAATAAAACAATCAGAATATTTTACCCAGATCATGATCTATATGTGATCTACATTTTTACATTTAGGTCAAACCCAGCACTACAGATTCAAGCAGCTAAGCTAAATAACATTACAGAGGAGAATGGAGGCAATATCAAAGATTGCCCTAAGAGAGTGTAATAGAAAAAGACTTCTTCCGTCCGACCCTCTCAGAGTGACAGAATGCCACATGCTCCTTTCTGACAGTGTGATATTGGCTTGGCACAAGCTTGATTAATGTATCAGCCATAAGTCAGACAAACCATTCTGTTTCCTGGAGCAGCACCTCCTCTGGTGTTTATGCCAGGGTAGAGACAGGTGCTGTGCAACGGCAGTGGGACCACTGCCTGAAACAGGTCTGTGAAAAGCTGGGATGTCCAAATCCAATTTTAACCATTACTTCAAATGAAATGTTATTACTCTTTCAGGTAAGACTGAAGGTTGTTTGGAAAATAGCATTTTGCAGCAGCTCTTCAAGGTATTTACCAAGACCTTTTAGTGCAGGCTTAACCTAGAGAAGAAAGGGGAGAGGTCCACAGGGGCGATGAAAGATGCTTGGGCAACTGGTATGCCTACAGGTGATGAGTGAACCCGGACCACCTGGCTCCCTGCCAAGGTCAAGCAATTAATGCAGCCGTCCTTTGATAATTTCAGACAGTCTCAGGAATACAGCAGATAGGGTCCAGTTCAGGAATGCTGCACATGGCAAAGATGAGACAGCTCCGATGAAGGTTCACAGTCGGGTCGCATTGTTAACACACACAGCTGTTTAGACATCAGAAGAAAATAAACTGCTTTTCTTAATTATTTCTACATTTGCATACTAATGTGGCATAAACACAATAGGTTGTCTTTAGGCCTCGTCACCCCTGCCCAAAGGTTCACATAGTTCACCTTCTCTTCATAACAAATTTGAAGATACTTTCAAAACTTTTGTATATAATTCACCAAAATGAATTGGATTGTGAAAATGAGGCTGGTATTGGTTTTGCTGTCTTAATTTGATGTAAAAATTGCAAAAACAATCAAAGGAAGTTTACATGTCATTACTTTTTCAATACAAATTAGTAGAGTTGTCAATCCATTTTAGAATCTTTAAGTACTACACTACTGGTGATTTAATAAGGGCAGCACAATATTAGAAATATGTATCAGTATCACATCAGCAATAACAACAAACTCACATTTTCTCAAATTTTCTTTTCTTTCATAAAAATTACTTGACTAATATCTGATCATCTGATCAGCATCTTGGTTACTAAACGCTTCATACAAGATATTTACGTATCCAATCGTTTTTTGGGGGAGCGACCAGGTTGTAATGACAAATGCTGTTTGATATATTGATATATTGATTGGTGAATGCATCGTTCCACTGTCCAAGCTGGCTGAGTCCCACAGAGACAGATGCTCTTGTCAATCACAGCTGTGAATACCAGAGAAGTAGAACCCAATTCAATAATGTAATGAGGAATGCTCAAGGAGGCTTGAAAATGTTGGCACACCATAACCAAACATGGTAAGGATGCACCTGGATTCAATTTTCAGCAACTCTCACTCCTGTATAGCATATTAAAGCAAAACCTGCACGACTCACTTGCAAATAGTCTTTATAGGATTACCCCAAATGTATTTAAATGATTTTCCAGACTTAAATAAATTTAGTGGACTTGACGGAGACTTTTGTAGCATGACATATTATGCAAACATTCCGCCCTCTTTTATACCTCTTAATTGAAAGAACCCTCACTTTCAAATACAACCTTGGGGCAAAAAAGTGCTGTGATCAAGTAATTTATGCTAGAAATAAAACATTGACTTTCAAATGCACCACCGCCTGAAGCCAGCTTTGAGGCTGATTTGATCTCCCTTTGAGATTGTGAGAGATATGGCCCATTCCCCCTAATCACATGCCAGAGAACATGCAATCATACAGCAACAGCTAAAGTAATCACAGTGGTGGTCTCCACCCTCTTCCCAGTATTGAGCAACAGTCCTACAAAATCAGTAGTGCTGGTAAGACATGGATATGTGCTCCTCATGCAAAATCAGCAGCTCACTATGTACACGGAGAATATGTTTGTTTATGCTGTAGTGAGTAATAATCAACATTCATCGGTCAAAGAATAGAGACTACATGCTGCTATGGATATTTTAACATGAAATCTGAAGATATTTAAAACTCATTCTGTACTGAGCAAACACACACCTGCTTGTTGGAAGAAGACTTCAACCAGAATGTTGGAAATCTTAACTTACAAAACTAATCATCATCCAGTAAAAAATGAAGAAACATATTACTTTTCTCAATATTCTATAAAGTGGGATAAAGGTTATTTATCATCCTTAAAGATTTCCACATTTTGTCATGTTACAACAAATTTCTACTTATTCTAGATCTTACAGCATTGGAAAGTGAAGCAATACATAAATTTTAATTGTTTTATAAACGTCTTGACACATTGGGGTTTTAATCCATATTTTTACCTTTCTTGGTAAAACAATTTAGTCCAGTTAGTGGAGTATCTGTGACCATCAGTTTTAGTTTCAGTCTTGATCTAAACAACTCTGTTGTAGCTGTGGCTCATCCGTGTGCAGAAAAGTGAGCCTCCGTCCTCAGCCCAAGTTTTTTGCAGCCTCCAACAAGTTGACTACCAGGACTGTCCTTTATTTAGAGCCATTCAAATCTCTATTAAGTCTGACCCGCTTTCCTGTCTCATCCTATTTAATTTATTAATGAGAAGATAAAAACCAAAAGAATTCACTATAAAATTATTTAGCATTTTTTAATATAAAAAAGGACGGTATTATTTCCATTTGCCTATTTTGGCCTGCAGTGCAAAATGTTTGTACATCAATGTACTGAATAGTTGTGAATTGTCTTTCAAGGTATTTGATTGTTATGCTTTAGAAAAAAATAGTACAATATAAAGAATGGAAACTTTTCCAGACTTTGAAAAGACTGGAAATACATTGTTTACTTTAACAGTGTAAGAACCCTGAAGAAAAAGCCATTTAAAAAAGCAAGCATTTGGTCTGTTTAGATGTAAAATTCCAGTTTTAAATGTAAAAAAAAAGTCCATTCAAAGTTAATTTTAGACTGTTTCACTATTGACAAGTTCATTGTGCATTATCTCCAGTACTGTCAATAACAAGGTAACTACAGTAGCAATGCTAAGCAAGGTTACTTCTGCATGACAGAGTTTATGATTTAATATCAGGGGAAGGTGAGAGATAATACAACTGACATGAGCTGTGATAAAACACCTGTCGCCCTCTTTGTTTATTCCACCTGAACTCTAGACATATATAGCACTTACAACCACTTACGCTAATTTTTTTTTTTTTACCACAAACACCCAGTGAAGGTCTCCATGGTTCAATCTGGAGCACAGCAGTGTAAAATTGTGTTCAAATGGAGTGATGATCTAGCTGGAGTTTGATGAGTCTCCTGTCCTCTTCTGAACCAATAGCTCAGCCCACTTCTGCTTTATCACGGTGTGCCAGCTTACCGCTATCTGTGCCACACTAAATCAATTAGCATGTCATTAAGATAGCTTGTTCCAGCACAATAAGCATGGAGGGGGACTGGGGTATCTGCAGGAACAGAGCTAGCTGAACTCTGAGAATATCTCAGCTTCTATGTGTCAGTGTGCGGTGGGCTTTGTTTGTTTTTGAGCAAAGTGGACGTGTACACAAGCACGTGGTTATCAGGAAAACAATTCAAACAATTAATAACAGGTCTTTGTTACAAACATTTCACTCAACTGTGTGTTATTTCATAAGGTGTTTGGTACCCGATTAAAGTTAACATGTCTTATCAGAGCAGATTTCCAATTACCTTTAGAATGATGCAATCAATTCTGAAATTTAAGTTTCATTTATCCTTTTTTTCTCTTCTGGCTGATGATAAAACTAACATTCAATATTAATCTCCCTGCGAAAGGAAGCCTCAAAGTCACCTTACATGAGAGAAACAGGTGATTATTCTGCAATTACCAGGAGTAAAGCAACACTCTGCTCTTTGGGTATAGATTGAGAAGATAGGCTTAATCCCCACTGGTGCAGAGAGGATTTCTCTCTGAAGGCAAGAGCTCAATCAGACCAGTCAGATAAACACCAAATATACTGAAGCGTTTGCTGCTCATGATAAACTTTTCATTATCTTTGACAGCAAGAGCGCTTAATCAAAGCTGTGTCTCCCTCCGCAGATAAACTACAGAGCGAAAAGTTATACACTTAAGACCAACTTTCTCCTGTGTCAGTTAAGAAATTTGATGTGATCTTAAATCTTAAAGCTGGCAATATTTAAATAAACTAACCTGAGGTGAGGGAAATAAAAGAACACATCATAATATCCAGACAGAGCCCGATAAAACCCTCAGATCATAAAAGGTCCATTCCACTGCTTTTGGCCGAATGGCTACCACTAATGGATCAGAGTGCAGGTTACACATTAGCACTGATGCCAGAGCAGTAATTCTCTGAGAGGAGAAAAAAACAAAAACTAATCAGGTATTCATATTTTCCCTTTAAGGCACTTTAACACCCACATGAGGATGCAGGTCCTCTAAGGCCAAACTCTTCGTGCACACAGGCCAATAGAGTTTCTGAACTGGTCACAATTTCTTGATTCCTTCAATCAAAGCAATCAATTCAAAGGGACTTCAAAAGATTAATACAAGCTTTTAACACAGGGCAGATCACTCATTCACACTCTCACCCCTCACTTCATTTGTCTCTTGTGCCATCTTCGAGGATATGAAGAGAACTGAAGTTTTACAGCAATATGAATAACTAAAAATGTCTATGCCAAACATCTATGTAGCACAATTTTGATTAATTGTAAACTTATGAAATACGTTTACTAATCGTAAACTTATGAAATACGTTTACAATTAGGTCTGGGTAATTGTAAACTTACAAACTAGAGCTGGGTAATTGTATAAAAACATGATATTACAACAATACCTGATGCCAATCATTTGCTGGCATCAATACCTGATTGATGCCAATACTTGTATTAGTTATAAAGCAACCAATACAGGAGCGCCATTTAGAAGAATATGATGAAACTAAAAAACAAAAACATTCAACTTCAGAAGAGTAATCCTCTGGTGAATCAAGACACTAGTGGACAAAAAGCCTGTAGAATAGTGAGTCTGTTGACAAATCCAAATGACAATAGATGCTAGCTTTAAAACATAATTTGTATTTTATCTCATAGTGAAATGCAAATATGGTGACTTAGATGTAAAAAGAGAAATTGGTCATCGTAAACTGTAAACTTAGAAAGTAAGTTTAAACTTTTACAAGTTGCTAACAAGTGTCTTAACTTAATAAATTACGATTTATAATCAAAGCCTAAAGTTGAAATGACTGTGAAAGGACCAAAATATTTATTGTGCTATAGCATTTAAAAAGGGGGAAAAAAAAACAAAAAAAACATTTAGGCTAAAACTACACAGAATTGTGTTTAAATTGCAATTCATTCTAATGGTTTTGATTTTATATTTATTGGAACTGCTAAGGTTGTTATTTATTTATTAACAACTTGTGTTATTTATTTACTAACAATTTACAACCATCTGTAAATTGAACAGCACTGATTTATTAGAAATCTTATCAACAAAATTATTGAGTTTGTTTGGATTTTGTGTTTGTGAACTTAATTAATCACAATGTAAATTACAATAGAAACAAAAACATAATAATGTTTAGTCAGCCTGCTATACATGCAAGATAATGTTTAATTTACATATTCTGAAGGTAAACTGGTGTACACAGCACCTTTAGAAAAAAACACGCATCTTCTTCTGATGAATGATAATACAGTACTGTAATGTTATACAGCCATCTGTTAAACTGATATACATCTACACACATCTATGCAAACCATTATATAATGCCAACAACTGTGTTCATTCCTAATAGCCACTTGACATTTGTCCCAGACTGGGTTTGTGAGTGAATTTATTATTAGATTTCTTAAGTGACAGATGCTGCTAAGGTAAACAGATTATTGACAGAACAGAAATTGGGATGTAAACACCTGTTTTGGGAGCATCACTGGCAAAGGAGAGTGCTTAATAATAAAGCCCAAGCCAGTGCCATGTTGAAAGGTGAAATCTCTACACATCAATTCTGTCCCGAGAAGCGCAGCGCAGCAGAGCTTATTACAGACTCTCAATCTGTCTCAAGTGTTCAGACTGTCTCAGTAATACGGGCCTGCCGGCTCCTTGAGATGCTTCATTAAAAAGCTTGGCTGTCCAGAGCACATCTATGGCAGCCAAATAAAGTGTCAGACCACATTTTTCATCTGTAGATTAAACCTATGTAAGCCCAAATTAAACCAAATTAGATCTGAAAATGAGAAATAAACCAAAGCCAAATGACTGGAGAGGCATGCAGGCTGTGAACAGGAGGAACCACTTGTATGCCATCTGTAGAGCTGGTTGCGCTGGTTTGAGGGTTCCTCACTATTTTTTTTCCAGGAGTCTTATACATTGGCTCATGCTCAAACCTTCCTTGATAAATATGCAGTTAGTAGATAATTCAGTTTGTAGATAATTTTTGTTCCATTTCTACGTATTAATTCAACAATTTATAATAGATTTATGGTAGATGTTTCAATTACAGTAACAAGCTATGATGGTTGGATGGATGGATGAATTTGATGGGCTATTTAGACAATTAAAAGGTAAATACAATTATGAATTAAAAATATTTGTTCCATACCGTATTTTCTTTTTCTACAAATAATAGGTCCTGGATCACATGAATTTCAAAATGTTCCACAACTTTCAAGACTGAAGGGAAACCCCTCAGGAGATTACATCTTGTATATGGCAAAATATTTTTCCTTTCTTTCTTGGGAATGTTTCACAGAAGCTGAGGCCAACCTCTCTTAATCTTTCATCTTTTCTGAAATCTCTCTGGACCAAAGTATCTGATGTTCCGACCATGATGAGGATGCTTGTTATATTGCTGTGGACGTTTTTGTCAAGCTAACAGTGAATTTCAAATGATCAGTGTGGTCCATTGCGTCCTGGTGAATGCATCATGGCTGCAGAAAGGTAGCCTGGAAGATAAACTTTGTAACTCAATCACACCCTGCCGCTCCCTCCCATTCTATCGCTCCGACTGGTCTCACACATAATATATTCCTGAACCGCAGACCACTTTTGTGGACATTTCAATTACATTTCGGTTACATGACTACAGCGTGCCAAAATCAAATGTATCAATTCTGGATAACACAGCTGCAGACGCTGACATACACAAGCCAGTCCATGATGTTGGAGAGAATGAGTCTGTGGAGAGGTTTGCAGAGGGAGCCTGTGGTCAATGCTCTGTTACCCCCGGCATGTTAGATCCTCAGCCAGCCCATTGTGCTGAAATTCAGTCACAATAGCACAGTATCTTCCCAGAGCAGGCTCCTTATCATGGCGCTGAAATGACTAGTCTCTCTGGACGCCCACATCACAGACGCTTTGGGTCTGAGCGCACAAAGCTCGAGGTGAGCGAGCGCAGCAATCTATTGCTTTTGTTCAGTGCATGACAAAGATGCTCACAAACTTTTCTTTTTGACATAATCTTAAAAAACGGCATGCAATTTATTCACTGAGTCACTGTAACAATGCTTAGCATAAAAAAACCCATCTCACTGCCTGGTGATTGACTTTGAAAAAAGAAAAGTAACTGAGAATGAATAAAATAGCAAAATAACTTTAACGGAACAATATATTCAAAGATTTTATTCTGAATGCTAGTATTGATTGATTGCTCTATGCAGTAAACAGATGTCATCTCATAATTTTTCATGACATGCTGCCTGAAATAGAATTGCATCAGTTATCAATCACACTGACTCTAGTTGTGTCAATCGACAAAATGCTGCTGTGATAAATTGTATTTCTAAATATATCTGTGGTTGTCATCTTGATATTGTGGATGCAGCTCGCTTGCACAACTACCAATGATGGCATTTTGCAATTTGATTGTTTATCAATCTGAAATCAGCTTTAATTCAGCCTCTTCCTTCCAAGGGAAAAGAAACATAACTACTGCAAATACTTAAAACACCCAACTGTGTTTTTTCCAGATCACTTCTAATTCCATTCCAAGCATCCCAAAGTCTTAAGAACATGAAGAAGATGTGACCTTGATAGTTATGCTAAAAAAGTTGTCTGAAAGCTTGTCAAATTATAATAGAGTTCTTCTTTCAAGCTGCAAATTGAAAAAAAAAATAATTAAATAACTTAGATATACATTTAATTGTCAATGATTGTGTTGAACCTTGAGTTTGGTTTTCAGTGAATGTGAATTTTTATTCTTAAAATAATAAAAAAAAAAACAAGACAAACACTTATTCGGGTGTGCTGTGGTGGCGTAGGGGATAGCGCAACCCACGTTTCAAGGCCTTGAGTCCTCGACGCGGCCATCGCAGGTTCGATTCCCGGACCCCTGCGATATTTGCCGCATGTCTTCCCCCCTTTCCTGTCAGCCTACTTTCATATAAGGGACACTAGAGCCCACAAAAGACCCCCTGGAGGGGAGAAAAAAAAAGACAACCACTTATTCATTTACTGCCTCATGTACCCTAACTGTATTACCCTCCCAAAGAGGAGGAATGAATTGTAGTCCACCATTTACTGATCTGGAAAGTCAGAAAAAAATTACTCACCCTGACTACCAACCGTGCTGTCCTAACTTCAGCCAAAGTTAGACTTTTTTGTAAAATTTCTGTGTCCACACCATGCCTTCATCCATTTTTGAGTGAAGGTCCTGAAAGGCTTTGTTCATTTTTCCTGTTTCCACTGTGAAGACTCCTTCAACTATGCCGAGCCAGTTTTTTTATGTGCACTATTTGATCTAAGTGGGGATCCAAAAATCCAATATGCACCTGTGCCAGACAGACCACCATTGTTGGATCCCACAATTGCAAGAGTAACGCTTTAACTGTCCCAAACAGATTCCCAATCAGCCAATCAAAGAGACTGAGTGAGGTCTGCCTATCTGCCAAGTTACTTATTGATCCGGATCAAGTAAGGTGCTTAATTCTGTTTAATATTGCTGTTGTCCTGTGCAATAAAAGATGATTGATCACACATACACTAAATTGTTTTTCCTAAGATTTCCTTTTACTTAAAAGTTAAGTTTTAAAACTTGAATTCCACCATTGACATAACTGCAACTCAAAAATCACAACAATGTTTCAACATTAAACTTTACATTATGCCAGATAACTTTTAATTTGCACTAATGAAGATCAAATCACATCAGGAGGCCTGAAACTAAAAGTGAACTGATGGCTTAACCTGTTTTCTGATGAGTTCACGTAATATTTATCTGAACACTTTGGAGCATTAAAAAGATAGACAGTTGATCCTTAAAAACAGAAAAAACATACTCACAAGTAACATACTCAGTCCTGAGGGGCAGAACACTGAACTCCACACCTCTGAGCTCAACATACATGCACTATTTAAACTAGGAGAACATCAAAAGTGGCACACATTTTTCAAAAACATAAAATACTGTATGTTCCAACCTCACACTCAGTCCTACATTGCAGGTTTTTAAAATGCCTTTACACAGCAAGATAAGAAACAGTTTGATAGCAGATTTGACTTTTACTCAGACAAAAGTATTTTGAGCAATCAAAACACTAATATTTGATGATACTAAACTTGATTACTAATTTTATCCTTTTGTCCATATTTCCATTTTATTAGAATAAAGTGTTGATTATATTTTCTTTAACTCTATGCAAATTCTAGATTCTAAGAAGTTTCCTTTTATTTGAAATAAGTCTTCCTTATTCTTCAGACACATTTTTACACATTATGGGACTGATTTTACTTTATGAAGACTAATATAAATACATTTAGTTCAAATTTACTACAAGGAATCGTTTTTTTTAAAACATTCCTTAGGGAAAAAAAGGCCTGGGATGTAACAGGAATTGTAAAGCATTGTGCAATAATGCATGAAGGGGAAATGGGAGCAATGACTCCTGATGTAACTCATGTTGCTCTGTGATTTGATCCAGTGTAGGAAAAATATTGCTGCACTTCTGGGTAAAGTACATCACTTTATTCTCTCTGATCTTGTTAAAAGCTTACTTGGTCTACTTAGAGTTAAGTATTCACCATGTGTAACCAGACAGTTTTAACAAACCGTGTTTGGGCAGGTCTCTGCAGACCCCGCTCACCACTTGAATTGTAAAATGTTTTGCCCAAAGCAGAGATACACATAAGTCAAAGCAATACAATATTGTGTCCTTTGATCAAGTGGCAATCTTAGATGTGGAACAACACAGCAACAAACGTCAGCTTCCCACATTACCTTTTTATTTACAGCCAGCAATAAGCTGTATGAAACACACTTGATGCCAGAGAGCTGATGGATTCCACAACTGCATGTTACAGGAATCATCTGGCAGAGAACAAGTGCGGCAAACAGCTCATCAACTGCAAAGTAATCTACCAACTCTGTATCATTTGGCTGCCTGTTCACAGCATTCATAACCCCAGCTGAGGGATGCTGCAGCACATCAAATTGTAAGCTTTATAAAACACCTCAATCCGCTGTGACAGATAGATATAAACAGTTCTTCGGTAAATAGAGATGACCCCCAAAGGTTACCATCACTCACTCACACAGACTGATAAATGTTCCATAAAGACTCAAAGTGCCTCATGACAACTCGACAAAGCTCTGGCATCATAAAACAAAAATGTATGATTGCTGTTCAACCTGTTAAACTCCATTTGACAGCCAGAATACATACTGATGAAAAAGTCTCAAACTCCTACCAGTTTGTATAGCATTTATTTCCAGCTTTAGATTGGTTTCTCTTGAAGTGTAACCCTGTAAATTAGTGCTAAACATGTTGCAAGATAATAAAATATAAAAGTGTTGGCACTGTGGTAAATGCAATGTTAACAGTACAGCATTTTCTCTTGATAATCAGATCTAATCTGACATCACGGCCAAGGCAGTATGATAACTGCACAATTTATTTTCTAGCAAACACAACTATACTACGGCTGAACCGTTTAAGAACCAAGGCTTCAAATGCATAGATAGAGATAATGCCACACACTATATTTAAAGCTGTTGTATTTTCACATTTTGTTAAGTCACAACCACAAACTTCAATGTATTCAATTGGAATCCTGCATAGAACATTAGTAGGAAATGAAAGAAAATTATACATTCTTTTTTTTAGCAATAAAAATCTTACAACTGGAGCACATACATTTGTATTCAATGCCCCCAGAGATATTAGTAAATAAGTAAATTTTATGTACAGTATATAGCATACGATAAAAGGCAAAAAACCTTCACAAGTTAAAATATAAATGGCACACACAGACAAAAAATGTGACAAAATAAAAACATGAAACAAAAAATCTGCAGTCTAGTACTTGCTAAAAAAATCTTTGCTAAATAAAAGTTTCTTTAGTTGCTTTTTCAAAGAATGGAGCAAATCAATGCAGCGTAAAGAAGGTGGCAACGTGTTCCCCAACTTGGGAGCTACAGCTTTAAAAAAAAAAAAACCTGTCACCTGTGACTAGCTGATCTAAGGTTTTGGGATGTGTTATGGAGTACTTTTAAGGTCAGAAATGTAAGCTGGGGCTACACTGTGCAAGTCTCTTTCTTGTTTTGTTTAAAAGCCTTGGAGCAGAGTTCTGTGCTCACTAATCACTGTTCACTACTTTTTTTAAGCAGGTAAAAAGACTGTTATGGTGCTTCACTGGAGAAGAGATAAATGCATGAATAATCACCTCCATCTCAGTTTTTGACATGAAGAATCATGGTTTGGAGATATTCCTTAACTGAAAGTAGCTGTTTTTGATATTTAAAAAAAAATGAATCTCAGAGTTAGAGTTGAAAATCACACCAAGGTTTCCGAGGCTTGGCAAGAAAGTCAAAGCCCACATACACCCAGGTTCTGCTTGATATCAGAACTGTGACTGTCAGGAGCAATGATCATAGTTTCTGTTTTATCCCAGTTTAATCTCAGGAACATACCAGATATGTCAGGGATAAAGTTATAAAAAAGTTTAAAGAAGAGTAAGGTGATAAAATCATATCCCAACATTTCACAGAGAAATGTTTAACCTGCGATGTGAAAATGTCCTATTACTCCAGTAATTTACAAATTTAGCTTTATTGTGTCTAACCGATCAAATTTCAATAAAATACATTGGAGTTCATGGTTTTGCTGTGACATGTGAAAACATAAATGGGGTTTAAATCCTGTTGCAAAGCCTTGTAAATAAGATTATTACTGCTGATGAGTTATGTAATTCTGAGTTTAATAGCAAAGACCAATTCAACAGTCAACAGACCATTTAAGCCTGATTACTCTCAGACTGGCTTTTGATTTGATATGCATGCAGACCTCAAATTGCCAGGTGGGTAAGACGTCTGTCATATACACAGATGCATAGCAAATGAGGTTGTGTGATTCAGCTGTGGACCAATCATTTATATTCAAAAATTAAGGAAAGTGAAATAGGAATAGGGCAATAACTTCTTCTAAGCTGGTATTTACTTTTTACCCTGCAATGTGTCATACCTTATCAGAGTTTTCTTCGATCCACTTCTTTACTGTGCCCAGAGCGATGTCCGCTGCAGGCTCATTGGGATAGCCTGAGGAGACAAAAACAGTGTAAACAGCGGCTGTATTCAGCATGCAGATGTCAAATGAGAGATAAAAAATCAGACAGGCAAGCAAACAAAGAAAACTGATATCTCCACAGGTAGCAGCAGAATTCCTCCTGAATCAATGAAAAGCAACCTGCTCGTATCAGTGAGACGAGACCAACTGTCTGATCAACTGCTGTTGACGAGTGCTGCCAGATGCAGGGTGATGTGAAAACACAGACAGACAATATTACAGGGTCTTCAAAGTGTGGATACAAGCTACACGCACACAATCGCACCCTTACTCATTACCACCTCAAGCAGAACTGATTAATGTTTTATCTTTATGGGGAAATTACACTTTGATGTGTGATCATACACACCATTCCTTTGTTTTATCAGCTTGCCAACATGAACCTGGAGTCTAGGCACAATACAGCAAACCATCATTTTAACAGTTGTGTCAGCAGAGGAACCGTAACAGTTTGTTAACACTCTAAAGAAAAACTGTTCCTTGATTATTTTCTAATTAGACCAGGAAAAGGAAGACTGCTGGATACTAATCTGTAGATCACTTACTGCCAGTGTAGATAACTTCACAGGACCTAACTCCAACAGCGAGATATTGACTTAAAAATCCTCTGGGGCTGCTTTACTACTATGGTAGAGTAAATATGCCAGAACCAAAAGAGCTGATAAATTGCTACCGAGAAGTTCCTCAGTTGTCCCAATTTTAAAGTAAACTACACACTACCTGGCCAAATAAAAAATATGTATATCACCTTTACAAAAACCTTAATGCTTCCCACTGGAAAATTACTACAGAGAATAATAACTTTCCAATTACTATTCTTCTCCAGTCTGTGGAAGGTTCTTCTGGTTATATATGTTTAACTGTCTCTCTTTCATGGAATGAGCCATCCAGCTTCCAGCTTTGTGCTCTTAGTTTTTTCCATAGTAAGTTCTGCTGGTCTAGTGATTCTGTATATAACTGTGTTTCCTGGACACAGCCATTGAGCCATTAATCTGTTTTTTTTTTTCATAGAAGCTACTCCTTGTGGAAAGCTCCAGCTACCAATAAATATGTATACCATGTTTGTTTTACTTTCTATTCTCCCAGTGGATTTTTCATTTAGGTGGGTGTCTCACAGATGTAGCCACTGACATTGGTGCAATGAACAATGAGTACTAATTTTTACTTCCTCAGAAAGTACCCTAATGACAGATCTGTTGGTGCCAGTAGATAAATACTCTTACCCGTAAAAAGTGCTCTTGGAGCATTCATTTAGACTCTGCTTCCTTTTCTCTTAGCTCCAAGTCATTCATGACAGCTGGCCACTCTGGAGGTTTCTCACAGTTAAAGGATAATATTTTTCTCCCAGTGTCACCCCATGTTTGCTCAGGATAAGAAATTCCTGCATAGTTAAATTGATAGAATCTGCAGAATTTTCTTAATTTGTATTTCCTATTTGGGATTAAATAACATAATTTGACTGAACTGCATGTGAACCTCAGTGCATTTCTGACTAAACTGTTACATTTACTCAGATATGAACTGGAAGTGAATACCTTATAAAGTGTTTTGAGAAGCTATATAACTAAACTGAGTTTAATATTATATTTCTGCATTCAGTGATTTCAACTTCACCAGCCTCTCATTATGATCCCAGATGTGTCAGATTATTGATGGACATCAAAGATGGGGATAAAGAAAACACTTAAACTACAAAAGTATAGTAAAGAATTGTACAATACTTGAATAAAAATGTGAAAAGACAGTGATTAACAATCATCTTGCCAGGGGAAGGATGGAGAGAAAATAGTGATCAGACAACACCCAAATTTTTATTCCATTTTGTAACAATTTAACTCTGTGTAGTGCCTGGTCTGAAGAAAATTTCTTGACATCAAGCTTATAGTCAAAAAGCAAAATTTAAGTTTTCCATAAGGAATAATAACTGAACTCCTAAATTATGGAAAAAGGTATTACATTTGGATGACTTTATATTAACTCTGATCCAGCAGCATTGGGTGTATTGGGGTAAGAACCTAGGTGGAGGAAGTGATGCATGATGCCTTGAGCCCATCATTCAAGCTTGTGGGGGCAGTTTTATAACTTAAGGTTGCTTCAGTAGGTCAGGTCATGTTCAGCACCGTTAGAAGTCCAAAAAAATTAGGTCAGCTGTCTACACAAAAATACAGAATGATCACATTTTTCATGTATTCATGTATACATGTATTTTATTTCCAGACATATTATGAGATGACAATGCCAGAAATCATTAAGTTCAAAGTAGAAAAAAGTGGATCTCAAGTAGCTGAAGACATTTCTATATGAGTCCAAACCTTTACCCCATTAGGAATCATTAAGACAACAATATTGAAAGTTCTGACTATTTTGTCATCAATACAAGATTGCAAATTCATGACTTAATGCTGCTGCTTGTGTTTTTTAATAAATATTTTAAGTTTCGGCTGTATTCCATAAGGTAGTTAGCGGCTGTCCTACAAGTATCCTGTTAGCAACATATGTCCAGTGCAAAATGTGATGCCAACAAACAAGCATGGCATGTTTCTTCAGTCGCTGTGACCCAGTACAGGATTTAAGACTCTATTTAAAACCCTCAATCCCATAAAGAACTACAGGTTGTAGCAGACAGTCTGACAACAAAGGTTAACACCTCAATTTCAACCAGCATCAACTGATCCAATGGCCTGGTCACAGTTGTACCTTGTTAGTTAGCACACGGGTCATATTTTCAAATGTAGACTTTTTCTTTTATTTTGTTCAGTCATTGACATCAGTGTGTGACCCATGAAACAGCTTTACAAGAACATCAACCTGTCCTTTCATACAGATGTAAAGAAAACTGAAAGGATGTAAAGACTTAACCTGAACAGTTATTGATTTTTTTTGTTTATCTGTGACTCCTCCTGTCAGAGTCGCTCAGTAACTATTACCAAAATTCTCATAAGCACCTGCTTAAATAGTCAATAAACAACATATGCAGATTCATGCAGTCACACAGATCTTCACCTGTGTGACTGCTGTTGATGCCTCTCCCCTTTTCTCTGTTTTTCTCCTCCTCTTTCTGAGCTTGACAGGAGTGGCCGAGTTACACTGATGAGAGTAGAGGGGGCTGAGATACTGCCAAGCCCTCGCCAAGTTCCCGTTCAAACTCAGGGTGAGGCAAGATGTGAGCTGCATACCAGCCAGCAGTGACTGCCAGCCTGCTCCTACAGCTCTGTTCTGCAGCATCTGCAGACAGTGGAAAGTCTGTTCACGGCTCCTGTCCTTTAACAGGAACCCCCAAGAGCCATACGCTCAGAAGCTAATCCAGAATGCCAAAATCTTCTAGTCACCTGACTTCTCCTACATCTCAAGCACACTTAACCTTTTTAGATGCATAATTTTTTTTCCTGCTGATGCTTCCTTTTAAGAAGCTGTTCCCACACCTGTGCAGGTGTACCGACACCCAACTTGCACATCAAGTAACATAGGCAAACAGATGTGCAGCAGACAGGAAAGCTGAGGAAAGTAGTTTTGGGGAGATGGGACCAGCTGTTCAGTTAGCACAGACACAAGAAGTGTCAGAAGCACATAAACAAATGAACAAAAAATGTAAATAAAGAATTAAGTATCTACCTCTGTCCCCTGAGTCTGAACAAGGGCTGGTAAACTTCTTGCAAAATGGAGAATAAAACATAATAATAGTTCCTCCACATCACCATAAATGAGCTAAAGGTACAAAGAGCATTCAATCCGTTCAGAGCAGTTTCTATAAATTCTGTATTGATTTGATAACTACACCTATTAATCATAGCAGAGCTGGACGGAAAATGGATTGAAAGAAGTGAAGCAGAGGCCTAATTTTAAAAAAAGAAAATTATTAAACCAATACCTTCACACCAAAGATCAGAAAAGACATGATAAAATGAGATCTGGCAGGAAAAGAAGTATCAGTTGAGCTGCAAGTGGCATGGCAGAGGAACTCAAAGTTACAAAGTTAACAGCACCAATTTGAGTGGATCAGCAGCTTTCTCTCATCATGCTACTTTAAACTTTACTCTCCTCTCCTCTCTCTTTGCCTCTCTGAGCTTGGCTAAGTATATTTAAACTGAGAGGAACGGATACAATAAAGTACTTTAAAACTCAACCTCTAGCACCACTCCTGGGCTTCCGAGTCCAGTCACCACCAGCAGCACTGCTGACACAATCCACTTTCTGAAAGATGTGCAGCACAGGATTGAGTGAGCCGAGTCCTTTATATGCTGAAGTGCACACAAAATGCACAAATTCTGTGCTGCTCTTACATCTCTTGCCCTCAACCACCTCCTTTCTAGGGTTTCCTGTGTGCGGCGTTTAGGAGAAGCCAATCTGTCAGGTGGTGAGGCGCTAGCATTAGCCACAGTGATGGTGGGCCCTCCAGGGTCTCTGCTCGATTTGGCTCGCCTCTCTACTATGCTGGGAATATGGCTGGCTCGGAGAGATTTGTCTTAGTGAGGTGCACTGATGGGAAATGTGCAGTGCAGCGCCCCTGATGAGGGCTCAGGTGGTGCAGTGTTATTTCAGCTGAAGTCTTCTCTACTTTATCACCCAGCAGAGAGCAGCATCCGGAGAAAAAGGATCTAATGGCACGTGCCATGTTTTATGAAGGCACTTTGTGAGAATGTTTGCATAGGAGACTGAAAAAAGCTAAAACAGATGTAAATGCCAACTTAAATTCATGGTATTTGATATCATACAGGTAGAAGGCAGCTACTCCCAATGCGCCATTAGGTCCTTTTAGCTAGTTTTGGAATACATTTAAATGCTAATTAAATATATTTAAAGTAGTGTGGTTCAATGTTGTTTTATAAGGCAGATAATCTTGTCTTACTCCTGTTAAAGAGATATAAAATTTTAATTTAAAACACGTTTTTCAAAACAAAAAAGAAACATCTCTGTCCAATCTTCTATGTTTAAACATGCTTATTAAATCTTCCTTCCTGCCATTAGTGACTCAGAAAAGAAAGTCTTAAATTATACAAATATAAAACAAGAAACAGTGTTTAAAGAGCTTAAAGTTTTTGTCTTCAGACTGAGTGAATTGATGGCGTCACAACACAAAAATCAAGCACAGCATCATGTAAATATCTCAGTTATTTTTCATAAATTATTTTAAATGTAAATGAATATGTCTTCAGTAAGATGCATAATACAACCTCAAGACAATTTTAGGACGAGTCTCTCTTTTGAAAATCCAGGTCCTGACAGAAGGGCAGAATGAACCATTTAAGGTGTGATACAATACAACACAGATTAACTGATGGTAGTTTGAACGAGAAGGAGAAATCAGTAAGTGAAGGCAGCACTTTTGCGGGCTGCTCTAGTTGAGGGAAGCAGAGCTGCGTGTTCATGTGGAAAGCACGCTGGGAAGTAGGGTTGTCACCCCGTCAGGGCCCAGAGGAGAGGTGAGGTGACCCGGGGTGGAGGACGGAGTAGCGCCCCAGGACTCCATACGCCGAAGCGTGGGTGTCAAACTGCCCGGAGCAGCTCTTACACCAGCAGTGCAACACGACAGCAGGGCCGTGACCGACTTTGAAGCCCACAGAAGGTTACAGAGACAAAGAGAGATGGGAGACTGCTGAATGAGGAAGAGAAGCAGAAAAAGAGGTGGAAAGATGGAAACGTAGCCTCCGTGGCAAAACAGTTTATGACCTTCTTTGGAAATATTCCATAAAGGTGAAGGCTAGAATGTCCTAAATGCTAAAACTGAACCTCCCTAATTTACTTTTTCAAAACATTCTCAACTCTGTGTGATCTGCAGGAGTTAAGCACAAACCACTCTTTGCAGAAGCCTGCATTTATTGACCTGAGATTACTCAGTACTTTTACATTTGGCTTATCATCCATGACAATGTTGGAGCAAAGTAAGTGTTTAGTACAATGCAAGCTGTGTGACTCTATTAAATGGGCTACAAAGTTCCTGTTACCACTCTGCTGCCCGCAGATACCGCATATTGCTCCGACGCTTGAAATTCCCAAACCCAGCTGGACTAAGCTCCGTATAGTAAATCCTAGGCTTTAAGAGAAGGGGTACATTTTCCCAAGCCATCTCTGGCTAGCAAGCAGCAAGCCATCAACGTTAAGAGATAAGGTGCCATGAATATCTGCCACCCTCCTAATCCTAGACAAGGATGAAGAAAGCCAGAGCATGATGCTGGCGAAAGGAAAAAAAAAAATCTTTGCTGTGAAACACCTTTGATCTGGACAGAGGAGCACTGTGGACATACCGGTAGAGCTTGGGTGGATTACAACCACGTATCTCCCACAGGCACCAGCCAGTGCTGAAACTCCTTTGTCAACAATCTTCAGATCCGTCACGGAGACAGATGCACCAAAGGTGGAAGGTTAGCCATAAACAGGGAAATATTTGTCCAAAGTAGAGTGGCAGCTCTGCTGCGCTGAGCACCTCTGATTATTTTGATAGGGTTATAAATGCATGCTTGAGAGGGTATCTGTCAGGCAAACAGTACACGTAATCTTCATGTCCTTGCGTTCACATCCTACCCGTCAATCGTCAGCTCCATGCAAACATTAATCTGAACAGACGTCTCCTGAAGTGTACGAGTCATTACAAGGCTGCTGGAAAATGCTCTTTTAGTGTCCGATGTGATCCTTGCAAGGCTAAGATTTCTACAGTAGGTTTATCTAACTTTCTATAATAAGTACAATCTAGGAACATAAGTGTCATAATAAACCATTCATTATCATTAGCGCTTCTCACTGCTTTTACTTTATGAAAACTGGTACAAGTTAAACTGTGCAATCTTTGCATGCAAATGTATTGCTTTATATTTTCAAAATCAAAGAAAATGCAAGGAAAAAAAAAGTTTCTCAATCAGTGTTATAGCAACACAGTCAACTTAAATTTGAAATGAAGCTTTTTTCTTTATATATTTACTAGGACAGCCTAATTGATATGGTTAAGTGTAGGTAGTTAGCTTTGGACTCACCTTGCAAGAAATAGATCTCCAAGTTTCTACTGAGCATTACAAAACAACTTGTAAAAAACATTTTTCTATGCCAGTAATTCCTTCCAATGCTTAGTGTGGAGAGCACTGAGCTAACAAACCATGATAAAGTCACATGAGCAACTCACTAATGACATCTGTACCAAAACTGGATTTAATTTTAACCAGAGCTACACTGAACTTTTAAAGTGTAGTTGAAATGTGCTCCCATGTTCTCAATATAATTGCAAAGTGCAGAATTGGACAATTTGTTGCATCCATTATAGAGCAATTAACTTTATTTCTATTGTCTGAGGGGAGTGCTGTTATTACTTGAGTGTTTTTTAAAAACAAAAGAAAATAGTCCATGTTGTTTTGTTCTTTTTACTTTTTTGACAAAACAATAAATGATGTAAGAGGAAGTAAAATCAACATAAATTGTTAACAAAAAATGATCTTGGCAAATTTTTTCCTATCTTTCTGAGGTCATGGTGATAGCGTCAAGATTTTTTTCTTTTTCCTCTACCGTTTTGGAAACTACTGGTCTATGCTGGATCCTAAAATAGAACTTTATACAAGTGGATATGACTGTGCTTCTAGTTTATGTGAAAAAACAAAGGGGTAAAGGAAAAAAAAATAGTCACGAGAATGCGTTAGACGAAGGACAGAAAAGAACGAGACACTAAAAGAGAAAGTGACCTCTCTAAGTCGAGGTAGTTGGACCCTTGGCTCTTTTGCAGGGAGACATTGAGAGGTGTCTTCTCCTTGGAAGGAATAATCCATTTAAACCCGACTTGCACACCTGTGATTGATGTCCAAACAGAAGCAGCACTTAATAACCTCTATCATGCTGGGTGACCTCGTGGCCCACGGTGGGCACCAGTTTGTTTATGGGTGGTACCTCCGACACACTATCTGTGCAGAAATTCTGTTGTGGCTAATGGGCCGGACTGAGGGATTGGACTGTCAGCGCAGTGTGAGCCCTCATTTTTCTTTCCAAGCGTCTGAGGTACAACCTGCGCTCCCTTACTATAACCCAAACTCCCTGTACTGCCGTCATCTGTCAGTGGAGATGGAGTCCTTTGGAAGATGGAGGCGTGTTGGAGAGTGTCAATTAGCATTAGCTTTCCTGACAAATCTGTTTTTCCTCATCACACAAAGGCCTTGAATAACTTGTTCCTAATTTCTCTCTGTCACAACAAGGGGGGAAATGAATTTGCCTTCCAGCTGCAATTCAAGTCTAGAACTAGGACAGCAGGGTTGCTAACTTTGGAAGTTGAAATAAGGAATGAAGAAACATCCAATCCATGATGTTTAATATTAACAGCAACTAAGCAGTGATTTCAACAATGCTTATGAAGCAAGCCATTATTATAGCAAGCAGACTTAAACTGAACAGACGTGAATTTAGCTGGACTGTGAAATTTGTGGGTATCAGATTTTGATTACTGTAATTTTAAGGGGATTAATACAGTATTTATAAATTTTAATTTAGAAAAATTGCACACGTTTTCTTGGAGTGTGGCTCAATAATAAGAATCCTCCTCTTTCAATTGAATGGCTGTGGGTTTGATTTCATCTCCATCCAGCTACATGTCAATGTGTCCCCCGGGTAAGGCAATTAAACCCAAATTACCTACTGATCTACATATTAGTGTATGAATGCGTGAATATTTATGAGTGCAATTGGGTCAATGTGACTCTATTGCAAAGCGGTTTGATGGTGAATATAACCACAAACATGGTGTATGTAAATAACTTAAGTCCAATTACCATGTATGGCTAATATACAGATTTTTACCAATCAAAGGCCAGACTGCTGTGTGATAAAGAGGACAGGGTGAATTTGCCTCGAGACAAAAGTGACATTGAGAGCAACAACGGAAGAGAAACTGAGAAAGCCTGTAGCGAATTCTGAAGGTGTTCAATTCCAACACTAAGGAAGATGACATTAGTGGTTTAAGAGCCTAGAAGGAGGATGAACTTAGCAATCAATTACTTTTCCTGGTAGCAAGGCTCACGTTCACAGAATATTTTACATCTCTGACTGTTTTTGTAAACAGTTCTTCACCTCTGTCTCTCTCAGCTTAAGAAATGGTCAGGTTTCTGGGCAACAGTTGTGTGGTCGGCCAAAGGATATTGTGCCAGACAACCAAATCTGGAAAGAGTAGTCAATCCTTAAATGATTCAATCAGGTAAGTTTTGATCATCAGTGATCCTACGGTTCAGTTTGTGTTTCTCCTTAGAAAGATGGTCGTCCAAGAGAGAAGTACGGTGGCCGACAGGTGCAAATGCGCAGCAAAAGAGAAAACATGCAAACAAAAAAGAAGACACCCCCGAATGAAATGCAGCAAACAAAAAGAGAGACGCAAACACCCCCGAATGAAATGCAGCAAATAAAAAGAGAGACGCAAACACCCCCGAATGAAATGCAGCAAACAAAAAGAGAGACGCAAACACCCCCGAATGAAATGCAGCAAATAAAACGAGAGACGCAAACACCCCCGAATGAAATGCAGCAAATAAAAAGAGAGACGCAAACACCCCCGAATGAAATGCAGCAAACAAAAAGTGTTGAAAACGGAAGTGCTCCAGACCACTAGGGGGAGTCAAAGAAAATAGTATTCATTTCTATGGGACCAGATGCAAGATTCTTCTTCTTCTTCTTCTTGGTATTTATTGGTGGTTGGCAACAAACTTACAGTAGCATTACCGCCACTTACCAGTATGGAGTGTGGTTCGAGATGGTCTATAAACTTTCACTTTCTACCTTTTCCCTCCATTAACTCCTGATTAAACATACCCCCACACATACACACCTGCTTATATTATCCAACTTGCTTATAACTTTATATACCCCTCTTTGATATTCTTTACACATTCACACCCAACTTGCTCTACTCATATCCTATGAAATAGCTTTGTTTTTTTAAGATACCGAATAATTATTTGAATATGTCTACTCCCGAAATCTCCTCAAAAATTCTATTAAATTAAACCTTTCTTTAATACCTACACACTCTCTCAGCATGCATCTTCTCTCTTCTTCATACTTACAACACTCTAAAATAACATGCTCTATTGTTTCAGACTTCTCACAATAATCACACTTTCCAGATGCAAGATTCAGAGAGATACCTTTACTTTCTTTCAAATTTCTTTCTCTGAATCTTGCATCTGGTCCCATAGAAATGAATACTATTTTCTTTGACTCCCCCTAGTGGTCTGGAGCACTTCCGTTTTCAACACTTTTTGTTTGCTGCATTTCATTCGGGGGTGTTTGCGTCTCTCTTTTTGTTTGCTGCATTTCATTCGGGGGTGTTTGCGTCTCTCTTTTTATTTGCTGCATTTCATTCGGGGGTGTTTGCGTCTCTCTTTTTATTTGCTGCATTTCATTCGGGGGTGTTTGCGTCTCTCTTTTTATTTGCTGCATTTCATTCGGGGGTGTTTGCGTCTCTCTTTTTATTTGCTGCATTTCATTCGGGGGTGTTTGCGTCTCTCTTTTTGTTTGCTGCATTTCATTCGGGGGTGTCTTCTTTTTTGTTTGCATGTTTTCTCTTTTGCTGCGCATTTGCACCTGTCGGCCACCGTAGAGAAGACCTTAAAAGGTACTGATCTAATAATCACAAGTGAGATTGTAATATGAGAGCTTAGCTAAACAGACAATAATGATCAGATTCATTTTTTTTAAACAGACCTATTTTTAGTTCCACATAGGTCATCAATCTATTCCACTAAAAAGCAGGTTCATATTGAAATTGTGACACATTGTCAATTAATATTGAACTTTACAGTTAATATGTACTATTGTATATATCCATTCTCCTTAATAAAGTTTTTAATTTGTCTCTTCTTATGAGACCCCCACACAATAATATCATAATGATAAATTAATGTGATCTGGCAAAAAGGAACCGTTGTAAGTGAAAGGTCCAATCAGAGGTGCGCATTTCCACAGACTGGCTGTTAGTGAGAATATGTGACTTACGATTACAGACAGTCAGCCATTTTGGATAAGCTATTTTTCTTCCAACAGCTTTGAACTTACTCTTAAAAACACAGCACAAAGCCTCATCAATTTAATATACAGGGTTTCTTCTAAATGTCAAACAATGGATGATTGCAGATTTCAATGGATTGTTGGCAAACCAAATCACTTGTTACTTGATTTAGAGCTAAAGATGTGCATACCACAGAGACAGATAAAAAAAGAACAGAGGAGGAAAGACATGAGGAAAATGTGACTCACACTCCAAAAAGCTTTTGTTTATGTTGCTGAAATGGTAGCTGACCTTAAAGGTTATCTAAAATGTACAGAAAATGTCAAACCTCCTGACAAGAGAGCAAGGCCTCTCTCAGAGCACAGCAGCACTCTGGGGGCACAGCGAGGAGTCAGAGAACAACATCACAGAGGCTGCAAAGCCGTATGCTCAAGTTACTTTCAAAGTCCCTCCTCTATTTGCCCTCTGCTGTGTGAGGATCTTTAGTCTTAATCAGCTGTATTGTTCTGTGAAGATGCAGTTATGGGAAGCGCTAAGCTGTTTATTTATTGAACAGGCTGTTTAATTCCTCCCCACTACTGCATGCTTGGCTCTGCAGACACTATTCTTTGATGTTAGGGCGCTCCTGGTGGAGTGCTACGACAGGCTCCCACTGGTGAAGCAGCACATAGTACAACAATAAACAGCAATAAGTTGTGGCCTAGTCAGCAGCAGCAGAATACACAGCAAACTACAGCTCTCTTTGTCGTGCACGCTCTAGGACAGCCTTTGTGTTCCCACAGCAGAATGTGTGTAAGCAACTCGTTGGTATTTCATAACATCCATCATTGGATAAAATTAATGAGGATCTGTTGTACAATGTATGGAATCTGTCACTAACACCAAAGTTGTATTACAAAAACAGAACAAAAAAAAGACAAGCAACTAGAAAGATAAAGTGATTATATCCTTAGGTGTTCAGTAATAACATTTTCAGATGTGCTCATAAATAAAACTAAAAAAAGGTATGTTGTGCAGTGCGACAAAAAGAAATTACACATAAAAAAACCAAACACTGAAGAAAGTATTAACTCTGAAGGTAATATAGGTATAAACATCTGGTAATTCAGAAGTATGTTTTCCAACACACATTGGTCTGTACTAATAAGAAAATTTAGCACTGCATGAGGATGCATGAACATTTTGTAGCCATTAACATTCAGGGAAGTTTCAGCCGGTTTAATGAGCACTGCCAAAGTCTGTCAGGCTGTGTAATCAGTGCTCCTCTGCGTTTAGTAATTCAGTGTCCCTCGGTGACAGCTGCTGGTTAGTTATAGTGCCGATTTAATAAAGGAGGAAAGGTGATGGCTTTGGTTGGAAATTGCATCTTTTTTAATGACTATTAGGAGAAAATAAACAGATGTAGTCTGTCTGTGGACCCAGGCCCCTTTACTGGGGGACCTTTGTGAGTGATTCCAGTTTTGCACATTTAACTGAATTATAATGCATGTGTATATCTGTATATGAAAGCATTGCTTTTTTTATTTTACAACATAGATAATTCCATGGTTGAATGTTCCCGTTTATAAATTAATATTATTAATTAGAATTTGTCCTTTAAATTAAAGGGAGTGCATTGTTTGGAAGTACAAATAGCACCAGTCACATTTATTGCATTCCCACTCCCTGTAAAAATATTTACAGTACCATTATCTCACACAAAAATTACAGGAAAAATATGCTCCAAATTAATATTTCATAAGCTTACAAAAAGGCCATGACAGAAACAGCATATGACCATTGCTGTTTGCACAATCTCTCTTCTGGACATATAATTTGGATCACCGTCTTGTTAAATGACCCAGAGATGAACCACTTCCTAATTTGGCTCAACAGTCATCCTTTCTTCAGTGTTTATTTAAAATCTCCTAATATTTCAATATTAATGATACCTCACACTTTACTATGGTTTTTAAAAAGAAACAGGCCCATAACATCATAAATCCATCACCATGTTGAGTAAGTTATTTGTTTTCCACATGTTTATGGCCAAAGGACACAGTTTCAACTGAAAATCTACCTAGTTTTGAGCAAAATCAGCATGCTTATTTTTTCTGATGGTAGGCCAAAAAAAAAAAATCATGGCATGCCTCCCAAACAACCCATTGGCATATAAATATTATACAATAACTGTCATGGAGACTTGCAGCAATTCTCAAAGTGAGTTTGGTAGTTCTTTTGTTTGTTTATTTATTTATTTTTTTCCTTCTTGCTATTTTTCTCACTCTGAGTATGAGGAAGGCAAACTTGTGTTAATGTTCAGCCTTGTTGCCAGTGGCTTGAAGAAATTGGACTGTGTCACGTCCCTTTTATACCCCAGAGAAACGCAGAGAAATTCATTAATTGCTAAAATTCTAACAAACTCTGATCAGCTTAATAAATAAAGTATGAGGAATGTTTCAATAAATAGATAGATTCCTCTATCTATTTAAAAAAGATAGAGGAATCAATAATTGTGCCAACTGTGATTTCAATAATTATTTGTATTTTAACGTCACATTATGCTACAGTAGCAAAAGATGCCTTGCTAAATTAAACCAAGCTTTGGTGAAATATGAACATATTCCAGCTTTAAGAAAATGAACGTATTTGTTGTTAGCACTGCAGTGTTTTTAACAGAGACTTCATATATTTTTAAAGAATTGGATTTAAGATGCTTCAATTTTTCAGGTTTTTTGGGGTCTTTTTACTCATTGTTGTGCTTAGAAATGTTGTTCTGGACTGACTAACTTGTTGTGTTTTTTATTATTATTTCAAACTTGTCCTCAATTTTACAGAAGTTGTCACTGTCTACTTCAACTACAATAGAGTTGACTTATTGTCAGTTGCAGACAAGGAAGATTAGCATGTTAATTAATCCATAAACATTTGGCTCCTGCTGATATTATTGAAGCTGTATGCTAATCCAATGCAAATAATAAACTGCATGATGACAAGGGGAAAAAAATCGTTTCCACAGGGGAAATAAAAATTTCACTAAATAGCAACAACTAATTTTCTTCTATCCAACTTTGTTAAGACAAAGAACTCCTAATTCAGTTTATCCCAACAGCTGTAAAGTTTTCTTCTGTGACTTTTTGCAAGTGACTTTGTTTAAGTGCAATGAGCACACTTACTCTTTTCTAGGGATGCCTTCCAGCAAATTTGCTTTGGCCCCATGAGAGGAAAAAAGCCATGTGCCTTTATTTTGTTAACCTTCTTCTACACTGCTTTTCCCTGTATATGATTTAAAAAATTTGGTTTAAAATGATATCTATAATTTGTACTGAAACAAGCGTGTTTGCAAAGTTATGTGAGAAAAATATATGTAGAACATGCAAAGAGAATAAATCATTTTGAGGAACATTTAAAGCTTACCATAGATGCCTGTGGAAATGCATGGGAAGGCCTGTGCAAAAAAAGAACAAAGTAGTAATTAATATGCAACCAAAAAATAATCACATTTCAGTTTATAATAGGATTGTGAAGAAGATGCCATGACTATGTTTATCTTTAATTCCAAACACAACGGTATAATTTCTGTTTGAAATCTGCAGCAGAGGAATTTAGACATTATGAACTATGTACCTGCCCATTATACATGTGCATTAAACTGCAGGCATTGTGGGACACACAACGTTTACCTTTGGATAGAGACTGTTTACCTCTGTTTGCCTTCACCTGTTTGGTCCCGGGAGAAGCAATTTACAGAACTCATTGCATAAATCCCTGCAATGCTAATGTACAACTATAATGTGAATACTGATGCAGCTCCCATTTACAATGCACACACAGTTACACAAGGTACAGTTGCTGTTTTTAAACAACAGTCTTCTGAAGTCTATAATATACAGTACATAGTTCAAATACTGTATATACTTGAAGAAAAGTCAGGATCACAGCGTGTTAAAGATGATGTCTGTTAAAATTTCATTTGGGACAGAGGCTATTAATAGTCAGTATCTATAACACCAGTAGTTAGCTTATTTTGCCAAAGGGGAACAGTGAAACCCACTCATGTAAATTTATAGGTACATGTACAGTAGCGCATGTTACACACGAATATCTAACTAAGGCCTGATTCTGTCTGTTGCCTACAGCCTAAACTTATACATAAATTTATTACATTTCTTTATTTAGGCCGAGTAGACAAGATAGCAAACCTGAGAGTTTTAACTGCCAACTGTGATCCAAGTATTTTTTTCAGTGCCTAACATAAACCCCAGTTACATCTGGATCAACAACAGAACATTTAACTACTCAACAGCAGAAACACATATTCACAAAAATGGATAGAACAGTCTGATACTCAGTTTCCAATAACAATGTCTTAAAGTTATCTCTAACAGAGTCTGATTAAATTTAACTCCCGTTTCCTGTTAATGACGCACTGTCTGTGATTTTATGCCAGCAACACCCACAATGTGTTTCAAAGCAAGCTATGCAGCTGTGCTTTGAAAAAAAAAAGTTTTTTAAAAATGGCCTATTTGTGAGCTTGGCTTGCATATCTGTATTATAGGTCATGCATATTAATATAAGCAGTTCTTCCAAATAAACTAAGTGTTTTTAACAATTAAATGACAATCACAGGGCATCGGGTGCCTCGGTTAGTAAAATCTGCAGAGGCTACAGTCCTCGAAGCGGTTGTCCTGGGTTTGATTCCCTGTCTCAGGCCATTCCCTTTTTCCCTCAACCCTATTTTCTGTCAATTTACTTTTCATTAAAGACCAGTATAGCCTAAGAATCTGTACAAATTTAAATAAAAATAATGTTCACTGTAAAGAAAGACAATTTTGGCTGCTCCATTCTCCGGTCTCTCTGCGTCGTATTCAATAATCTTTCTTATTGGAGACATCTGGAAAGTGACTTGAATAAATGAATTGTTCTCTCACTCCTCAACAAATAGGAGATTCTATGGCAAGCCACTAAGTTGTCCAAAAGCATGCTGCTTGTTCTCCTTTTTCAGCAACAGTTAACATCTCTGCCTAAGCTGCTATGTATACAACGAGAGTTAAATGAGGAGGGTTACAATGTATAGCAGTAGAGTAGATGCTCTATTTACGAACAATAAAGGCTCCCACATACTCACGTCCTCAAGTGTTTGTCTACATGAAGAAAAGTTTTTATGACTCATACCCAGTAAGCTGCTTGGTGGGAAACAGTGTTCAAATCAAACTATTATATATGCAACACCAAAATGATGAAGTTGAGCATTGGCAAACAGTTGCAATGACGCGCAGTAGCTGGACTAACACTCTACGCCACACCACCATAGTCGGTATGTTCGACTATGACATTTCAACCGTTCACAGTTCACTGTTGACAGTGTGTGCCTATCCTTCAGAGACACAAAATTGCAAGAATTAATTAGATTTGACATGGCTAAAAATGTTTGTTTTATTCTGACTTGTGAGCTCCTATTTAAATCATAAGATTTACCACCAGTCCAGAATATTGCTTTGTTACTAGCAGATTTACACGGAAAGCAAATGAAACACGAGACATTAGATTTTGAGGAAGTCGACCAACTTTGTAAGTTTTGTCAGCACACAGTTAGATAGAACTCCTTTTGACATCAAAACATAAAGTACATGTGCTAGTTTTAGTTTTATAAAGTACATTTGGCTTTCTGTTGGAAATATAAACCCTTGCCAGTAGGGCCAAGGTATTAAATTGAGTCGAGTCAGACATACAAACATATATGTTAAAAGTAATTAAATCTCACATATTAGGTGACTTTTCATCAGAACTTCGCAGTAGCTTTCTTAACCTAGTCAAACCCATGTATGCTGAACCCATGTGGATCAGCATATTGTTTTCAGATAAAAGTTGGAAAAAGAAAACCCAAGAGTTTCAAGAAAAGCAGATAATGTGGCGTCTGCAACATTACTGGTGAGTGAATTAAGTGGGACACAATCATAATAATAATGTAGAATATGTAATATTAATGAAATCTAGTGTTATTTTACTGCCCTTTATAGCTAATGAGTTTCCAAGCATATATATAGCCTTGATATTTTTCACTTACTAGACCAGGACTCCGATTTAGCAAATGCCTAATCTTAAGTGACTATAAAACAAAAGAGACATCTACAAAAAACAGGAAAATATGCTAAACTATGACTATTTTTATAAACTAAAGAGCAAAAACACAACAAATATTTATGGATGTCTTTTCCAAAAAGATTATAAAAAGTAACCACCTAGTAATAGTTCATGCTTTGTCGCATTTTGCAGCAAACATATTATTCAAGCATGGCTTTATAGCTTAAAATAGTTTCATTATTCTTTACTTCTGTAAGCTAATATATTATGATGCATAGGGCTTGCTGTGTGCATCTCTTTTTCACATTCATCTTTTTAAGTACGTTAATAAACACTAACATTTTTTTTCAAATATCCTATTTTGTCCTCAAAACAAGCTGAATACATGCTTCAGTTCTTGCATTCATCAGAAGGTGTGGCAAGAGTATTAATATAATAAGAAGATAAATATATAAAAAAAGAAAAAGGTAAACGGTCCACTAGAAGCTCAAGCAACTGAATGAATACAAAACAGCTCAGAGCTGTATCAAAGAACAACCCCATATGTCAATTTCTTCCACTGCCAAAAGTGAGCCAGCAGTTTGTTTTTCCACACTAGCCCTGTCAAGTTTTATTTAGAAATATGTTGCTGCTGGCAGCTATGTCAAGATCACCTCATTTCAGAGAGAAAAACACAATTAATAGATCTGAAGAGAGGGAGAATAGAAACAGGGTTCCTTGTGTGCTTTCTGAAATAATCATACAATCATATTAAGACGGCACACACAGCCCTCACTTTGAAATACAATACCCTGTTTGTCCTTGATTTAAGTGATGAGGAATGAGTCTCTGCTTGCTTTCTTATTTACCAGTTTTCGGCCTCAGTCTGTCAGGGTAATTTTTTCTTCTTTGGGCTGATTTAAATCTTTTACCAAAGCTTTGACCTTTCCTGATGACTGTCTGGGTCTGACACAAACCACAGATGATGAAGCATGGAAGAGCGAGGCTGTTTCTACTCCAGTGCTAAATTCTGCCTGTAGCAAAGAGGCAGGCAGGACAAAAGAGCAAAAAGGAAAAATAAGCAAAAAAATTAATTAATTAAGTAATTGAAAAAATTAAACTTTTAAGTTGCTGATAAGTTGAACAAAGCAAATAATGCTTGATTATGATTTCTGATCACCTGGAATAATCAAATTAAAACAAGCAGGATGATAAATACTTCAATCAGTTAAAATGAGTGACACTTTCTAATTCCTTCAGTAAGCCTTTGCTGCCAAAACTGTCACCCTATTTCAGTTGAAAAGCCACAATGTCAGTCACTTTAACTTGAATGTCTACTCTGACATCATCTAATTCCTGGCATATCAAACACTGAGGCAATGCCAAACCACCAGCATAATCAATTAAAATCTATTTTATTACTCTGCTGGCTAATCCATTAAAAACTATTGATTTTACTGGCGTGAAGAAGCATCAGGTAATCACTTAATGGGATGCTGTCACGATCTGATACATGTACTTGTTTTGTTTAAGGCCTGGTGTGGGCCTGGTGTAGAAGTGAAGAGAACTAGAGAAATGTACAAAAAGTTTTGAAGACCAAAGATGTTCATATATATACATATACAGTATATATAAACTAATCTTCAGCTTGAAATTACTTTGAAACATGCAGTAGGAGTCAAAAGTATTTGAGAAAACAAATGTCTCTCATTCCCATAAACCCAGCCTATGTACCACAATCTTAAAAATAAAATATCTATCTCTGTGAAATAAAACCGCTTCACGTTGTGCAACCAGAGTCCAGAGAAATGCTTAACAATCTACAAATATTATGTATAATAAAAACTGTTTTATGGTTTAGGCCCTTACACAAAGAAACATGTACTACTTTGCACCCAGAGGAATAAGACTGTGAAATGTAGAGAAGCACACACCTCCAAATTGCACATAGATTGGATGTTGTTGACAAGCAGTCAAGATAAACCGAGGTAGATACTCAATAAGGGGCATGTAATTCAATCTGGCAACAGCCACAGTGGGCCTTGTAAAAAGAACTTCAGGCTTCAGATCCTAATCATGATCAGCAAAAATAAACAAAAAACACTTTTGGATTTAGTGTCCCTGCTATCTTCTGTTTTTGCTACAATTGAGCCTAATGATTAAAATTACTATTACAGATTGCACGCTCAACAGCGTGCATCATTTTGTAAAAAATACCTTTCACCTGCATCTTCTCATGCAAATAGTGAATTGATTAAACTTATGTTGTTTATTCTTCAACAAAAAGACTGGGACAGAAAGTTTATGTGAAGCAAACTGCTATTTAGACAAAACCAGACACTGATATAACATTCTTTACACAGGAATAGGATGCCTGACATAATACTGTGGCAATAACAAAAACCTATGTACCAATTACTAAGAACAGAAGAGACAAGACTGCCTTTACAACAGGAATGGAGTTCTGCAGATTTGCTGCAAAACAGCAATGTTTGAACAATCTTGAAGGCTCTGTAAGCAATATGGCGTGAAGGGGAACAACTCAATGATGTCAATTGCTAAACGTTAACAATATTTAAAACTTTCACTAACTTTTACCAAATTTGGCCAAAAGGTGAATAGATAGCTTTACTGCTATGATACCTGCTTCAATTCTGTATACATGAAGTATTTAAAATTTAAGACTAAGCTTAAAAAAAGGTGATGATGGAAAATGACTGAAAAGAGATGGGATTTTCTGCCACTAGAGACAAATAAATAAGTCATATCAATTTCTATAAAAGAACCAAAGTCAGAAACTCCATTCAACAGAAAAATCTATATTAAAACTCATAAAACTAAACTTTTTTTATTCTTATTTTATTTTGCATCAATCCTGTACAACCACTATGCAACTTTGCTTATACTATATGAGGGTTATAGTATAGTATGAGGGCTGGAGTTAATTAGGACAGTCAGTGGCATATATGGAATCATGACCTACGATTCCTGGCTTAAATTATTATTTCTATCTCTGGCTGCTCATTAGAAGTGACTCAGCATGTCCTCCTGCACTCGTACCATAAGGCTTTGCCTGACACATCGGCTTGTTGCTGATTTTCTTTGCTTACAGTGTATCCGGAAATTGGTCACCAGGGAAATTATTTTGCTGCCGAGACTCCTCCCTAATCTATCACGTCACTTTTAAGTGGAGCATCTTTCCTCTAAGCATCTCAACACAAAGTCAGAATGCATCACAACACAAGATAGTTTCTGTATATCATTAGGGAAGCCACAGTGCTGTGAAAAAGTATTTGCTTCCTTTTTTGTTTGTCATACTTATATGTTTCAGATCATGAAACAAAAGTTCATATCAGGCAAAGATACAATAGTAAAATTATGATTAACACATCATGCACTGATCTAAAGAAATTCATGCTCTATCTGGGAAGTGTCTGAAAGTAATTTCTAAGGCTCTGAAAGACCAGTGAGCCGTAGCAGGAGGCATGTTCTACAAATGGAGAAAACTTTGCAAACAAAATTACTTTAGAAGCACATAAATCACTCATCTAAGAGGTTACGAAAGGTCAAGGTTACAAAGTTAAGATCAATATTCATGATTCAAAAAACAGTCCATAACCTACTGCTTACCAAAAAACAAAAGGACCATCTCATATTAGCCACAAAATACACGGATAACCCAGTTTTTCAAATGCATATTTGGTGGACTGACAAGACAAAAGATGATTATTTTAAAAAGTGTATCTGCAAGTACATCTGTCAAAATGAACAGCACTTCAGAAAAGGAGAAGAAAATGTTACGGTGCTGGAAGTGTGATGGTCTGTTGGCTGCTTAGTTCTGTCTGGACCTGGTCAACTTAACATGATTTAAAAGCCTGACAATCTGAAATATTTAACAGGGACAAAAAAGCAAAAACAGTACCAATTGACAAATGTATGATGTGTTTTAATTCATTTTTATTATTTAAAAATGTGAAGAAAGCGCCCTTTTTAAGTAATGATTTATTAATTGGTATGACTAACTCACTGAAGACAGTGCTCAATAAAGTCCCCATTATTTCACTGCGAGATCTGATTCCCTGCAGGTTCCAGTCATTTGTTAAGCAGCAGGAAGTGACACAGTAAGGCTCAACCTGCAGCAAAATGCAGAAGAGTTCCACTGTAGGTTCTTCACTTTCCCATGCTGCTTGCACAGAAGAGTAGCCGTAAGCACATAGGTTAAAGGGAGAGAAAGACACGCCAAGTGACTACAGGATTCTGCCAGGGGAGCGCTCGGTCTCGGCTGGCTGAGTAAATAGCACTGGACCCGGGGTACTGCCCCTGTAGGCTGAGGCCTTGTAGCCTGTTTGCAGATGGAATCTATGCTTATAAATCACAGCAGCATGGGGAGACCCAGCACAAATATGACCACAAGGCTGTTATTATTCACAAGTGTTACCACAGCATGGAATTACATCAGGGTAGAAAATGAATCCAAGACAATCTTCTTTGTTGACTGCTGTAAGTCTTAAGCCTGCTTCCTCTGCTGTAATCAGATACATGCTGCTGCTGCAAAATGCACATCGCAGTTACAGATCAGGGTGTTTAAGTAGCACACATTAACACTCTTTTATTCAGCATAATACCTCGGCCTATATTCCAACACGAGCGCTGATTGACTGTCATTATGCTAAATGGAGGATGGAGAAACGCAGGGGATAGGAAACCTGGCACCTAATGGCCCGAGACCCACCAACCGTTTTTATACCTGCTTTGATTAAATGAAACTATTATCCCAATGATATCTGTCCATAAGGACTCAGCACAGTTGGCTGTGCAGAAAGCAACACGCTGTCCATGATACTCGGCGTACAACAGTTTATTCAATTTAAGCTGTAAGTAGAAGAATCCTTGTTGTTTTGAGCCACAACTGGTTTTCCCCTTCTTCTTAGCAATTACATGTGAAAAAAAGCACCAACAACAAGTGTTTTCGATGTCATCTAATGAAAAAGTAACATGAAAAAATCCAGCTAGGAAGAAACTGCTATCAGAGCTGATGACAGTGTTTTTGTTGACATAGACATGTAGCTGATTTCACCACATTGGTGTGAATTTTTATCAGCACAGAAAAAAAACAAACTGTGAAACATCAAAGGAAAATACACAACATTAAAATATGATCACTCTCAGTTTGGTCCATAAGTGCAGTATTCACTTGCCTGATTTATTTCAACTAAACATAATGTTAGACTATGGTTTTAACTATACAAAAATGTGTAAAAAAAAAAAAAAAAAAAAGAAAAAAGTATTGGACCCTTCCAGATTTATACTGATTTTTTTCCCTTTTTGCCCTATCCATTAAAACATGAATTGAATTAAATTTTTAACAACAATTTTTTGTTCAGTTTCACAAGAAAGATGCTGCCTGACAACATAAAGTACCGGTAGGCTAAAAGAGTCATCATAAGGAATTCAGAAACATATCAGAAAAAAGTTATGATACCCATCAGACTGGACAAAGCTAATCTAGTGAACCCCGGTAAGCGCCATTATCCACTCCTTCCAAGGGGTGGTCAGCTAAGAAAAATTACAAGAAAATTGTACCAACAAATGGAATTGGCATCTACTCTTCCGACACCCCGCCTTTGCTGTTAACAACTTTTCTTAGGAGAGTTGAACTGAGAAGTAGTTGGTATAATAAACTTAGCAGACTTGAAGTTCCATCAGGTCTTTGCTAATTGCTGCTGCCACTAGTCTCGAGAATCTGTGTGGGAGAATGCTCTGTGGGGCAGAAGCTCGGCTGAAGACTGTAGTCCCAAAAAGGTGCTTTGGGTACAGATAGGAAGCGTTTAGGCACCCCTGAGTAATTGCCACATGAGATTCAATCGTTTCTTCAAACTGCTTGAAAGAATCAAAGCAACATGAGCATAATTTAAGTGTGACATAAAAGCAGATGGGTGCAAATACTTCTTTGTAGCAATGTATAAATTGTCTGTATAATCAGCAATGGCTGATAGAGAAGTAGATTGCACAAATCATCATTTTTCATTCCCACCTTTAATAGTTCTGTAAAAAATAAAAAGCTGAAAGTTGTTGCTTGATGTACTCCAACAAAAAGGAGGTCAGGCATACAAGGTTCAGAAAGCTAATAAGCAGCTTTATTGAAAACAAATCTCTAATAACCAAAGGAATATATAAAATCCTTCAGGTTATTGTCAGAACTCAGATTGTGCTAAATATAAAAAGCTCAAAATGTGTCCATTTGAATCCAACAGATACAAGCATTTTGCACCTATTTTTGCATCAGTCCATTATAAAAGTGATACAAGAAGTAAAAAATATTCCTCAATATATTTCTGCAAGGAAACACACATAATTTGTTTTAAGAATTGTGGACCAATAAGTGAATCATGAAATCAGGTTAAGCATATAGTATATTATAAACTTGATATATGTGGTGTGCAAAAATATAAACCATACAAACTTCTGACCTAGTTAGTAGGATAGAAACATATGAGTACATCCTGTTAATTTCACTTAATAAAAATGCTCTAAGATTTAATGGCTTTTTATTATTATTTAACACAGCATCTGTTTGACAGCTCCACAATCCCTATGTTTGATTAATACATTTTAAACATTAGTAAAACGAGAAAAACAAAAGTATTACAAACACAGTTTAGAAAATGTATTTAATTGGTGAAGTAATTCAGAACAGCTCAAGAATTAATTACAACTTCTAGGGAAAAACCTTTTTGTAAACACTCTTCCGTTTTCTTCGACATGCAAAATAACAGCAGATTCCACTAGCCCGCATTTTTTTCCATTCTATCTGCAACACACTAACAGCTCTAGTCTTTGAGAATGCCACAATATTCAATCTGGCTGTGATTTACAAATATTTTAAGGCAACAATGTTTGCTCAGTAGAGCTATTTCAGAAGCAGACCTTCCTTTGGGTGTAATTTGAGAATTGGAAAGACTCAAACTCTGGTTTTGAGATAATAAGGGCCCGCAAATAGCTTAATCACTGAGAGTCTAAAAACAACTAGGTAATAGCTGGACAGAATTACTCTCTTTGGTGATAATGAAAATCAGGGTTTTCCATGATTGCTGTCATCACACTCAGTTCCACAGCACTGAGCCCATCTGCACATGCAATGGATGCTGTGTTGCAGGGGAAGAAAGACAGGTCACTACATGTTGGTGAGCCAAACAGTGACAGCAGTGAGATGAATGGGCTGAAAAAAGGTGTAAAGGCTGCAAGTCTGTGGATGGTGCGGGGCAGTGGAGCCGATACAAGCAGATAGCAAAGTGATGGCTGCTGGAGTCGCTGGTCCATGACCACCTATATGCTTGATCAACCATAGTTCACCCAGAAGGCCAAGGCTGTAGAGAGCAGCCAGAAGACTTTTTTAAAATACGATTTGTTCAAGCTTTGACAACAAAAGGAAAGTTTAGAAATTGAACATGGATAACAGAATGGAAACTAGGAAATGGAGTGTGGATTCACTGTCTTATCTCTTTAAAGTACATATGATTCTTTTCACTTTTAGCAATCTATGTTATTTCTAAGTTCACCTGATTACACTAACATTATCATCTTAAAGACATGAAATCATAGGAAACAAAACATAACTCAGCTCTGTGTGTGAGGCCTACTGTTTAGGTCAAATTAATATTTTACAACTGACCACCAGGCAAAAACCAAACAAGACTGACAAAATGCTGAAGAGAATGCCAGCTTAGCTCCACTCTACACCTAATCAATACACCTGGAGTCAAACAGGCTAAAACAAACACTCCATTCATCAAATGTCTTTCAGTTATTTGAATGCACCAAATAGATTCAGTCGGATGGCTGTGTCTGCTGATCTAAAATACTAACTGGTGTAACTTCAGATTGACAGAGAGGCTCACAGACTGGTGGCTTTTTTTGTCTCATCAAATGTCACTGTTATGAAATACCCTGAATTCAAAAATAGACCTTTATTTGCTGAAGGGAACCCAACATAGAGGCTTTTGTTCGAGACAAAGAAGATCTCACCTGTTTTACCCTCAGTGCTCCAGTAAAAAGCTTTCCTTTGGTGCATCCGTTCTATATAACTTTGTAGCATTTAATCTTAAACAGAATTTTATTTAGACACTAAAAAAATATCAAAATACCCACATTATTATTCCAACAAGATTATATTTTTTATGAAAAAATTGACATGAACAAGAGGGAACACAGCATTGTAATCAACCAGTCTGATCAGGAAACTCACTTACGATCTATTGGAAATATTTTGAAAATCTTATTTTACATGGAACACATAGCTAGATTAACAGACCAAATCAATCTAAAAATACTGATAAAAAATGACCAACACGGTTTATTTTAATGTCAGCTTTGAAAATCATTTTGTATTTTCAATAAAGTAGAATAAGTATGGCAGTGTAACACTGACGAACGACGTGAATAAGATGTGGTGTAATTTAGATGGGATTTATATGTACACACATATTTGCTATAAAACCTTAACGATTTTATTTTATTAGTAGATTTCTGGCGATGCAGAAAAAAAACTGTACAATTATATTTGTTGGTCCTTGTAGCTTTTACTTAGAAATTATTAATACATTCCACTATAGCAATTGTTATTGCAAGTAGTTTAGACAGTTCAGAGCTTTAAGAAATCAGTGCTTGGAAACTGAACTATGATTGGTGCATCTTTATAATACACTCTCACCTTCCTTTTTACCTTTTTGCCTTTTACTTGAACACATCGGATTGTCATGTCCTGGATGATTAGGAATCAACACGAGCATATTTGATATATTATATTACATTATGTTATATTATATTATGTTGTATTATATCCTATTATCAATACGGTACAATAGGTCACAGAACCTATAATCGTTTTTAATGCTGACTTTTGACATCCATTTCATCTCTCCAGCTTTAAAATGTGGTGCTTGATTAAAATCCATAACCTCAACATAATTGTGATGATCCTATAAAGTCCTTACTATTGTATTCATCACAAGAGCTGTGACATTATAAACTGTATTCTTATTGAAGCATAAGAATGAAGCAAAGAGTACATGCAGGAGAACGTAATAGGGGTAATCCTGAGGATACTGTTTGATTTGAATATCTGAACATTAACATAAAGCAGCAGACGACATCATTCAGTACGCCTCAGGGCCTGTAAGCCTGTGATTATTCCTGCAAGTGCTTAAAAAGTGTAACAGCATGTCTGCATGTTGTGTTGCAGAAGAAATCATATGCGTGTTGGAAGCCTAAATTACAGGTGGTCATAAAGGATACAAAGAAGAAAATTGGCAGATTCTGTCGTAATCCAACAAGACATATGTTTATGTGTCCGAGAATGAACAGGCATTTGAAAGGCTGGAGGTAAAGACACCAACTATGCTGTATGTTTCTGTGTGGAAGGCTAGACATGAACACATATGAATTTTAAAATACCTATATTCCATTTATTCAATGGAGAATGGAGAAAACATACAGCTGGAGAGTTAAAACGAGCAATAGCTCCGTAATTCAGTCCCTGATGTTCACAAATAAAAAAGATTATTCCCGAGTGGTTGATCTAAAGTGAAGTAAAGCAACCATTAAGGAGCAATTTTCAAGAGACATTAATTTCCATTTATAAATCAACTTCAATACCACATTTAATCAGAGAACTGAAAAAAAGAAAAAAGGAACATTTCTGGTCTTTCAATGTGAAAGCTATCCTGTGGTACCCTCCCAACATAAGGCCACTAATTAAACTTTTCTTTTCCTTTTCAAAGCATCCTTCAACATTTCAAAAGCACCATATCAAAGAGGCTTCAAAGTCAAAACCCCACTGAATTTTGAGTTGACAGAGCAGCATACATATGAAGACAAGTGACTTGCTACATGCCCCCCTCGTCTTTGAGCAGAACCAGTGTAAGACTAAAATCCTTACTGCTGCATTATGCATACTAATGTCTGCAGAAGAAAAACAACTTGGCTTTTCTGGGGTTGTCTCGGTAAAAGAAAAAAGAGTCTTACCAACATTTCCAAACTGACAAAAAGACATTTAAACTCAGTAAATGCCAGTGTCTTCAACTGAAAACATTATGAACTTCTCATTTTCTGTTTGCACGTATTTATTTGACTGAAAGTTTATGAATAATCTAAAAGGTGATGTATTTTGGGCTTAGCATTTTTTTTTTTTTTTTTTACTTTTATTGTACAAAGTCAGTTTGGGACGTTGAAGGGCTAAAAAGCATCTGTTCATTACAGATAATTCTGTGAAGGCTCACATAATGCCTCACTGTAGTATTCCATCGCCAGTAACAGGTAGGTATGTCATGGGCACAGTTTATCTGATGTTTAATATACTTGTTGGCCTTATTTTGAAGCTGAGTACAACAATAGGGTGCAAAAGAAACACATTGTGGTAAAAAATTGTCTAGAAATTGTCTGCAAAGCCACTACACCCTACATTTTATTTTTATAAATAAAAAATGAAATAAATAAATAAGTTTATTTATTTCAAACAGGTTTTTTAAACAAAGAAAACAACAAAACAGTAGGACAAGAGAAGAATTGTGCTTACACAGTCAAGATCAAAATAACAAGTTTACCTCTACTTTTCTATTTGAAAAGGAGTATGAAGAACTAGTGAACACTTATTTAATTCTACCCTTTAGGTCAATATTATTTAATATGTCACTCTCCGACTCAGTCGTTATCAGAAATGGGTAATTAAAAACATGTGGTATTCAAATGTCTGTTCACTTTTGCCCATATGCCATATGCCTGTTCTGTGCTGAACTACCAACAAATAAATTATATTACCGTACACAAAAACAAAGTGATTACAAAATTTCTCTCCTAACAGAAAAAAGCAACAATATTAGCAATAATCTACAGTTACTAAGATTATTGTAACTGAAGTAACATTGTGAAAAAGTTACAGAATGGGCTAAATTAGAGAAATGTTGGTTATTGAGTGGGAGGTAAGGTGAGAAGGTGATGTAGGAGGCACTGTTCATGTAAGAACTGCCACTGTTAAGAAGTAACGGACTATGGCTTCTGGATTAATCTATTAATAAAGGGTCTGTCACATCAAATAGATTAGATTAGATCTATCTCTACAGTTAAATTAAATAAATCCTGTAAGAATCAACAACTTATACAATGACTAATTCTGTTTTGTTCAGCAAACATTTTTTGCCATGACTAGAGGATTGATCCTCTTTTTCTACAGCTAATAAAACAAGTTTGTACTAAAAACATCTTTGGGAATTTGATCTTGTTATAAACTAAAAATTACAACATAGTAGCTGGTTTTCACATCAAACAAAACACAGATAAATGATCTGCTGAGAACCATAACAGATGTTTTAGAAAAGACACAAATGAACTCTTCAAAGCACAAATACAGCATAAAAACTCAATATTTGCTTTGGAATTTGGCTCTCTGTGGTGAACCATTAAAAGCAGAGTAAATACAAAATGATCCGTAAATCATGGGGGCATGATTTCCAATTTAGAAGAGTAAAAGCCTATTTCTTTAATAGCATAAGAAAAGAAATATAGCATACCACTGGGTGAGTCTGTTTCTTCTGATATCTTTATTGGCCCTGTGCTTCAGGAATAATTATTCCAAGACTTGAAGGTAGGGATGTTGTTGTCAACAGGGAATTTAATGGACTTAATGAACTCTTTTTGTTAACAGAAGCTCAGGATGCTCAATGATTGCCTTCAATTCGCCCTCTGTAGTTTACCCTGTTTGCACAATTCCACTGGTGCAAAGCTTTTTTTTCCATGTGATGCAATGTTTTTAGAAGGAATAAAAGAGAGGAGGCAGAATGTTTATGAGGCAAGGTAGACTGGAGTGAGACAAATAAGCAGGGAAGGGGGAAAATGCAGCAAGGCGGACTGATAACTAGAATCCTGGAAACCTGAAAGAGCTGTTTTTTAACTTCTGTTCGGAGGGTAGAGATTTCCCTCTGCTGCCAGGGTTTATGCTTGGCTAAGCTAAACACGTGACTGATCTATCTCTGTGCTGAATGTGCAGAGATGAAATTGATATTGATCCCCCTATGCAGTGCTCAATAAATCAACAACTAACCCAGAAAGAAATTCAAAGTTTCCTTTAAAACATAGATACACACATAATCACAGATCTCAGAAATATACAGAGCTTTGATTTCAAATCTTTATTAATAGTATTCAGCAGCATTCTTCTCAACAGTCAGTGAAATGTTTATTTTTGTGTACTTACACCATCTGCTGGTTTGTAGCAAATACATTTCAGGTTCACATGAGCAGTCATAGAAACCACAATATGAGTGTTATAAAAACCTATTCGTTCGTGTATGAGCAGTCCACCTTAAATCTCCCCCCAACCTAAACCCATAAATCTAAGCGTGCCCTGAGGTAAGAGCAACCTTCGCTAATTAACAGTAGCAGGATGAGAGGTTAAGGCCTGTGTCGTATTAGCGTGTGAAAACACTATTTTTCAATTTACACTCCATACTCTTAAGTAATGAAGTTTGCTGTGCTGTGTGTACAAATACAAAAGCATTCAGTCCATTGAACATTAAAAAATACAAGATTCCAGAAACGGTTTACCTCGGCAGTGGGACCATAACAGTGTTCAAAACGCGATGAGTGAACAGCCTGTACAGAACTGACACTGGAGATATGATGTCTGCCTCGGGGAATGTCTATAAAACAAGATCACGGATCCAAACCAAAGCTCATTTCTAGCACACGGCACAGAATTGGTTTTCGTTGAATATCTTTCAGTCCTTAAAAGGACTTTTGACGAAGGACACAGTAAGCTCTGAGGAGGTCAGCCTTCCCTCTGTGCAGACCTATGAGCCATTTCTCCCTTACTTTGAACTGAGCTATGAAGATGGTGCAGCAGGGAAAGACTCAGGAGTGGGCGGATTAGGGACAGGATGGACCAGGAGAGAGGCGGCTCGGCATGTATTCATTTTATCTTCATTTTGGCCAGGAAGGCAAACGGCAATCAAACCACTGACCTTTCTGAGGTGCTGAGTTTTTGTTTTTTCTTATTATTATTTAAGCTAAGAAATCCTACAAAGCAGAGATTTAGCTTTATTAAAAGTTCTTCATGAGGGAAAAAAATAAAGTACAATATGTTTAATGTATGTTCCTATCCTATAAGATATGAAGATTTACACTTCAAGTTGTTTTCAAATTTCTTAATAGCTGTTAGCCTTCCACTGCTCTGAGGTTTTAGTCACTTTATTACAAAATCTCTGTGATAGGACATCTTTTCAAAAGAAGACATTATGTAAAGTAAACTTTCTTTCAGCTTTAATCGTGTTATAATGTTATTCACTAAAAGACATACATGGAATGTTGCTTTCATGCATTCATGCATGTTTGAACAAATCCTTGAATGTCCCCTGGCAGTCATTCGGGAGTACTTTAACACCTGCTCTTTCAATGCTCTGCCTATTTACTCAAAGATCTACAAATACAAAGTGTTAAACATTTTATGATGGCCCTGATTTAGCCTACAACTATATTTGTTGGTCCCTAAAATATAACAATGTAAGATTGTGTATTAGTTTAATCATGTCATAAGTAGTAGTTACTAGTTCACTCACACTTAGTGCACTAACTGGAGCTCTAATGATATTCATACCTGCAGTAAAAATAAAGGTGGTCTTGTGTTTAAGTTTCCATTTGACAAGGTTTGTGAAAGGTGGCAAGAGAGCATCTTTGTTTAATGTTTTTCTTCTAATGAGCCTTCAGCACCCTGCTTTGCTCAAGACGTGTGAAGCAAGACACAGATTCAGACCCATCTGCTGAAGGAAATATTATTTTTCTCCTTACAAATTGAAAATAAGACTTCAAAACAGTTTTAGGATCTTAAGAGAATCACACAACAAATTATGGCACTTCTAAAATAACTATTAAAAAACACCTTTTTGAATATCCAATGAATAATTAAGTGTTTTGACAGAAGGTCAAAACACAGAAGGTCAGCAACGTATCAGGATTTGGAAAGAGCCTCCTGGAGGTTGCTTCTATGAGAATCAAGCAAATTAGGGTTGAGGTAAAACTGAAGAATAATTTAAGAATTGTACAATTTTTTATTGAAAGCCACTCTTAAAGACTTCTTTTAAGCAATTTTGTAACAGCCATCAGTACCGAGTGGTGCTGTGTGAAAGGATAGGTGCTGCCATTAGGACATCTTTCCTAGATTAAAAGGCTTGTTATTTGATCAGTAAAACCCAAATCACAATTTACAAAAGTACTACTATAAATTAAACAGACTTTTACACGTAAGGACATGTTAAAATAACTTAAGGGAGGAATATTTTCATTGCTAATATAATAAAGCCACTATTTTAGGGACTACAGGGCCATAGCAGTTGGGACTCTTCCAGTTCTCAAAATCTCTTTGGGTCATCCAGTGATGGTAAACTGAGGAGGCATTTAAGATAACTTATCTTTGTGTCCACATTTTCATTCATCTGTAAGTGTACATGCAGCAAATCCTTCCACAGTCATCTAAGCATTGTTGAGCCTTCTTTATAGCCTGAAGGCATCCCATAATAAATGTGCAGTGTCACGTGGAGAGCTACTTTTATTTATGGCAGGTATTCGGATAATAGAGATAAGCAGATGGGAGACTCCTGGAGGCTTGCTGTCATGAAGTAGCAGACTCACCAGTAAACTAGTAAAGACTTAACACCAAAGCGGTTCTAGCATTTAATCAGAGTATGTGGTAGGCCAGTTCTTTATCGTTGTTAATAAAGGAACAGGTTTGTTTCTCATCAGTCAGACAAGGCGGAGTCACTTTCTTACATCTTTAAAAAAACTCTTTCCCAATAAACATTTGACCTTTCCACAATTGTATCCCGATTTTGGTTTTTTGCTATTGAATTGGATCAATACAAACAGCTCTGGTAATGGGCTTATATTCAGCCATGTTAAAAAGGAATAACATTATATCATGATAAAAAAAAAGACTTTGAAAAGTTGATTTTGCATAATACCGCCTCTTTAAGAGAGCACATCATAGTTGTGGACCACAAGTAAAATAAAATGTCTTACTAATTATTCTGGGTGCTCATTAGGATGTCTGGAACATGTGTACATGTGTCCTTTTTTTGTGCAACACTTGTATAAATGCTAAATAATTTTATATTATATTTAATATTACACTTTCATAAAACCTTACAAAAACCGAAAGATAAAAAATCTGAAAACCTTTTCATTACCAAAATGTGAAAAAAAAAGGTTGAACTTTTTAAAAATGTTTTTAAGATCCTTTCTCTAGGTTTTTACCGCTCCTTTAAGAGACAAGCCCATAGTTGTGGACTCCAAGTAAAGGTAAAATGTCTTAGTAATTATTTTGGGTGCTCATTTTCCTAATTAAATACTTTTAAATCCCCAAAGAACTTTTATTTCATTCAGTACAAGCAATTATGCTTATATTTTACTTACTTGAGTGTCAGCTGTGTGTCACCAATGTAGAGTCCAATACCAGGTTGTTTATGTAAATTACATTGGCACTGTTACATCCTGGGTAACAGAAAATCCCCAGAACCTACCCTGGACTCTCAAGGGTTAAATGCAGAGAAAATGTAAGATTACGTTATTAATTACTGGTGAACCAGAGAAAATGTACAAACATGCACAAATATTTAACTTGGTGAGGATCTGTTATGTCAATGCATTTGACAGTGGTCATCATTAAAGTGCCTAATAGACCATGTAGGACGTGACAGACAGGCTGGGCAGAGGGGGGGATCCTGGGAGAGCGTGACCTTCATGTGGAGACAGCTCTGTCACACCAGGTTCAGGAAGGTAGCCAGCATAGCCTGAGCCAGACAATGCATTGCTACAGCCAACCAAGCAGAACAACAAACCCCCAACTGCAGACTAAATGTAAATATATATATATATAAACAGTATATAGGCTCCTGCATGAGATAAAATACTTAGATTTTGTCTACATTACCTTAATTTATCTGGGTGGTTACCAGAGATTATTTGCAAACAAATATAAAGAATCACACAGATTTCTATTTTACACAGTCACCACTGCTAATATAAAACAAATCTATTGAACAATAATCAACAGAAAGATACAGGGGCAGCCATCTACTCAGTGAGTCTACAGAATATTTGCTAAATGTTACAAAATATAAGAGCAATTTTTAAAAAAATTGGTAAAAACTCAGAAAGGCCACAGGTGCATTTTGAAATGAGAAAGAATGAGGGTGAACTAAAATTCCCCATACATCCACGAGGAAAGAGAAGGGAGCTGCCACTCAAGGTCATGGTGAATTGCTGCAATGCTCTGCAGATTGATTGGAATTATGGGGAGCAGCTGGCTGAAAGGAAACCGGAAGGTGACTGAAGAAATCACCAGGTGGCTCCCATGAATTTATGACACCATCCAACCGGCCTCTATTTTCAGTGGTCCATAGAAACCAAAAGCAGTTTTTGAAGTGGTGACATCTGGACTGATTCCCATGTCAGGTAATGTACAACTGTGTACAATGTGGTCAGTGAACAGATTAATGGCGCTGGTTTGAAAGAACTTTCTGGATAACTTTTCACAAATGGCCAGAGGATAATGCAGCTAATTACAGTTTTCTAAATGTGGAGTTCGTCATGAATATTGATAAAGAATTAATTAGTTGCTAAAACTGGAAAACCATTTTCTCTGAACCAAATACATCACATGTTTTCATAGCAAAATTGTTCTGTAAAACTACATGAGAAAATGTAGGAAATAGGAAATGTGTAGATTAATATACAACCTCCCATCCCCCCTACTTCATAGTTAACAATTCTTGATTTCTTCCAGGGAATTGGCAAGCTAGATTTTCCTGTAAAATCAATTAAGGACAAATCAGATAGATTTCCAGTTTTTCTTTTTTAATTTTGCTGTAAATAATTAAATATCCACAAAAAAAAACTAATTTTGGAATTCTCTGTAGTTACACTGACACCACACGGGGCAAGAGTCAAGTAACTTGCTTTTAGTATCAAGGTACACCAACATTTTAAAAAGTTAGGATTTTAAAACTGCTAACATTTTTCATCATATTGCTACATTGGCCTTCAAATGACTTATCATCAGGTGACTCTTCAGGGCAACAGGATCAAGCTCAATGTGCCGTTTGAAAGTGCCACATGGAATTAAGTGGAAAGCTTCAAGTGGTAATATAAATGGATTTATACACGTTTGTGTTCTGAAGTGTAACGTGTGCCTCCAGCCGCAACATCCAACATGGTTTTGGGATCTTAAAAAAGCAAAATCTAACCCAAGCAAGCTCAAAGCCCCAATGCATTTCTCTTTGTCTGATTTCTATTCTTTAGGAAAAAATGCTGATGACTAGATAGTAAAAACTCTGCATCTGATCACCTTAAAACTGGTCTTGGAACAAATTATGATAGTTGTTGTCCTCTGTGGTGTTTTTTGTTTCCAGCACGTTTTATTTATCTTTGACTTTTTTGGTGACATGTCATACTTTAGCTGTTTTTTATTATAAGTTCTTATATCTTTGGGGGGGAAAAACCCACATCTGGCTTGTAGCTTTAAATGTCAGAGAGAAAACGCAGGAACCAGAGTATTGAACTTTTAGAAGTTCTGCTGCTCAATAATTTAAGCACCAAACATCTATACACCACCTAAATGGTATTTAGAGTGGATCACAATATTGCTTAGGTAAGAGGGCATGATCCAAGCTATCATCATTATGCTTGGCAAGGCTCTGTGTCAAACTTAAAGACTTCCTTATCAGGCAGGCCGCACTGTGACTCTTGCAGCACTGTGCTCAGGTGAGAAAGCCAATAATTTGTCATGGTGCAATTCTGAAGTCATGGCAGTTTTGATTAAGCCAAGTCACTTGCTGTGTATGTTTTCCTCACAATAATGTCTTTCCATTGACTTGCTGAGAGGAGGAGGGACACAGACGTAGTGGACTCATTCTTCTGATTTCTTAATGACTTTGCTTTGCTGAGTCCAGATAAAAGCAGAGCTTCCTGTCAGGGATATTATCAGTAGAATTGCTTTCTCAATATCTTGGTTGATTGCTGTGCTCTGCATTCAATGCTATCCATATTAAAAAAGTAAACTCTTTTGCTAAAATTGTGCTGCAAACATACAACATACTTTCAGTACAAACAGTACAGTAATTTTATTTTTTCTTCTCCACATTCACCAGATCAGGTTTCTATACCCTCCTAAAAGCAGGGCCCAACGACAGAGAGCTTAAAATCTTATTCCATGCATTTTGTCATGCAGGGGTTTACGGATGTGACATTAGATATAAAGATGAGTGAGATTTGGAGGTTATCTGGAATTACAAGCTGCACACAAGAAGTCAAAGCATGAAACAGGATTCACTGCTCTGTGTTCTCTCCGGCAGGCATCTCATTCAGGATACAGCATGACGACTAAACCTTCGAGCTCTCCAGATGAATCTATACGTGAAATGAAAAAGATTAATATTGGTACATAAACTGCACATTTGCATTAAAATCTTTTTTTCTGGTTCCGACAGTTGCAGTATCGTAAATTAAAAGGAGAGTCTAACATTTATAGTATTAAGGTTACTAGTAGACAATGATAGAAATGCTTAATCTTCCAAATTACCCTACGGAATGATTGCTTCATTCGGCCTACTTCATAATGATTTAGTGCTAACATGTCGTATAATTTTTAATTAACTTGGAGGGGTATGAATGTAGAACGTGGGGGTGTTACTTAGGGACTGGCTGCAATTTTAAAATCATGAGTCTCACACAGAGTTGTTGCACGCTTTATCTACAAGAAATTAAATCAAAAGTAAATGGATATCAAGTACTAAGGTGAATACAGCCGAGTCATCTGGTTCATGAGAATTGTAGCACTGAAGCAAATCTTAAGTCCTGAACCAAACAAAACGCCATGCCTCTTCTTTTCCACCCCAACACAATTCAAAGCTTAAGTAATCTTAAAAAGTTTATCTATAGGGCATATTTAAGGATTTTTACAACTTTTCCTTGCAGCTCTCATCAGCCTTGAAGGTCAAATTCTATTTATTTCTGTGACCAAATTGCAAAATTATTTAAAAGACCATAAGGACAAAGAAAAGCACAAGGCAGCTATGAATATTATGTATTGAACGCCAAAGTATTAATTAATGATCAGCTATATCCTTACAGGGTCAAACTGAATGCAAAATTGACTTTACTCTGTTAAAAATATTTTAAAATGTTTAAAATAAATACAATCATTTTAAATCTTGCTATAATAAACAAGTAACTAACGCCTTCGCACCTGATGTCATTATGATGGGGTTAGTTCTGTGTGTAGGTTAACGCTAAGTCAATGTCAAAGTGCAGCAAGAGGCATAGAAAATGATAAACAAACATAGAGAAACTGTTAAGAGTCATCCAAATCAAATTATTGAACTTTGGCTTTGCTTCAGTGTGCCTTTGTCCGTACACAAACTTATTCAGAAGGAGAATTACTTTCCTCTCCAAATTGGGCTCAATTTGGTTCTTAAACCCAAACAGAGGAAACTTTTTCAGGGTTGTCAATAATTGGCCACACATTCATAAAACGTATTCCTTTTAAAAAGGACCTTTTTGTCAACAGGTAAAGGGTGTAACTAGGTATAAGGTGCTACAACAGAAGAAACTCATTGTCCATATATAGTAAAGACTTCCTTCAGAAAATTGTGTTTTAAAATTCTCTATCTGCTTTGGAAACCAACAGAAATGCTGAATATGGTCTATTTATGGATAACACTTTCAAGATTTGGAGGGGTTTTGCCTCTGAAATATGATAATATATGCCCTTCAAGCTGTCCGTCCACACAAACACAAGCAAAACAAACAAAATAAATATCTGCTAACATTTCTTTGGCAATTGCCAGCGTCATTTGAATACAACACAGCAGTAGCACAACCCAACATCTTTCTGTTATAATCCTGTGCAAGGTGCTGCTTTGCCTTTTGAATTGCTGAGTAGGATGAAATTGAGCCAGTTTAACATCACAAGTCAATCAGCTCAGGCCAGACACAGTGCATCAGCCCTTGTTAGCAGTGACCTTGGAAGATAATAATGGCACTAAAGCAGATATATGTGCTGGGTAATGACACAGTGATTAGCAAAATATGCAGAAGATCATAAACACTGACATGTCTCTCTGCAGTATCTGCACAATCCTTCATTTCTGCTTCCAAGAAACCCCGCTCTGTTTTGATAACAAAATGACAAAAGGGGCAAGAAAGTAATGAGAGGTTTGTTCTTGGTTGGCATGAGATCTTCATTGTATAACTTTGAGAGAAAATAGAACAGTTTCACATTGCCTAAGTATTTACAGCAAGATTTAAAATGAAATGCCTAATATATGTTTTTTGCTTTTCTTCTAACAAAAATCCCTATTTCTGCTATATGAGAGAGAAGAAAATGCCTCTGAATTTAGTAGAGGCTTTCATGAGCCTAATCCAAACAATATTCTGCTTTTTTTATATTAAACCCTGAAGCTGATGTTAGTAGTTAATCAGCTAGGTCATCTTGTAGTTAGCCTCCTTTCAGTTACTTATACTGTTTATATAGACAAAGTCATGATTTCATAAAAATCCTTTGTGATTTAAACACAAATGTTTAAAACAGTTACCAACAGTACCAAGGTAACCTGTATTACCTAGTTCTTAGGTTGCATAAGTGTTTCCACATCAGTTAGCCACATAGTGTACAATAAAGCTTAAATTCCAAATTTGTAAGACAGAAAATTCAACATTAAAGATACACATTTAGGATCTTTTAGTTATGTGTACTTCAATAGTTACTCAACACAGTGGTATTGTTGGCAAACAAGTTTTACAAACAACATGAAATCATGCTAATACAGTACTTTCTGTTGGGAGATGTTAGATTTGTAAAAAAAACAGCGCTGCATTTTCCTGAACAAGTATAGGATTTTATGATCTCTCTTTGGTCTGTTCTTTAAAGGTAAAGGTTCAAAATCCTCAGTGACAACAAAGTAATTTAGTTACACCCTTTATAAAAATAAATACAGGCAAATGGTCTCATATGACAACCAAAGAGCACCAATAATTCTGGGGTCAGGCAACAGATGAATGGGCTAGTGGCCATTTTCAGTGGACATCTCTCACTTTTATGTGGATTGGTCTGGAAAACAATTTCTGTTGCTGCATGGTGCTGCTCTATGCTGTCTGAGGCATATGAGAGAGTAAATATGTCCTTTATACAGGGAATTTATCATTATTGACTTTGTTTTTGATTTACATTCCTTAAGAGGAAGTGAAAACTTGTAAATCACTTGAGTCACTCAAAATGCATTTTACATATTTAAAAGCATTTGAACATTTTCTCCCACTACAGTCATGGCAGTAAAGTGATCTTCCAGGTTTTCCAGCTTGTGTGTTTCAGTATCCCTCAGAAAGATCGATTCTAAACTTAACTCCCAAATTACTCTATTATAAGTGGCTTTGTGCCCAATTCTGCTAAAATGATTGCAAGGGAAAACCTAACATAGTTTCAGTTACACCGGTTCTCTCTTGAATCAGTACATTTTGTCTCACTGAATTATGTTTATATATTAAGTCCAATTATGTGATGTAAAAGCTTCAAATGACTATCTGGAGGTCCATCTTGATTTGTGATGTTATCTTATTTCTTCCCTTGAAACCATCTCATGTTTACTGAGAAAAGATACCCCCCATTGTGACAAACCTCAATAGGTAGGCCTTGTACTCAAACCAATCCCATCTGTAAGGCCTTGGACGATTATTGAAGGATAATTGGGTGCAAGCTTGTTGAAATGGAATCCTGTGATAGAGCAGGAAATTCCAGTTTCATGGACATAAGCCTGGCACACTTCCATGAAAGGTTCAACACCTGGTTTCATAAAAGTCACAAAGGGGAAACAATGAGCACATGAGAGCTTTGAGGCCAACAAAAACATGAAGTGACCCTGGGTTTCATATGTCTATGCAATTCTGCCAGTAAAATTCACACATAAAAAGACATTTTGCAACATGTTTCTTAGAATTTTAGAATTTACTCTATACAGAGTACTTTAAGAGAATCCACACTTTAAGGATCCTGTTTCATTCAAATAAAAATCTTGAATGTGTATTGCACATCCACAATAACCTTTCAGAACAATGTATGCCAATGAAATGAGTTGAGTCGTTGAAGGGCATTTATTTTGGATTTCTGTATTGATCGTCACTGGTGTAATACTCAATGTGGCCATGAAAATGACAAAGTAATCTGAAGCAACATGGGCGTTACCATAGGGATACAGCTGCATCCCTAATGAGGCGACCAAGAGTGAGATGACTGTCTAGCTGACACAACTACACACATGTTCACGCAAACGAACAGCACTGTCGCTGCCGGCTTGATGGATCATGTATGGTAATTAACTGTAATGATGTAAACAAGAATTCATTCCACCACCGATGAACAGCTACCTGGTACGTTAGCAGTAGGACAGCAGAGATTTGCAGATTTAAAGTACTAGAGGAAAGAGCACCTGTCAGGTAATGAGAGCTGCATCATTTGCATATACAAGGATGTATTTTCTATCCTCCTGCTACACTCAGTTTCTTTGATCAAAGCAGAGGCATTTATCAGGTGGAGGAGGAAATATCAGAAGACACTGAGTGTTTCCGACTCAGTGACAACTCTTAATAGATGGAGCCATGCCAGAGAAAAAGAAGCAGGCTTTCTGACAAGATTGCATCATTTAATATATTAGTTTAACTTCTGAGACTTCAAAGATAACCAGACATCACCATCTGCACAGTTTGCTCTTTAGTTTCTCCTCTGTCAGACACAATAAGAATCATCCGCAACTTGTTACGGTCGCAACCAGATAACTTAGGACTCCACTTTGAAAATCTCCACAAGGTTATTTTCTGCAAAACAGTTCTAAGGTCTAATTAAAGGTTTTTAAGAACTGTTAGAACTGTTCACCCAATTCGAGCACTAGACCGATGTTCAAGTTTACCCAAGTTTGCTGCAAGAAAGAATTGAGCAAAGAAAGAGTACTGTACCAGCAGTACTTGATAGTTAAAAACTGGTCAACTAATCTTTGCAACCTTGCTGCTACTGATTATCCCTTATCCAATTGTTCTGAACAGGGTTTCTGGCTTGTTTGGAGGACCAATAAACTGTCTTTAGCAACAATTCTGGTCAAACACTGGAACTGCTTCATTCTAAAGACCCCATGTGTATTTATGTACTTTAATAACATGCATATTAAAAAGCAAAAATAATAATCACTACAACCCTAAACCATCTGCAGCAGATCAGCAGATTTTCTTCTATGTGCCAGTAGTTAAGCTAGGTGTGAAGGATAAAAAAGACCTATACATAAATTTTACTATAGTAGATAATTTTATTTTTCAGTATTGCAGAAAGAAAACCAAGATGAAATACAAAGTGAGTGTCTCTCTCTGGATCTTCCACAGGAATAAATATAACAGAGTTGCGAAACAACTGTAATGTCTACAAACTGCTCTTTACCAGTTTCAGACCAAAAATAAGTTAATTGTTATGAGAGACATTTTTGCTTAGTAAATAAAGTATAAAAATAAGCATTTTTGCACCCTTTAAAACCTTCTCAAAAATAATGAACGCTAACAGTTATAAATGTTTTTGTCACCAAAACTGATTTTATTTACTTGTGCCAATTGATGCTTTTTTAAAAAAAAATAAAAACCACTCCAAAATCCTCAATCTCTTTCTTGCAACTCAATACCAGTTGTTCTTTTAATTTTGTTCTTTTCAGTATCTACATTGTTCCAAAATCCAGAGATTAAATTAATCCTGGGGCTTTAGTTTTTTTGTAAGCAAACAGCTTCTTCTGCACAAGAAGCTGTTTGCTGTACAAGTGAGGCGGTTGATGATCAATTAATTTATGCATACCATTGGATCAACCACATCTCCTAATGCAAAAGCGACACAAAATTATGAGTTCTGTACCATTAAACAGCATTTATAGGAACTGTGCACAGCCTAAATTTCTGCAATCCAAAAACACAAACGGAACTGGTCACAAATCCTACAAGAAGAGAGAAAATGGTTTCTGTGGTCTGCAAAAATCTATTGTTTCAGCATCAACTGTCACCAACTATTATCCCTGTGTTTCCTGTTTCTTTGAGCATATCTATAAGTGGAACCAGAGGTGAAAATGTGACACCTTTACAATCCTGCTGTGGAGAAACAGTAAAAATAGACCAAAATGCCTTTTGTTTTTCTACATTTCCTACATTCTTCAGGTCGGTTCAATTAATGTATGCTTACTCTGATGCTTTTTTGTCTCATGGCGCCTGGCAGGAACAACATCTGTTTAATCAACAACTTCCTATGACAGTCCCTCAGTTGGGTGCAAGCTGTCGTATCTATTCTCAGATGGTACCGCAGAGGGATACGAGCCTCATAGATATGCAAAAGAATCTTCACAGCCAGGTAGAGCAGCTGAGAAAAAGATGATGTAAAACTACCTTGAGAGCTGAGGGACTTTTCTACTACTTGACTGTGCTTTAGTACTTAACTTATTTGAAGAGCATTTACTATCGTCAGTAAATTTTAACATAAAATGGAAGTGCTGATATTCTTCTGTAGAATAACTGGCAGGCCTTTCAGATGATTGTGAAGGGCTTGCTCTGCTTATAATCAAGACAGTAGCATGTTCACATCAACCCACATAGGAGATAATTTCTCTCAGGTACCATCAACATTGATTACCCCTCTCAAGTTCTACGGAAATGTCATATTTTACATATCCTACAGTTTCATCTCACATAACGTTCTGCATCTCTCCTGGAATTAAGACAATGTTGAGGGAAACTGATGGAGGGATGTTACCTTTACCCACACCTGAATCATCTTAGCCTGCTGTGGCTGCTTCTTTCTGAATTAGGTCACTGAGGTAATTGGGGTTCCAGTGGTCATTAATTCAAAGCTAGATGGCAGACTACCACTACCACTACGAGTATAATTGGGTCTAATTTGCCCAGTGTTGCCAATGATTTGGATCAGACAAACAGAAATGACTAATTTAAATGGCTGTGTGACCTTTTCAAAAGCTTCAGTCTAATTAACCTTTGTCGATGCATGCAGGAATGTTAAAGTAGGCTACAAAACAAATGACAACTCACTGAAAAGGGCCTGTATAAACTTGTTTATAGTGCATAATGGCCTACATGTTTTCCTTTCACTCTGTTTGACCTATGTCATGTTTAATTATATGATTGACTAATATTTTCCTAACAAAACAGCACAATTTTCATTAATAAAGGAGCAATGGCTTGAAAATCTATCTAACTCAAATTCTTCACCAATAAACATTTAGACCTGAAAATTTGGCTTTTGGAAAATACAACTTTTTGACACGTCTGTTGTCTGCAACATAAGTCCAAATAATTAGCCCTGAAGCCCATGGCTTGAAAACTGGTGTGAGGTGTTTACATTGACATGCTGTGTTTCGGTTTTGTCAAACATGATATCACTGCTGAAGTCTTTCTGCTTTGACATTGTGCTAACCCACTCCTGTATGCTCCAGACCCACAAACTACCAAAAACTAACTTGTTTTCATGGAGGTGGTCACACCAATCCTCATGATGATTTTCATTAGTTAAAGATAAACTTTAATATTAAGCATCTGGATACATTTTTATATTAAGTCAAAAGAAAGACTTTCCACTAAAGGCTCCAATTTGTGTTCATTTTTGATAAATAACAGAGAATCTCCTAAATGTTTTTTTACATACTACTTTATTTTGATTTAATATTCATAGAAATCAGTTAAAAGTATGAAAAAATAAATTAATAAAAACAATCTGATGCCAATGCACAGCAGTAAGCAATTGCACATGTGAATAAAATAGTACTTGTAGTGCATTCAGTGCAGTGGATCAGGCCTCAGTCTAGTCCCAATTCAGTTGAGTGGCTTAAACTGAAACACACAAGACAATCTTGTGCACTTAGAGAGTGGTGCAGGATTTTCGACTGCTAGAGCCTGAATTTGTACACTCTGCAGCAGGCGTGTACCTGGCTTAGGCTACTTTACAACCAATGGCCTTTACTGCAAAAATGTTCTTAATGGCACCACATATTAGTTTGACACTTCTTATCAACAGCTCTCAACAGTTATAAACCCATCAAAGCAAATTAAGAGTTTTGAATTGTAGGCAAATGACTTCCTAATAACTTAGGAATCATCAATCATCAATAACTTGATGATTGTAAGTCAATAAAAATACAATTTGGGGCATTATTGTTGTTTAACTGTGTAGTCAGTCAGTCTTTTCCAAAAGGGTAAAATTTACTCTCCAGTTTATTTTTGAAAGATTTAGCCAATCTAAGTTTTTAATAAAATACAGAATAGTCTTGTAATACGAGCGTTTTCACATTTTTACAGCACTAAGAAACTTCACCAGGTTTGTCATTAGTGTACTCCCAATAGCCTTTCTTAACTTAATTTTTAAACTGATTGGTTGAGTTTTATTTCTAAAAAGTTCCATCTGCTTTAAATGCAAACCCTCAGTGGTGCTTGCATACTTGGCAGAAAATCTATGATATCTGAAGGGTTAATAAAATATATTTACAAATTAGAAGCACTGCATTAAAACTTTTAATATTTACTGTGGAAGTAAATATTTACTGTGAAGATGGATGCATTTCAGCTCTAAGCAGTCAGCAGTATGCAAAGGTTGGAAACACATCCATCTTCTTCTTGTCCATAATAAATCAGACCAATGCTGATTCACTAAGTACTGGTTCTTATTATTTTTGATTCCCATCCATTACTGTACATTTCACCTGATATTCTAAAATGTTTTACAAAACCTTTCATATCTTTTCAACTTTTTACTTTTTCACATTGAAAAGGCTAATTTCAATGTATTTTACTGAGATTTTATATGACAGCCTAATGCAAAGTATAGTAAAAAAAAAAAAAAAAAAAAACTTTTGAAAAGCCTGACTTGTAATCAGCCCCATTTGCTCTGCATACAATCTAATGCAACCAAAAGTCACCCAATTAATAAACTGTCCACCTGTGCCCTGTATAGACCTCCAGAGTTTTTTTTAGAGAACATTAATAGACCAAGGAAAGCTTCTGACAGGTCAGTAAAAAGGTTGTGTACAAGTTTAAAGCAGTGTTAGATTAGAAAACAATATTCACATTTTTATGTCATCATCTGAATAATGAAAGAGTATAGGGCAACTGCCCTACCAAGGAATGATTGTCAAACTAAACAGACAGACTAGACAATGAGAACACTAATCAAAGAGCCAAGAGGCCAATGGTACCTCCACATTTGGTGTGAAATCCACAAAACTTCCCTATAGGGGCAAGAAGCCCATAACATGTACTGTTTGCAGTTAGAATCTAATATAGTCCTTTAACAGATACACAAATTGTTATTTCATAACCCAGATCCCAAATATATTGGCAAGTTGAGGACGGAAAGACAGACAGACAGGGAGAACTGTGGTCAAATATTCTAAGCAGATGAAAATAATGCTGAACAGAAATAAGAAAAACCCCCAAATAATCAAAACTAAACACAAAACTAAGCTGTATAGGGATGTAAAAAGTGGTTACATTGTGCAAGCAGATCAGCAGTAATCCTATCATTATCCTATCCCAGTTAATGGCATGGTTTACTTTGCAATGACAACAACCCAAGTGTGTTCATTATCAAATTTCCCTTCTGCCAGTCATTACAAAATAGGACCAGAAGCTGCTTGCATTCTCAAATAATAATGTGCCACAAAACAGGGAAAAAAGCAGGTAGAGGAGAGATGTGTGCACGATCTGTTCAGAGGATACATAAATGATGACTAATTAATCATCTGGGGAGCTTGCAAACCAAAGGGAAACAGATGAGGGACTAAATCACTGGAGTTTGATATGACAGCATTTGGAGACATAGTAAAATGAAAGAGTCTCCAATGGACCCACAGTACAATAGTAAAAAAAAAAAGATTTTCTAAGCAAGAATCGATCCACATAAATAAGAAGGAAACAGGAAAACTCAGGGCATAGAGTTCCTGAGAATCCTTTTAAAAAGCTGAAAAAAAGGTAAATGACAAGGTTATATCCAATAACACCTTGGAATCACCTTGCTTCACTCCTTTCATACTGCATTTTTTTTTTTTTTTGGTTCCTTTCATGTCAAACATGATTCAGTCTGGGCTATCAGCTATCATCTTCAAGCAGAATGTGCATCCTGATTTGTCTCACTGAGCGATATTGTTTTTTGGGGAATGCATTCTGGGAACACCGTTGAGCAGGATGAATGAAAGCTAATGCTTCTAGCAGCCTTGGAATGAGCCCACAGAGAAGGGTGGTTAATCCTATCATTCTACACCATTCATGTGCAATCCACTTGGCTTTCAGCTTTTTTTTCCCTCAACAGGCAATGTGTGGCTTCCCTGCTGGATCGCTCCAAAGCCACTGTGTTATGACTACAAAACACTTCCAAGGCCGCCTGGGAGTCAGACAGGAGGCCACTAAATACAGTCTGCGACCCTGTCACGGCCCGTGCTGGCAGCTGCCAACCCCGCTGCCTGCTGCCAAGAAGAGCTTAATGACAAATACTTTCAGAAAACATCCCATTGTCAAAGTCATGATTGGATTAAGTTAAATGCTTGTGTCTTATTTTCACAATCTCAGTAAAGCTGGAATTATAATCAAACATGATGATTTGGAAAAAACTTTGGGAATACTGTTTTTCTTAGCAGCAATGTAAAAGGAACATTTGATATGATCTGCAAAGTAAAGCATCCAACAGTCTAACCCTGAATAACTTCCAGATGGTGGCATCCCTATTTTCATAGCTTGTCTTTTTTCTGTGACAGATGCCAAAGTTGCTTCCCAGGAAGAATCTGAGCAGCCTTCCATATCTAACCAAGGCAGAAGACCCATGTTTACGGTTCCATCTGTCTTGGTATTACTGGATCTCTGTGCTGCGTTAGGCACAGCTGATCACAACATACTGACTGGTAGACTGGATAAGTGGGTGGGATCATCTGGTACTGTGCTAAATTGGTTTAGATTTTACTTGTCAGATCAGAACTATGTTGTGTCAGTTGCTAAGCATAAACCTAAGGGAACAAAGGTGGGGTTCCACAAGGCTGTGTTCTCAGGCCACTTTTATTGAAGACTAAAGTGCTCTACCAACATAAGGCTCTGACATACTTCATCCAAAGCTGAACAGTCAGTGCACAGTGACATGGTTTAGGACTGTTTGTTTCAGTTGCATACGGTCTAAGATAATTTTCCTTTTACTTAAAGCTTACATTTAACTGTCACTTTTATTACATTCCTTGTATTGCTCATTTTTTTAGCCATGTTCTTTCATTTTCCCGGTAAGCACTTCTAGCTACATGTCAATAATGCTTTACAAATAAACTTGCCTTGCATTCACCTATTACAAGTTTGCATCACTTCTAGGCTATTTGGAGGAGGAAAACATTCCCTTTGCCAGAGGTAAAGATTTGTTACCCAAAGGATCGGTTCAGATTTGTGCAGAGCTGAACAGTAAGCATATCTAAGAGGTCGGATTGTACCATTACACCCAAAGCAAATACAGAAAATCATTGTTTTCTGCTTCCTGTCAAGTATAAATTCATACATGATTTTCCTATTACAAAGAACTCTTAGCAAACAGACCATAATATCCAGTATGCTGTATCCATCTCAGCAATCATTATTAGCCTTGTTAAATATGTCTGGGCTCAAGCAAATATTGACAACCTGCTACAGCCTCTTCATGCTTATTGACTGCCAAAGTAGCATGATTATCTCCATTCGCACATTCATATCTGCTACAAAAAAAATCCATATTTCTCACTAGATGTTGTATTTGGATCTGTTGAGGAGACCAAAAATAAAGTGTAGCATAATATGCACTGAGCAGTGGAGGAGGCTGTTTAACAATGTGCTGCTCACAATCCCAGAGCTGCAACTGTACTCCCAACGCTGCGTAGCTCCACATGAGTCCTCTCTTATGATGCTACAGAACCCACCCAGAAAATATGACTGTGGAGGTTGTGGTCAGTCAAGAGCTCAGGGAGTGGTACCATCCTGCTGCGCTTTCAACCATAAACAAAAACACTAAAGCATAAGAGTGTTCCAGGGAAAAAGGAAATGAGTAAAGAACACTGAAATTACACAAGCTACAATAATACTTATCCCTGTAAGACACACAGAGAAGACATGAACGCACACATGCACTAATGCATTGTCTCACAGGTCAAAAAATAAGATTTAGTCAAATGATCTGGAAAACCAACCGCCATAGACCACAGACCTTTATATGCAAAGTACTTTTGGACAGTTTTTCTTTTTATATGACACCTCATAAGCAAAGTTGTGCACATAAAGAAAATGTAGGGTGAATTCAAAAGAGAAAAAAAGAGAGAATCACACCACAATCCTGCTGACACCAACCAGTGACTTGAATTGTGTCATGAAAAAGAATGTGCTGCTTCTCAAATTCAAAAATAACCTGACTAAATTCAAAAAGCAGTTTGCAAATTATATCATCATTTATAAGGAAGAAAAAAATATTCAAACCAAACTGGCTCCATATTAAAGAGTAATTTTGGAGGAGCTCATTATATCTTTAATGTTTTATGATCTGAAACATTCCAGCATCAGAAGCAAAAACAAAATACATCAGTAAGAAAGAAAGCACTTTTCAAATCTCTGTAGATCCTGACTGTAATCTTTTTTTACTTAGGAAATTACTGTTATACAGAAGACGCTGAATGGCAGAAATGAGAAGCGTTTTGAAATCAAACCACCATGGTGTAAGTGTAAAAATGGTAAGACAGAGCAAATTTACAGTCTGGATCATCTCATACAGCACACAACATCGCTGCCAGCGTTAAACAGCAGGCATCTTGGCTCAGCCTCATTGTAATTTTTCACATGGAGGCAATCCCCAGGAAGTCCTAGACCCACATAGCATGAACTTGCCTTGGAGCCAAGGAACTGTGAGTCTAAATAAAATCTTTACATATTTCTTTACATTCTAGAAAAAAAATGGCGTGGTGAATCATTTTGTATAAAAACCTGCACATGTTTAAGATATTGGACATATACGGTACTTAAATAATTTAAGACTATCAAAGCCTTATCTAGTGACTAAAACTGAAGGAATCTAGAGCATAAAAAATAAAAATAAATGAAAGAGCTACATTGGAATGAGATCAAGAATCTCCTCAAATGTGAGATGCAGTCCCATGGCTCTTTTCTCACAGCTTTAAATTACTTTGCAACAAAAACAAGTGACAGAATTTTCAGTAACCATTCAAATTTTAAGAAAATAGTAGAAGCTCCAAACTCTCACATTGCATCTTCAATCTTCTCAAAAAAACATCTTTCACAGCAGATTCAACACATTTCTTGGCAAAAATATTTTTACATTTAGTCAAACTAAAAACACAAACATGTCATAGATACATAAAATCTCTAAAATTCTCTTAGACAGAATGCATGATGTCTGTCAACATCCTTTTTCCAAGTCTCACTACATATTTTCACTTGTACTTAGCATCCAATTTTATCCATTCTAACACATGTAAGTGATTTAGACCACTGTATCTGTGGCTGAAGGTTTAGGATTGTTATCTCTACCAAAGATATTGTTTTACATGTTGGCCAAAAAGGTTTTTTTGGTGTCATCAAATTGATTCCCTGGTTACTGCTCTTCCTGTCAGTTTGCCTAGTGCACAACACTCCCTGCAAAGCTAAACTAAAAGGTTACAGAAGTTTATAAACTACAAGGAGCATTAATATTACAGCCTTAGTCAATACCAATACATTTTTGCAGCTTTGTCATTCTTTTCCATTTTAGGATAATGGATTGAACAGCGAATGGTGAGATGGTTAAATCTTGGTATATTTTTTTATAAACTAACTGTGCTTTAAACTTCATCACAATCTTATCCCTGATGAGCCTGCTGTGATTGTCTTTTTGGTGCTAATAAAACAAGACTCCCTATCAATCTTAAAGGCCTTCACAAAACATATAGTGAGATAAAATTACACATAGGTAAGCTCAATTTCTACTTTGGAAACATATGAAGAGAGTAGATTATCAAATGTGTCTTATTTTCAGCACAAGTTTGCCTTTTTCATCCACAGGTGTTTGTCTGTGGATGAAATAACAAATTTTAAAATACATTGAAGTTTGTGGCTGTAACCAGGAAAAATTCAAGAAAGTTTAAGCAATGTGAATACTTTTCCAATGTGTTAAAAAGTGCATTCAGCATCTGAACCTGTGCACTCTGCCAGTGTGCACAAGAACAAAAATGAAACTTGCTGCCCTCGTTAATTCAAGTGCATTTGTCTGCTTTACTGGGAGTCTTTGATCCCACTGTGACTAACGCAGCACGACATAAAAGGGTAGAAATTTGCTTTTTTTTTTCTTTGTATGCTAATTTATTAATTCTAAGAATAATATTAAAAGTTCATTCAAACACTTAAGTTTTTTAAGGTAGAGAAGAAAACATTTTCAGTCAAGAGATTTGGTGTCATTCTTATTAATAAGATCTTCACACATCTGACAACAATAAAGTTTTGCTACCTGAAGCAAAACTGAACTCTAACAGATTAACTAACAATCACTAAATCTTAATGCTTAAATTTATTTGTGATAGGATTTGTCTCAACTCCTATTACTATTTAAAGCCCTGAAATCCTCATTAAGAAGCCAGACATTTAAGATTTTCAAATGAACCCTCTCTCGCTATTTTATTCAACCCATAGTCCTACTTAGTAGGGTGCCCATCTTGCAAGCTGCAGCTTATTTCTATCAAACTGAGATACTTTTGGATTAGTCGATAGCTTAGGGCTGATCAACTAACAGAATATTGACCATAGTGTGCTTCGCAACAGGAAGCTGCACGATTGTTAGCTAAGAATAAGTAGAAAGTTTTAGGATGATCACGGATACTAATGTAGAAGCTAAATGTAGGCCACACAATCATTTGAAGTAAGAACCAACTAATTTTTTTCTTTTCTGACCAAGAGTCTCCACTGTTGTTGAAGAATATTAACAACAGTATAACAAAATGGACAGTGCCCCAGATAATTTAAGACTACAAGGATCGACTGTCCTTGTAGTCTTAATCTACAAGGACAGTCGATCACAGAACATCGCTGTTTTCACTGAAGCCCGGATCAGTACATTTCAACTTTATAAATACAAGACAGAATCCCGGCTGCTCCCAGTGAAACAGGATCACTGTTTCTTGTATATGGATTATTGTATAAATAAATCAAGAGATGGGCCCACAGTAACTAATGCTTTGGAATGTGCAAGAAACAAGAAGAGCACTGGGTCGATTATGGATTGAAGCACACAAGTTGTTATGATATTGTTGTGAGGAAGCATGGTGGACTGGACCCAGTGCTTCACTGTAGGAGCTCTCGTTTGCTTTTAAATCTCAGAACGTATCCAAATGAAATAACATTTTGTTAGCTGTTACCTGGTGTTTGTTGTGGCTCTTGCCCAGATATTTTTTTAGGACATTAAAACCTAGAAACTCTGATGCTGCATCTTCAATCTTCTCAAATATGCTTGTTGCACAACGACTTGAAAGCACATTTTTCTATATCACAGACACAAACTTCAACATATTTTGTTGGAATTCAGAATGATTGATCAACACAAAACGGCGCATAGCTGTGAAGTGAAAGAATGTGTTTGAAATCTTTTTACATATAGAAATCTGACTTGTGGGGCTTACAAATATTTATCTCTCTTTAATCTGATTATTTGCACTCAAAACCTTCAAAACTTAACTACGGAGTAAGCAGAGTCCACCTGTGTGTAAATTAATCTCAAGATAAATGCCAGTGTTCTGTGAAGGCCTCGGAGGTTCCTTAGAGAACAAAAAAACAAACAAAAAGCAGAAGACCAAGACGCAAGGTTTGAACATGTCATTGAATACTCTTCAATCAAATGGGAGGAGTACAGAACAAATTGACATATTTTAAAGGGTGGAAAATGTGCAACTTCTTTGAGCTTTACATCATGTTATAATGTTATTTCCTCAGCAAAAACATACAAGGGGTGTTAATTTGATTCATTCATGCATTTAAAGAAAAATATCCTAGAATCTCCCATGGTAGCCATTTGAGGGTGCCTAAGCACTTGCTCATTCAATGCGTCGCCTGTTTAAAGCACCGCATTAGCGCTTCAGTATCCAACCGAGCTCTTGACCCACAGAGCACACCTCACTGCACCTTCCCCACACAGCTCTACCAGACTAGAGGCAGCAACAATTATCAAACAGCTGATGGACTGCACATTTGCTGAGCTCTTCACAGAAAAAAAACAATGTTCCTAAGAACAACTGTATACGGCATCATGGAGTGTTGTGATGATGTGCTGAAGGGGATGTGTCAGAAAGTGCATTAACTTCTTTGGGCCAATTTCAAGACATCAGATGCAGCTATGATGCAAATTCAAATTTCTTTTATGTTAATTTTGATATATAAAGCATTTTTCATAACAACTGAACACAAACATGTCTTCTTTCTTGATTATACTATAGAATGGCACTATGTGTCTGTAAAATGCAACACCCTGACCTCCATTTCCTCTTTTAGTCACAGTTGTTCATCTAAACCAGTAGTGAACAAAAGGTCGGTCCTTGAGGGCCGGCATCCTGCATGTTTTAGTTCTTTCCCTAGTTTAACGCACCTGAATCAAATCATCGCTCGTTAGATGGCCTAAGAAGAACATTGACATGCTGAAAAGGTTGTTACTACCACCAGGGAGAGAACTAAAACATGCAAGATGCTGGCCCTCGAGGACCGACTTTGGGCACCCCTGATCTAAACCAATATGCCAGGCAAGGAGAACATTAATCAGAGAAGGATCCAAGAGCCCCATGGTAACTCTGGATGTGCTGCAGAGATCTATAATTCAGGTGAGAGACTATAATGGCCAGTGTCAACAATACAAATGCTGTTGAAAGAAAGTCTGATAAATACCTCTTTGGCACAAGTCATGTAGGGGACAGAGAAATTGTGGGAAAAGCTGTCCTGGTCAGATGAGACCAAAAAGAAACTAATAAACTAAAAATTCCCTATATGCAAATGTTATGTGTGGTGAAGCAAAATTGGACAGCCTGGCTAGTCCAGTGAGACTAGCTCATGCATGGAATCTCATAAGCTTTGAAAAGGAGGCTGGGCAGCAGCACTGTTAGTAGAACAAGGTTTACAGGTCAGCTGACCATCAGAATCCAGTTGAAGGTACTAGAGAGCTTACAGCTATGCACTGCCCAAACAACAAAGCCGGGCATCTATTGTGACATACCTTGATACTATGACGAATTTCTAATTGATGTAATACACTAACAGGCATTATCACCAACCATAAGTAAGTACAACAGTTTGTTATATTGTTATATTGTCCTATTGTAAATGGCTACTTGTATAGCACTTTGTCAAATTCATTCATGTACCATTAATACACACATTCACACGCTAATCGTGATAAGCTAATGGATTATAGCCACAGCCACCTCAACATTGCAGATTCAATGCAGAATGGTGGACTGATGTTACTGTTGACCAATGAATCACTAATGACATCTTCGGGATGTGGAGTGCATATATATTTATAAAAATGACAATACTTACTACTACTTCAAAATCACAAGACAAACTCGCTTCTAAACAGCATATACAGTATGTCAGACATTTGGTTTCACAGCCTGTTTAATTGCCACCAAGAGGAGTTTGTAAAGGATTCCGTGTCACTAACAATAAGTCATCAGCTGAGCAGGGGTTTGTCACAATCATTTTTAATGAGACTGCCAGTCATCTATGTCTCTTTGTAGGTGAGTGCCTCCACTGATTGGCCTCTGATGAGGCAGCAGGGCAGTAGGTTGGCACCAAAAATGTGATTTCTGGCTTTTTGGTGTGATACTGATTGGTCTAATGTCTAAAACACTGCATCGCCAAGTTCAGATTGAAACAGAGATTATGGTTTAAGGAGGTAAAGAAGGAATATTAACAATAAGATTAAATAAAAAGTTTTTTGTCCATAGAAATGGAAATTTTACTTGCATAATCTGTCAGATGCCTCCCATAAAAAAACACCACATATTGCACAACATCATAAACATGTTAGGTCGTCTGCACCAATGTTGTCCTCATTTCCCCATAATTTCCTGCAATTCAATGCTGATTTTAAGTGTGTGTGTTTAGAAGAAAGAAAAGAAAAGAAGTTTGAAAGGTTGAAAGATTGCAAGAATTATGCCCTCTTAATCACATTCTTTTTGTTGCACATTATTAACCATTTTAAAAAATTTAATCTAACACCGTTTGAAAATTTGACAAGCGGTAAAGTTTTAAAAGTCGCTTCTCAAACAAAGAGAAAAACAAACAGCTATTTACAGTTGAAAGACAGGTAGGCTTAAACAAAGGCTTATGATTTATTTGAACAACTTCCAAATGCCATGCCAAAATTTTCTACATGAAAAGCTTTCATTTGACAATACATTACCATTCTGCTTTGTTTTCTGTCCCTTTTGTTTAAGTAAATAAGATTAAGCCAATTTTCAGAACTGTATCTAAAATTAAAAGTGCTAAATCCTTCCGCTGCTGTACTTTTTCCAAATTTAAATGCTACTTTTTGTGCTTTTTAAACTCTGAAGAATTTAAACATATTGTTTCTCTTACTAGGGTGAAAATCAAAAATATTGTACTCACCACAGTCCTCAAGTCATACTCCTTCACCAAATCCAGGGAGTTTTTATAGCAGGAGGTAAGATCTTTTATCTCTTTATCGCCAACATGACCTCTAGCCACTGGACCTACAGTGTGGATCACATCTGTTGGAGGAAGAGCAAATATTTTCTGTAACAATAGCCAACACCAATCATAAAATAAAAGTTGGGATTATTTTGTGTGACAGTAGAATTTACAACTGAAGCCATTCTTTCAACAAACCATAGCTCGTACTGAATGTGATCTGACTGAGTTTGAGCCATTTTGGGAAGAAGAATTGGCAAATGATTTCATCCTTTAAATGTGCAAATTAGTAGAGACATCCCCAAAAGACTTGCAGTTGTAATCCACTTTGTGTTGTCTGTTATTTAAAATTCCAGTAAAATTTTATAACAATAAGTATTAAGTGTTTTTGCAAACCTCTACATAGCAGCTGAACAGCTGAGCTTGAGGTTTAAGAATCTATAAGATCATCTAAATAAATGATAAGACAATAAAGTTTGTCCTCGCAATGAGACAATCACTAATGTAGGCAATTTAAGCAACTCTGCCACAAAAGAATGCATTAATTGAGATGCTTTGATAGGAAATCAATTACATATTCTTTCATGCCATCTTCTCAATTATTGATGTCTCCACATACTCTTTTCCCCTCACAAAGTAATATCTTCACCTGTCAGTCACTAGCTGTGTTACTGGCTTGGCCAGTTTGAGGAATGCAGCTTCTTAATTGAATCATAGGAGTGATGACAGGAAAATAAGACAGTCGAAATGGTGACTTGACAGAAATGTAACCTTCTGCATTCTGCCTTGCAACATTGGCATTGTCAGTGTCATACAGGTCGCGTCAATGTCAATTAAAAAAAATGTATTTTGCAACAACTGTGAATCACAACAGAACGTTTCCCCACCAAACTTATAACACAACTCGTACTCCCATTTGGTACCCATATGTTGCAATATTCATCCAAACCCACTTTCCTTTTACACCTGTAAACAAACCTACACATCTACTAAACCACTTACTATTTTCTCTATGTAGTTTCTCTAAGTGTATTGATGATTTGAGGACATTTTTTTTAAACAAAGCATAAACAAGTTTATATCTAAAGCATTATTTGTCTTGTTGTACATTAGTTTCTGCCTCTTTCTCAGTGAACGATAGGCACTAGCAATAGGCTCTGTAAGGGTAAGCAAGTACAGAAAACAGATTTATGGATGGATATTTGTTTATAAAGACTTTTTAATCAGCAGAGATCCACAAATTATTGTTCTGATCTCATTTTGGACGCACTGAATCCTGTCATATATGATGCTTATGAAACTTAATCAAAATTACTCTTAATGACTCGTACTATTAGATACAATTTATTGTAGTCAAATAATTACATTTCCTTTCCATAGACAGTCAGTAGTTTACAATAAATTATATAGGACAGGTACAAATTGACACATGGTTTCTACAAACTGTTCAGTGAGCGGTGGCTGTTTCTTATGCCCAACGTTTTTGGGTCTGAAAAGACGAAACCTGCAAAAGGCACTCAAACTCAACAACTTGTAGTCAGTATTTGATTGTGAACCATAATTCATGTGTCTGTATTTTTGTGTGTATTATCCATCTTAGTCAAAAGAGGATTTTGTTTCCAAATGTAAAGCAGCATCTAACTTAACTACCTGGTAAATCTCACCACATGTTGAATTAAATATAGATCAACTCCAGCCCATACATTTGCATTTTACTCCATCAAGCTGTTCTGTTTTTGCTACTGCAATATTGAAATCAACAAAATTTTGATCTGGTTCGGGTGAGGTTACTCATGGCAAGCCCTGCAGTCATCTTATGTGTCCTTACACATTAACTTACCCATTTATATTTTATACCAAACACAAGGTGTTTTCACTGCCAATGTAAGCAAATGTTAAGCGACTCTCACCATTTTGAATAACACCAAAGACTACACATTATATTTAGCTCTTTGTTTTGTTTTCTAGGGGCCATGAGGACAAAATGCAGGGACTGTTCTGTTGCTTTCAGGGTAAGATTTTGTTTCGGCGAGAGGTAAAACAACAAGAGGGCTTGAGGCATTCCAAGATGAGTCATTACAGGAAGGGAGCCGTCTGTTTCATTTTCTTTTTTTTTTTTTTCACAATAGCAGGTGGAAAACTGGCACAACATTGTTATAATGGGACAAGTGGTAAGTTGTTTTTCCTGCATATTTCATGTACTTCTACACTACAAAAAAGGCAATATGCCAATTAGAGAGTGGACAAGTGCCAAAAACCAGAGTACTGGTGAATTCATGAAAATTTAAACACCTCAAAAGGTTGGAAAACTCCTCTTGGTTGTTTTTTTAAACAATTTTACATTAAATAAATATTTATACAGCCTTGTATCAAGGGAGGGATTCCAAAGAAGGGACAGTCAGTCAACTAGTACTGTGAAAGTTTCTTCAGGATCTATGTAAAAATCCAGAAGGAATTACATTCCAACCTGTAGGAAAAAATAAACAAAAATAAATATTTGTCATTCACAGAAATAAAAAAAAACAAGACTACAGTATTTCATATCTTTAATGGTCAGTGCTCTATTGAAAAATATTAAATACAATATTGATGAGCACCTAAATTTGATGACATTTTCCTTGGTAGATCTCCTTAATCAAAACCACATTTTGTCAAAAAAGTCAAAGGATATTGGATGTATTTGTTATTAAACACTATTAAACTGTTCTGATTTGCATGATAGTGTCATGTCATAGTGCTGGCATTGTGTAGTAGTGGCTATCACTATTACAAAGCATGCATATTAGGTTAATTTATGATTTTAAACTGGCTGTAGGAGTGTGTGTGTGACTGTAACTCTTGTGTGTGTCCATGTTATAAACCGGTGGTCTGTTCAGGGTGTACCCCCGCCTTTAGCTCAGGGACAGCTGGGATAGGCTCCAACCTCCCTGATGTCCCTGAACATCCAGCTTACCTGGAAAATAAATGAATATAATTACCTAACTTCCTCACATTTATTCCCACCAAGGATCCCCTCACAGCATTTAAAAAAGATACGATTTCAGCTTTCTTTTTTTTTTTTTTTTTTTTTTGCTTTGCTTCAACAATTGTTTTGTCAACTATTTTCATTTGATGTTTGTCAGCTTTACCTATGCTTGTAAAAGATAAGCTTTTGGAATAGGCATGTAGTAAAAAAAGCATACTTCAAGGGTTACTGGATATAAATTGAGTACAAAGTTCACTGTACTGCAAGCCTCGACAATCATTCTTGAGGAGACTTCATCATACAAGAACAAAGTAAGTATGTGCGTAGTTTTATTACAACATGCCTTTCATTTTTCATTAAAAGTTAAAAAGGTTCTCATCTATTGTCAATTATGTTGGTTTATTGAAACGTTTGTTATCCTGGTGTGAACGATAGTATCTTTAGAGTGTATGTGTGGCTTTAATGCGCTTCAATACTGAAAGTTCACGTGTTTTGGGATCAAATATCAAAGCTGTGTCAGAACTGTGTTTGTTACTTCTCCATTGACTTCATTATGTTTTGTTTTGGGGTTCGTATCTAAGAATCATAAGACTCAGTCTATCATCATCAGTGCAGATGACATTGCCTAAAAATGTTAAATGTTAGGGTTTAAATAATATTATTGGTTCATTGCAGAAATATGAGTTGTAGTCATGTTAATTCTGTAGCAGTGGCACTCATAAAGTGGTCTAGTGATCGAAATGAAAGGCAGATATTTATTCACATGACATTGGCATTGTTTGTGCTTCTGTTTGGTTTTAGTTATCTGAAGAACATTGCTGACAAAGAAAAACTACTGGGCAGGAGGCATTATAAAAAAAAGGATTTGTTACAAAAAATATGGTGTTATGATGGAGACCTGAACTAAAGTGTTTCAATCAATGACTGATTGTGCCTTAGCTGATGTCTGATATTTCTATATTTCTCATGGTCATGAAAAACATAATTCAGTCTTTTAAGTAGCGTATTAGGAATTAAAAAGGTAAAGATCTGTAACATTTGTATTTTACCAGCTAATTTGTTCACTTTGCCTGTACAGTACACCTGTAAACTTTTACATTTTCTTTATTATGATGTCAAAACAGAACCCCAAGAACTGCTCAAGCAAATTCTAGCGTGACAAAATATGACATAAGGTTAAACTAATTCAGCATCCAGCTTCTAAATGTCAAATGCTCCAGTTCATATTAAGTGTTTTCTGGCATTTAGCAGCTGAACTGTAAAAGGGATTATGAATATCAAATGTGGAATACTAGTACATTCTTAACCGTAAAAGGCTAGGACAAGAAGGAGGATTTTTTTTTTCTTTCAAAATGATAGAGACATCCCCAGTGGAAAGTGATTTTCTACTTGGACGGGACAGACTGGACACTGACTGACCCCTTAATATACCAACTGCAGAGCATGTGTGAGAACATCTTAGACAAGCCTACTAAAATATTCCTCCGCTCCTCCCAGAGCTGAGGAATAACTACCAAGGGGACATGCTCACTTCAAAGACGCCACTTTCTTCGCAGCTAAAAAATCTTTTGAAATATCTAGACTTCATTTAGAAGTGAAGCACTGTGCTATTTCAGGGACTGAATGAACACTTCAGAGTCTAATCAATCTTTCATTTTTACTTGCTGTTTCTGACTTTGAGGCTGTGTTACCATTTCTCATCATAACAATCCTAAAGAGCTCCAAAAGCTGTGCTTTTCTCTCATCATCAAGATTATCCTACAATGCTATTTTTGACACAACTGGTAACATACTGGACATTGTTATTTTATATTTGCAAGTCTTAAAAAGATTTGCAAAAAACATACTTTAACTGCCTCTGAACACCTAAATCTAAATGAATTGTGAACTAAATTAGCATTTTGGTTATTTGTTAGAGTCTTGTAAGGTTAAAGGGATTTCTAGTTTGTACTTGTTTTTGATAAAACTGAGTAAAACATCCATGACAAAGTGATACTGAAAAATAATGGGAATGTTTCAAGAAAGCTGAATCTGCAGAAAACAAAAAAGCATTTTGTGGTGTGAAACTTTGTGGTGTGAAACAATGGGACTTTTTAAATCTAAAAGACAGTTCATGTTCCTCAGCAACTGTTTGTCTTCTTTATGACTAAAATAAATTACAATAGTGTAATGCGTCAGAGCAAATTGGACCAAAAAGATCAATAAATAGGGCAACACATGCTGTAGTTTGCCATTCATATTGATGTTTTTTAAGTTCCTTTCTCTAAAAACATCGAACCAAAACAAACGACTGAAGAGGAAACATCATTTAGAGAGAAGTTTAAAAATTAGCAGAAATTTGTTTCCATCCCCTGCAGTTTAACTTCTGAACAATACTTCATCTGAAGGCCTACCCTAATCTGTCAAATCACATACTTTTACTTCACAGAGTTAGATAATAACTGTCTCATTCACTTAAAATAAAGGCAGTCTAAGTATTCTGAAAATAATAACTTCTATGTAGGTTGCATTTATTACAAGTCATAAAAACATAAAACTCACTGAGGCAAGCATATTCCTATAAGTAGTAGTATAAGATGGTACGCTTCTCTCTCGCTCTCCTACTTCCTGTCAAGCTACTATAGAATAATGGCAAAAAAAAGCTTAAAAACTGAAAATGACAGAAAACAAATGCATGTATCCATAGACATAAGACTCTGTGGCAATGACTCTCCACATTGGCAACACTTCAAAGCTATGTAAGCAGCTTATTGACCTCATCATGGAGATCAATGTTTCAGTGAAATTTCTAAGAGTTTGGATGTTACATCTGAACAGTGCTGTGTAGTGTGAATGGAGCACCATGATTCGAAACAACTGTCAACGGTTGCAAATCCTTCACAGTAAAAGTGAACTTTCTGGGGGCAGAAAAGTACAACTCCTAGTAAGGGTAACCACATTTGAAAACAATAACATGTATTTTCATATGATTGCTTATCAAGACCCTCTCAGCATGAGTACAGCTGTCCCCCGTGTCGGTCGCAGAGGATTACCAAATAAAATGTGTACACCCACTCGGACATGGACCCAGTGTTGTCATGGTGACGGGAGTGCAAAGTGATCCCCCTGACGGCCACTGAAGCACCCGTATAAAACAAGTTTTTTTTTTCTTTCTATTTTTAGAGATCTGGAATTATCTGCTGAATACTGAGCAGGTACAGATGTTAGTGCATTAATATTCCCTTTTTAAAAATGGATTAAGGGTTTCTTAGTGATTATTCATACTCTTTGCTTTCAAAGTGCTTTTCCGTTGCGAGTGTCACTGATGTGCTTTCACACTAAAATGGGCTGAAGTGTAAAGAGCAAAGGGGGGTGCAGGTACAAAAGGATGATGACAGACTATCACACTCACATGCAATATGACAGGAATGCTTTTTCCTCAGTGACCAATGATTACTTTATATACTGAAAAAGAACAAAAATTGTTTTCACTGACCGGTGTCAGATCTTGCTGTTTGTTGCATAACAATTATTTTTAACATGAAAGATTACACTGACAATATAAAGGTTCCATTCTTTCTGCTATGAGTGGATGGCCCATCTCCACGATAGAAACGTAAAAAAATATAGGTTTCTATTGATTGTTAGACATGGCAATGAAATGAAATAAAATAACATTTTCCAATCATAGAGATTTAAAACTAGACAGGAATATATACATATATAGATACTGTATATAGCGTGTGAACACATTCAAAGGGAAGTGAGGTAGAGTACAATACAGACTGCACAGCATTCAAATGTCAAGAAGCTCTTTGAGCGAAAGAAAAGACCACTTAATGTGAAAGCCATCTCTCAGCCTGCAGACTTTTATTTTTACAGCTTTTACTAAACTGAAAAAAGTGAGAAGTGTACGTGTGTGGGGGTGTGCAGGCGTGTACACGTTGACCACATGCTGAAGGACACCCGGGTTGCACTGATTGTTTTGCTGTACACATGCTGTAAGAACGGCCTGTGTAGCGTCTGCAGGGACGATGGAGAGCAGAGCGAAGACAAAGGCAGAAAGTCACCAAGTAGCACTGCCGGCTGTTTCCGTAACATTTCCCAGAGCATGAATGAGCTGCCAGGTGACACCGCTCCTAACAGCTTGCTGCATGAACGTTTTCCACCCTTTCAAAGCATTTACTAAATGTTTGCAATGACACAATATCTTAAAGTATTTTTTTTTTTTTTAGAAAAGAGCAACAAAACAAAAAAGGAAGTAATTGAATGAGAAATTTTTGAGAATGTCTGAATTCTCATCTACTTGAAATTAAATTTCTGGAATAGTATCAATAGTTTTACCAGGTTTTTTTTTGGTTTTATTTTTTAGAAAATTGTGCTAATCATGTCAGGACAGGATGTATCATGTCAGAACAGGATGTTCACCATCCTGACCATGTTTTGAACAACAACTTAGTTGTTACAGGGGACTGATCAGGCAGTGGTTGGATAACAATCTAAGCCAGTCAGAGCTAGAGGAGGATAAATATGTTACAGGAGAGTTTGCAACAAACATAACAGGGTCATACCCAATATACACTGAACAGTAAGCAGTTATAGAAGTAAGGATGAGAGGCAGGATCCACCATCAGTGGCTACAAATCGACAGCAATGTATGCTGGCTGATGTTCTTCGTGATGCACCGTGGGTTGAGAGATGTGAAGCACTTTCCTATTTATCAGTTGGAATACCTTTTTTGCTTTAGTTCTAAAATGAAGATGATATTGGAAATATTATTGAAGCTTTAGGGCATGTTGACATGACATTGTCATGTAGTTCCTGCAGATTTGTCCACTTGACATCCGTGATATAAATCTCCCATTCCAACATGTCTCAAAGGTGCTCAGTGGAACAAATATCTGGTGCAATCATTTGATTACATTACACTTGTCATGTTTAAGAAACCAGCTGATATAGTTTCTTGATGACATGGTGCATTATCCTGCTGGAAGTTACAGAAGATGAATAAAGGGACAAATATGGTCAGCAAAAATACTCGGGCAATGTGTGGCATTCAAATAGTGGTACCAGAGGCCTTGCGTGTGGTCGAGAAAATATCCCCCAGATCATACCCCGTCATCACTAGCTTGACACATTGATAAAGGGTAAGACAGAGCCATGCTATAATGCTGTTACACACCAAGTTCTGACACTAAACAAATTTCACAGTCCCTTTTCTGATTGTTTCTTAGAGCAAAATAATGCAGTTATGAAGCTCAAATCATCTGAAACTAATTTCTTGAACATGACAGTAGTGTTCTCCAATGGCCTTGAGAGTCACCAGACCTCAATCCAACGGAGTAGTTTCATGATGGGGAGGAACAGGAGATTCACATTGTGGATGTGCAGCTGACGAATGTGCAGGAACTGAGATGCTTTTGTGTAAATATAGAATAAAATCTCTAAGGAATGAATTTTGAAGGTTCCTTGGCTCTAGTGACCTTTATTTGCAGTATATTGAACAGGAAATGGACTGAGAGACAAAGGAGAGAAGATCTGTAGCGAAGGCAGTCGTCTGAACCACAGATGACTGCATTGATGTCTAATAGCATTCGTATATTGAGCGGCCGCTCTACCTCTAAATCATGTACCGCCCGATTCTTTGAGGAAGGTTTGACTTACTGCAATTTCAAAAGCAGAAGTTCAATCTGATATGTGTATTGTGTATCTACTAAAATATGCCTGTGAGTGTATACCAAAATAATCCTAAAAGCCTTTTTCAAACCACAATTTGAGCTGTGATTTTCTACCACTGGTGCGCTCAGAAAGTGGTGGTTGTGACCTTACAGGGTCTCAAAGAAATGCTGTGGCAGGCATCTTATTTTTCAGCAAGGAAACTGTAACAATGGAGGTCAAATACCACAATAGCTTTGCCATTAAATCAGAAAAAAGGAAATCTCTGAAACTGTTTGTAGTGCATCTGCTGGAATTACATGGCTACCCACAGTATGAAGTCAAAGCTCAAAACTCAGATTCAGTGTGCTACTGTTTTCTAAAAAACGTCCATCCCCATTCCTGTTGTAGGCAAAATAGAAAGAAATACCATACCATCTACAAAATATGTCAATCCATTGGCAAAGTATAGGTAGGCTTACTAGATTTGCATTCAACAGAAGGAAAACAAGACAATAGGAAAGTGAAGTATAGCAATCTTTGTGCCCTTGTAGCAGAATGCCTTTGCTTTTAAATCTTCATTCCTAGACGTAAAATCAGAGCAGCCTTTCATCTTTGCTAGTGAAACATTAGACTGTGGTGTTACTACCTGACTTCGGCTGCATCAAATATTTTTTTCTGATTAAGGGACTAAACAGCTGCAGTCATACATCATGATTCTATGAGGTTATGTGCAAGCTCCTTGAGCTGGTGAGCTGGGCTTCATGAATCTTTAAATGTCAGAAAGATTTACAAGTACGCAAAAATATATACACAGTTGTGGTGGAGCAGCTGCAGAGAAGACCAAAAGTGATGTGGCCTTCACAGATGTTATAGCCCATCATTTCAATTAGGACATGTGTGCCCAATGTGGATCTGATGAAGAAAAAGACACAGCATGGAAACACATTAAGCATGCTTTCATTGCAGCAACATGTGCCACACACTCTCCAAATTATCCTAATGATAGTAATTACAAAGGCACATTCAAATCTGTGTTTGGTTAAGTAAGGGTTACGGAATGTGTACAAATATTCTTCTGTGGAACTGCCTCTTTTTACAATCACCAGTTGGTAATTTTCCATTATAAGACCAAAGAGTTTGATTAATAACTTAATAATCTAAATACTTTCCCACATATCTTGATAAATAATCAGTATTTGTTCTCTGCATGAATCTAAACCAGCATAAATTAGTATGATGTACAATTATGGATATATCTCAATGAATTAAAATGTCAATAAAAGGTTAATTACTTTGTGTAATTCCATTTTAAAAGCTAATGTCACTATATACATTCATTATACACAAAAATATATTTATATTTCATTTCAGGACATTTTATGGTTATGGTTTAAAGCTATTTTTGATAATTACAATAGCACTTGATAGTTGACCATCAGCCTGTCATTGTACCGCCCACAGGGAGGACAAGGAACAAAATGTCACTGCTAAAAAACCTGGATACCAACCAACAGTTATATATACGCTCATGGAAAGTTGAGTGGAAGGAAAAAGAATGGTGGTAAAAGATGCACAAGCAACAGGCATAGTCTCAGTCTAGAGAGGATTGTGAAACAAAGCACACATACATGTTTAGGGGAATTGACATGGAATGGATTTGATCTGAGTTAATGTTCAACACCCAGCATTTGTTAGATGTAAGCCTTGGTTATAAAAATTCACAGTTTCAAAGCATGAATGATATAATACTCTGTAAAAACCTAAATTAAATTACTGAAGTTAACTTTCTGAAATTTTGTTAAGATCTAACTGAAGTATTAATTATTTTATTAGTACAAAGTACTCTGACATTGTGCTGATGATCTTTGTAATAATCACTATGAAAACTAATTTTAAATAGTAAAGCTATATTTCTTTAAAAAAATAAGTGAAACAAAAACATGGAGAACAGATGTGAAAATAATTAAAAGTTGGAAACATGTGCCATGAAATGGGATTCTATTTTATTTTTACAGCAGTTTAACGCATTGACAGGTTTACTCCCACAGTAAACACAATATTCAAATAGGTTGAAAGTTATAAAAACACTCAATCAATTTTCATTATCCAATATTTATGCTCCTTTCAACTTTTGCAGGATTCCTGCTTTAGTTTGCAGTTTTTAAAACATGGGGAATTTTTATAAACAGCCTGAAGCGAATAACTGTTTTTGTTAATCAGAGCTTCTGACCTAAAGCTTTTTTCAAATGAATGACGAACTTGACAATCTTGGGAAATGTAGACCCAAAGTATGGCCCTAAAGCACAGAGGAGGACTTTTTCTTTCTTTAGTTCACTCTCATTTTTGAAGTTCAAAGTGGTATGATGCCACAAGGCCTTTGAAAATCCTGTTACCACATATTAAAAAAAAGGCAAGTGGTTACTAACGTCCTGACATTCACAAGGCTTCAATAAGAAAAACTGCAGGGGGCTGCAACTGCTCATGCTTAAAGAGCTCTGCTCTCCCTGGGGCTGGACGGAGGCTTGTCGCTACGAGAATGGGACACAGTTATTTAAATGAAAAAGGTTCTGAAAGGTTCTTGTGTTTTATTAGTGTGAAGAAAAATACATTTCACATGAGTCCACACAGAAAAGGGAAGAGGAAGACAAATAGCATTTGCTACTATCATAAATAACATTTTGCCCACTGGTTTCCAGAGTTCAATAAGGAAACAAACAATTAAACAGCAAGGTTAGGGAAGAGCTGTCCGGTCATTCAAGCCAACTTTTTTTTTCCTGTTCTCAGTTTCAAACAAATGAAACTTCGTCAAACCGATAACCTGTTTATAAACTATTTTCACATCCAGGATGTAACTCATTTCTCACGTATTTGTAGTGTCTCCAGTTTATTTACAAGACTAATCTCAACAAACTATCTCCCTCAACACCAAACCAGTTTGCTGAATAACGTGGACTAAGTTTTTCTTCCACATCACCAGAGAACACCATTTGTTGGTTAGTAACTATCTCCTTTTGACCACACACACACAGAGAAATAAGCTACTGTTAGCTTACTTTTTTAAATTTCACAGCATGCAGTCTGCTGTTTTCCAGGAAACATCAAAAGCTTTTGAATCAATAAAACTCTAAAGCTCAAACTGCAGTCCTAAAGGGATGGAGTCCTGCAACTTTTAGATCTATCCCTTGTCCTACATACTTGAATTAAATAATGAAACTGCCTCACTAGCATGCAGTCAAGTTTTATAGAGCTTTGCTGATGAGCTAATATTGGAGCCATGTGTGCTGAAGCAGAGATACATCTAAACGTTTCTATATGTGCATCACCTGAGAGAGATTTGTGTTTACTTCTGATATGATCCAGTTCTCAAGAACACAACATTTTAATTAGGGACATCAGAGAAAAGGGGACTCCCTGCTGCTTGCTCGAATCATGGATTCCCACTGCATGATGGTCCGACCACCATGTTTCGTCAGGGGCCTGATGTGTGTTCGCTGACATGTTTTTTGCATGTGGACCAAAATATGAATATAATTACGCACCTAATTAGGTTCATTCTAAAGGCAGTTGGTTGCATTGGTATATACTGTATTTAGGAGTATCTGCATAAAGAGGGGCTGCATCCATGCCACAGTTTTTTAGGGTTTAGTTGGTCAAAATAATTAAAGGTCATGCGTTATTTTCCTTCCACTTTACAATTATTAGCTACCTTTAGTTTGTCCTGCACACAAATTCCCCAACATATATGTTGAGACTTACAGTTGAAATGCAAAAAAAAGTTAGAGACATGAATCTGTTTGCTAGGCACTGTGTCAAAACAATTTCTGCCATAGCTCCATCTGAAGAAACAGTGGCAATTTTCAAGCTCCTCCTCTCTCTCAACCCTCCTTACCCTTCCTTCCTAACACCCACAGAGACAGTTTCAGGGCCCCATGTGGAAGATGCAGAACCGAGACCAAACTCCTCTGGGGAGTAGCTACCTAGCAGGAGTACACCTGCCACATAATATTTCAAAGGGTACAGAACACATACACACTGTACTGAATGTGTTCTAGTGCAACACCACTGAAACCTACAAGAAACATGATCTTATGGGAATACATTACTCATATAAAACATGGCCATATGGTACGGTACAGATCAAACATGGTGGAAGACTTTTGAGGTTACCACACAGTAAGTAAGCACACATGCACTATGAGGTTGAAAAGATTGTGTGGCAGAATTTTATCAAAGACTGAATCTCTTGAAATAATATAAAAGAAAAACAAACATCTTAAACCAGCTGAAAGTACTAACTCCAAACTCTTTATATTAGGTGTTTTATATAATAAATGGCTCACTTCACTGTATATTTTAAGTTGTTGGATGCCTGCTGAGAAAAGGAATTTCCTCTTCAAAACTTAGAGAATGAGGCAAAATATCTCATACTGACTTCAGAGTAAAATTAGATTATATTTTCTAAATTTTCTTTGAAATAAAAAAAAACCATTCTTTTTCACACTAAGAAAAGCCTTGACATCTTTCATCAAAGTTTCATTTCTGTGTCACAGCAGTGATGCTGCTCTCAAAAGATATTATATTAGATCTTGCTTTAGTATTGGCATTATTGAATCTAATTACAGTGTTATTAAATATCTGGGTATTTGTTTTTGGATAATTAGGAGGTTGGTGACTGTTATTTTGGCCAGGCAGTGTGATAAACACTGTATCCAGCATACCTTTTTGAGAACTTTGAACTCAACGATGCTGTTTTATGATTGGCTACAAATTTCTTCCATGATTTAAACTCAGCCAGTTAAACTGAAAGATCATATCCAAAATATCTAAATAGATTAAACTTGCTAGTAAGCATGAATTTCCATGTTAGTTTGCGACTAAAGAGAGGAGCACACAGACTGATTGCTACAACTTAATGCTCTATTCCACTTCCAACTTTTCTTTCAGGTCAATTTACAAGTAACCAGCTGAACAGGTCAGCAGCTAAAATAACAGCATGTTATCAGCCGATATGCTTAAACATAATGAATATTTTACTAAAGAAAAGCACCGACTTTGTAATGCTTTTAAAATTACCATAATTATATATTCTTAATAGGCTGCTTTCAAGCTAAAAGTTTTAGATTCGTTTTGCTTCTTTTCACCTATTTTGGGATTTTTGAGTATAAACAGACACAGTTTAAGAAAATCAAATGGACAGGTTACAAGCACCTCAAAATAACATGACCAAAATACATGTTAATAATCTCACACTATTATATATTTTTCAATCCTTTTGCAAACAAAATATAATAAATGAAGAAGAAAAGAGCAGTGAAGTCATTTCAGAATGTTTAGACAGTGGACTATAAACAAACAATTTTAACATGGGTGCACTGGACTAGCTAGTTTTTATGAGTCAACAGGTACAACACCGGAAAATTTTTTTGGAAAACAGCCAGTTCTTACCTTGTTTTTCAATTTGAAAAAGAACAACATTTATTTAAAAGATCTAATTATGTTTAGAGGAATTAAACTTTGTGAGAAAGGAGCTTTACTCATTCATCTTTGTATTGTAATATGTGAATATTGGAGATGATTAGCGATGGCCTTCCCAGTATAACCATGAGGTATTCATAAAATATTTAAAATACATTGTAACAACACAAAAAGAACAAAAAAATAATTCTCCTTTTCTATTGGCTTCTTATTAAGGGCCAATTAATCCTAAATCAAGGTCTACTCATAATTAGTCTTTCATGTCTTTTTGATGTTAGGAGCCTAAAATTGGGGTTTATTTTATTCATGCCTGAGTCCATGTGACTTTTAACCATTATACTGTTCTCTAGGTCATTTCATCTCAAGCCATGTTTAACAAACATCATCACAGTCCCATACTTTTAATTATTTTTATTGAATTAACTGTGTAATTTAGTTTTCCTACGTCATTAATTGTGATTTTATTTCTTGTTTCAGGAAAAACACTTCAACCCTTTTACTATTTTTATTCGCATGTCTCCACAGGCTTGGGGTGAAGCACTTACTAATGACCTTTGCATGTAAATAGCCCACTTTTGGAACCTTTACAATTGCTGTTTGTTTTTCAAAATCTTTTTCCTTTATTGTTTTATATCTCCGTCTTTTGTTCACATTTTCCTGAATCACTCTTTTAGCTTGGTCATAAAATGAAATACACTCAGATGCCAAATTTAGTGAAGGTTTATGTCTAGAAAATTCAAGGTCATGCATAGCATTGGTTGACTTCCCACCTGCTTTACTGCAGCCTGGTTGCCGTGTGTATTTATCAAAGATGCAGCCATTTCTGCACCGAAGGCTGGGCCATGCTGTGCATATGCTCACTTTGTTACCCCCTGACATAAATGCCTCACCAGGGAGAAGCTTTTATTAAAGCACATACTGTATAAACTCTTTCCTTTTAGTAACAGGGGGAAAAGCTGAAATGCATCTATTTATGGAGTCTTTCTAAGCATTACACTAAACTTAGAGTTTGACCTCGTAACTGCCTGAAACGTGCATTAACAATAATTATAAGACGACTTGTAAAAAAGAGTATTTGCTATTTGCATAATTGTATGCAGGATAAAATGTAAAATCAATAACTCATGTCAAAAAATCAAAATAACTGAGTGGGAAGCTTTGATGCAAAAAAGGAAGCAAGTAGCTGGGTTCTTTGTTTTCAGCTGTTTCACAAACACACTGAATTCCTGAACTTTTCAAGACATTCTCTGGAGGATAAAGAAAGCAAACAGAAGATAACAAACTGGGGCTCCAACTACTAACATGTCTGGATTAATGCTCCTAATGCAGGGTGCACTTTAGGGTGAGCTTTGATGGGATAGGCAGTCCGGTGATGTTTCCATGTGATTAACAAACACAGGGGGGCCTAGTAGCACACACATATATACACTGCAAGGACTGTGAGATTAAGGTTTGGACAATGATGGACCTGAGTCTGTTGCTCTTCCCAGCCTCATTCTCCTATAATTTATAGCAGCCCTGTCTTCTGCACAACAGCCTCTTGTTCTTTGGAGCATTTTGGCAATGGGAGACACATGGTGCATGAACATTTGTCTTACTTTGAAACGACGCCTGGGATTAATGAGATAATTTGGACTACTATACAAGATTGGCATGGGCATTTTCTGTATGTGTGGTCTTTGTAGAGCTGTAGGCCCAGTTATTACAGGGTATTAACAAAACTAAATAGTACATATTGAATGGTAGAAATTCCTTCAGTGGAAATTGTTGAATGTTAAGACTATTATACTTTGAAATGTTTGAAAAATATATTACTACAAGCTGAATGTATTAAATTAAAAGTGGAACAAGCAGAATTTTTCAGTTTTCCAGCAACAAAAAGTTGTTATAAACATTATCATTATTAATTTTATAGCGATATTTTCCCTACTCTCAGTCACATTTTAACTCTCTCACCAACATAGACAGGTTGTCTTTTAAATACTTGAGGCAATTTGTCAAAATACAGTACTTTACTACAAAAAACCTATGAGTTTTGTTCCTGATTTTTTTTGGTCTAACAAATTTCTGACTTTACAATGTCAGAGAATATCATACATTAATGCATTTAATCATAGATTGTTTTAATTTTTCTTTTGACAGAGTACTTTTCTCATAATTATGCAACATTGATCTAGAAATGTCTAAGTCTATTAATTGAAATTTACTGCTCTGTGGTCAGATTACTGTTTTTTTGTTGTTTTTTTATCTGCATGTTCCTAATACTTTGTAGTTGCCTTCTGAATAGATTGGGGGGATTTTTTTTTCTTCATCTGAACACGTTGTAGTTATTAAAATTGGTAATCTTTTCAGTCTTACTTAATAAACATGAACTGGCTCCTAAATTACATGTGTACATTAGATCTGGATGGTAGACAGAAGATGGGGAGTGATTTTATTTATTTTTCTTTTTACTTCCAAGTTTCACAAGGTGAGCTGAGTAATCAGTCATCAGTTTGACTGCTATAAAAATCATTTAGCCTAAAGCCTCCGAGCACACAAGAAGATTTCATTCTGCCAGATCTAGCAGATGCCTATACTAAAGTAGTGACCTTTAAAATATGCCTTCCCATCTGAGTTACGTTTTAAACAAACACATTAAGAAATGGGAAAAAACAGTGGATGCACATAAAATCACTAATTACTTTGGGGTTATATGCTTGTCTTACCATAAGAGGATATTTATTTTGATTTATGTCACCCATAACCTTTCCTTCCAACAAGTAATTAATAGTGCTCAAAAAGGACGCATCTCAGATATTTTATCCTTTAAGACTAGACTATTTTCTATCAAGGTAAGATTTGGCTGTCAGACCATGCTTTGGGGGGGAAAAAAAATCTCTTTAATCCAGGCTGAAGCACCCAAACACGGAGACAGATCGGCCAGATACTGCATTTTCAAAGCAAATCAGTTCTGGATATAAAATGAAACGCTGAGGAGCAAGTTAAAACCATTTTATATAGCAGTGCGGCTACTCACGCAGAACCGAAAATGGTTCTTCACAGCTGACTGAAGAGAAAGGGAATCTAACAACGGATAGAAACTCAAGGTTGCTGTCAGTGTGCCTCTACACTTCAGGATAAATGATAGAAATAGATGAGTTTACACTCCGCAGCCCCTCGGCTGACAAATATATAACTCAGTGAGGTTAGGTAAAGAAGATGCAAAACGTGAGATGCAAGATTACATTTATAACTTCACTCTACAGTATACTAAAGCAGACAGTTAAAATTGTTTTGGGGAATTTCAGATGCATGTCCCAGAGTACTTGTTACTGAAATATCTGCCTGTCTTTGACGCACACTTACGTCTTTCAAGGCCAGCTGCATTTTTCACCCACTGTTTTCACAACACCGTGTCACATTTCTCTTTGCAAGCAGAAGAGATGCATTCTTTATGTCATCAGTGTTAAAAATTCACACTCAATGCCACTGATGGGTAACATTGGCTCATTTTGAAAAGGTATCTAGAATACTGTAAAGTTTGCCCTGAAGCACTTCCACTTGTGATGCAATTTATATAAGACCAATAATTAGGCTTGGGGCGGTATAAGTTCTCTGATAACCTTCAGTAAAAATACCATAGTTGTAAAATTAAAAGAAAAAAATTAATTATGAACTAATTCTTTTTACTTAAACAAGAAGATAAACAATTAGTCCTAGTCCATTACATTTAAAATCCAACTGTTTTTTTTATATTTAGATTAATGTCTAAAGCAGATTTTGCCCCTGCCACATTTTTCCAAATTTGCCATCGCAGGCCACTCCCATCTATGGGTCCCAGCAGACTAATGGCAGAGGTGGGCAGAGTACTACAAAAATTGTAGTCAAGTAAAAATAACACTACTTCAACAAATTTAACACGGCAGAAAACAGCAATCCAACAACAAGGTTTGCTTACAAATCAGAAGTCTCACTTCAACATAAGTTGTAGGTGTGGTTACTTGTTACTCGTAAGTGGTCGATTATCCAGAAAACTTACTCGAGAGTAGCACTATTTAATAATACTACTCAAGTAAAACTAAAAAGGTATGATGCAATAAAACTACTCCTACAAGTACTTATACCCAAAATGTTACTTAAGTAAATGTAGCTTGTTACTACCCACATCTGACAAAACGCATGGAACAAGCGAACTGGTACTACAAAAGCAGCTGTGGCAGAAGCATTTATTATACATTTTATTGCTAATGCTTATTTGTGCAACTTCACTGTTAATATAGAATTAGAGAAAAATTATGCATGTAATTGTATATGGATTACAAATATAGGGTTAAAATGATGCCTCTACAAGTGTTGTCAAATGAATAGTAGCTAAGTAAATCATAATCTAGTCACACAATGTTGAATTAGATTCATATTTAAAGTAGATTTGTAACCAACACTTGACAATCATTAATTCGGAGCTGTATATTGCTCCATTAGTGTGCATGCATATTCATGCACACTGTATACGTGTCTAAGGATAATTTGCATTTTTGTACATCATCTGATAAAATGCAGGAATGAGGAGCTACGCCTCGATGAGGGTCTAATATCACAACCTGTTGACAAAAAACTGTTCCTTTGAGAAAACTGATCAAAGATTCCTCTTTACTGCCTGTGACATAATGTATAATCAGCGAGCTCTGCGGAGGGTGTCTGTGGGAGTTGGTGTTTGTGCATCTTTTAAAAGGCAAGACTGGAGGCAGGGGCCTTCTCCCATGTTGAGACTTGGATGAAAATGTTTTGTGTTTATACAGCAAAAAGCCAGTGACAGCATGCTTAATTATTTTTGGCTGCAGCAGGTCCTTCCAAAGTGTAGTGGTGCACAGCGGTGTCTGCCTCACAGGGGGCAGACGCCTGCCGCCATCTGGGGGTGTCTTTGCCTTGGTCTTGTTAGCATAAACTTAACTACAGATTTGCAAATTTACCTCGGAGACATCTTTAAAATAAACACTGATCTCCTGTTCTATCGAATTCACTCCTCTAATTGCAAATCTCACAAATAAACAGGTTGCATACAATTTTCACCATGCAGTGAAGAAGAAAATGGAAAAAAGGAACCTCAGTGGACATGAAAATGAAATATGAGAGTGTGAAATGGGGGTAAAAGCAACTGCTGTTTTTTTTTCTTTAAGCAACTTCTCAGGTTGGGTGTGACATTGCTGAGCAAGACTACAGGAAGGGCACGATGTCTCCCTGCTGACTTGCTCTCCACACAACAGGAAAACAAAAAAATATATCTCCCAACACTTCTAACAACTCTAAAAATATTTTTTTATGAAAACTGGTTTCCTACAGTGCCCTCCAAAAGTATTTTATCACACTACAAACACCAACATTTATGTATTTAAGTGAGAAGTGGAGGAAAAGTGATGCCCATCCATCCATCCATCCATCCATCCATCTTCTTCTGCCTATCCGAGGTCGGGTCGCGGGGGTAGCAGCTTCAGAAGGGAGGCCCAGACTTCCCTCTCCCCGGCCACTTCTTCCAGCTCTTCCGGGGGAATCCCGAGACGTTCCCAGGCCAGCCGAGAGACATAGTCCCTCCAGCGTGTCCTGGGTCTTCCCCAGGGCCTCCTCCCGGTGGGACGTGCCCGGAACACCTCACCAGGGAGGCGTCCAGGAGGCATCCTGACCAGATGCCCGAGCCACCTCAACTGGCTCCTCTCGATGTAAAGGAGCAGCGGCTCTACTCTGAGTCCCTCCCGGATGACTGAGCTTCTCACCCTATCTCTAAGGGAGAGCCCAGCCACCCTACGGAGAAAACCCATTTCGGCCGCTTGTATCCGCGATCTCGTTCTTTCGGTCATGACCCAAAGCTCATGACCATAGATGAGGGTGGGAACGTAGATCGACCGGTAAATCGAGAGCTTCGCTTTTTGGCTCAGCTCTCTCTTCACCACGACGGACCGGTACAACGCCCGCTTAACGGCAGACGCTGCACCAATCCGCCTGTCGACCTCTCGCTCCCTTCTTCCCCCATTCGTGAACAAGATCCCGAGATACTTGAACTCCTCCACTTGGGGCAGAAACTGGCTCTTGGGAAAAGTGATGCAAGTCTTTAAATTTTTTTAAACATAAAAATCTTAAGTGTGGTGTCCCTGTTTTGCAAGTCTTTTGGGGAATATCTCTACAAAAGTCTTTTGTGTGTCAGGAGACTGAAATTTCTGCCAGCCCTTCTTTACAAAACATTTAAAATTCAGTAATCTATGGACATATATGTACAAGTTTAGAGTACTAGATATGTAAAAGTTGGCTCTGAGTCAACGACACAGAGACAAAGACTCAGAGACCAATGACTCTGAATCAGTTGGGTTAAGGTCTGAAATTTAACTGGACTATTATAACACATCAATATACTTAGATCTTGGCCATCCCATTGTTACTCTGGCTCATTTGTTAGGGTGTGTCGTACTGGACAGATGTTTCAGGTTTGCATCATATTTGGCTCATCCCACCTACAATCCCTTCACTTATGATTAGCATTTTTTCTGTCTGTTGCTGGACTCCTTCATCTACATGATTCTGTTTGTTCATTGCGGCAAAAAAACCAAAAAAAAAAACTCTGAGGCCTTCAAAAAACAGATTGATTCATACCGAGACTGCATTGTACACACATGGACTCTATTTACTAATAATTTGAGGGCAACTGGTTGAATTGGATTTTACTTAATTATTATTTTTTTATATTTTCTAAAACTACACAAACAGTTCCAGAACAAAAATGTTTGCAAGATACCATAAATCTAATCTTGCTAGCAGTTGTGGTCCCAAAAGAAAATAAGGGGAAATGGAAGGTTGCTTCAAGTTTCTTCTCCATATAGAAAGTAACCTCTTTCCTCTTCTGCTACCCTCCCACTGAGCTAAAAGGAGAAGCAGGTTGTCAGGCACCCACCACTGACCTGGGAAATAAATCCTTTAACAGGTGGCCAGCATAGAGGGGAAGGGCTAAATCAGCAGCACACCTTCCTGCTGCTGCTGGTGAGGCTGGCTGCTTTATGTGCTTTAATTACGCAGCCCTCCAAAGCCATCACCCCATTCTCTCCTTCCACGCAACCTCCCCTGCCCTTCATTCACCCTCCATTTTGGCAAAGCAAACGTAAACAAGCACGATGAAGTACAAGTGATGTGCTTGACTTACATACTCTAACTCAGGGATGTTTTAGTCAAAAAAACTAAATGTGGGGCCTGTAAAGCTCTCACTTAAGTTGTACAAGCAGGAGAATGTTGCTCTGACATACATTCCTGTACGCCACCATTCATTGATCCATTTCATGTGATGTTAGTGAATTTTGGCCCTCTACTCCATTAGTCTCTGTAGCTAAGCAACTGAGTGTTACAGTGAAAAAGCAGCGCTTCCGGCGGTTGCTAGGGAACTGCTGGCGAGTGTTACCACTTGTTAACGGCACTTCGATAGATCAGCCTCTAATGGTTCAGGTCTGATGGAGCTTTGCCTAAAAGGAGATGAGAGATCGGCGAGTAGGCAGCATCCTCTATCTAGCCAGCTGCAGCATATGTCACAGTTGACATGTCCCCAGAGTGCCTCACATCAGCACGCATAACAACCAGTTGAAAATAATGTCAGGGTTTTTCCCTCAATAGAAGACCTTTTGCATAAAAGTGGAGACTGAATAATTGAGAGGTGTAAGGGGGGGAAGGGGTTAGGGACAAGGGGGATGTAGGGTGCCTCGGTTGGGGAGGAGGGAAGTATGCCTGCCAGCCAAATCCATTAGCCAGGCCCTGCTTGGCCGAGGCAGGCGGCTGATGGGAAGGCTCTGTTATCGGACACTAAAGGACACTAGGGCTGGCCATCACCACGCCTGCCCTCTCTACTCTTTGCCGCAGGGAGAGGGAGACAGAGAGGGGAGAGGAAATGAGGGAAAATGACAGAGACAAAAAGAAACTGAGAGAGACCAGTGAGGTTCAATAACAGAAAGAATGAGGAGGTGTTGCCCTACTACAGCTTTATAATTGGCCTGCAAGGACGGTCAAATGAGAGGCTACTTATCGCACATAGCAGTTGTACAGGAATACCAGCCCATCTCTATAGCCAGAACTCATTTAAAAGCGTATTAGGACAAATGCATGGAAAAAACCAGATACCCCCTCTATTTAAGCTATGATTGAAAAAAAGTGTTAGGGGGTTTATTGCCATAAAAAAATCTGATGCCTTAGGTTCTTTTGGGAGCATAATTGGCACTCAGAATATCTCCAGTGGATCCTCAACCCACAGTAGGTTCCACAAAAAACTTTTTAAGATAGTAGAATCTCTAATAATACAAAGGTTTAGGCTCATTATTTTATGATGTGTGTAAATTGTTCTAAAAAGCAGTTCAAAAATGATTAAATGCCATGTGTGGTGTGCTGACAAGAAAAGGATGGGAAGCACAGCTGGGTTTTTGTTTTAATCTGCTAACGGGTGTCCTGTCTTCTTCAAGTTGTGGGAGTTCCGTACAGTATAAAATTTTAATTATAAAATTTTATACTGTACGGAAGCAAAACTGGGAGCAGCAAAACCAATATGGAGTACACATGAATTGATTTATAATGTCATACCATACTGTGGTTTTGGTTTCAAAACTGATAAGATTAAAAAAAAAAAACTTATAAGTTTGTTTAATAAGAATCCAGGAAACAGTTCTAGAGGAACCCAGTACTTTTTATGGTTGCATGCATCAAAGACTATTCCCCTTCCCCAGTTGTGGCTCTAAAATGTGAATCAGGTAGTAGAACTAAAGCAACAACACTTTCTGCTCAACCTACAAAACAAGAGAAGTTGCACTTTTTGGAAATCTTTTTCAATTTGCAAATTATAGGAAGTGATCTATCACAAGATAAGTTTATGCTGCTTTAAACTCCCATGCTCAACTAATTAATCAGATGATTAACCACACTTTACTTGTCCAGCACTTTCTATTCAGTCAAATGTAACAGAAAGTGCCTTACAGAATAGCAACATGACTCAATTTTAAGGCAATGAATTTGTTTAGATATCTGTGCTGCTGTTTTGTGTTACAACAGAAAATGTTTTAGGAAAGTCAAAAGAAAGAAAGAACAGAAGCTAGTTGTATACTGATCATAGTATTGGAATACAGGGGATGAATCCTCCGGCCGCAGGACACCAAGGAAGGAGAGACAAAAAATGAAAGATGGAGAAAAACAAAACTATAAAACATAAGTAAGGACTTGAGTTTAGTTTCCCTACCCTCCAAGGGCAGCTGACATGCCAAGGCATCAAAATCAATATTTCCCAACATTTCTATTAATTTCTCCAAGATAACAGAGCACAGAAGGGGACTGTAAACACTGTCTGAAACCCTAAAGTTTCAGCTTTTCAACACATTTGTTCTAAGACTGCACATCATTTGGGGCCAGTGAAGACTGCCTGAAATTGGGTTGCACAGTGGCACAGTTGGTAGCACTGTTGCCTTGCAGCAAGGAGGTCCTGTTACCAGCTATGCCAGGAGGAATGGGGTAAAAATCCTGCCAACCATTGTGTGATGCTTGTAGAGAGATATAAAAATATTTCACCTTGGCTTTTTTTTGTACAGTTAAAATCCAATATTACCTAATTAGTGTTACTTACCTAACACTAATATTGAATTTAAAGAAGCTAAAGAAAAGCACAGACCAAAAATAGGATATGTACTGATTTAACATAAAAAAAGCAAAGGGACAGTTACAACAGTAGATGAATAAATATATTTTATTCTCAAACTTTCCACTCCTTGTAAGGTCTCTTAATACAACAACAGGTTAAATGATATTCTACACCTAATGTTCAGAAATAGTGTTTAAGTGTTAATAGATGTTATTCAGTGGCAGCAAATTGCTAACTGTGGGTACTCCCATAGTCTTATAATGCCCTGTGTGATTCAATAACAGGAGAACATTTAACAGCCCAGCATGAGTATATCCAACAGAAAACACAAGACATGTTATTAATGCTGTTTTACCAATTACTATACATAAGACCACATGCTGAAACTCTAACCACACTAAAAATGCAATTAAAATGCCCCTGAGTCAACAAACCGACAATAATTCCCTATGATTGCAGCATTTTAAACCTTTTCACGATTTATCATCATTCCGCAGTCCCAGAATATTGTCTAGAAAATCTCAGTCCATATTAAAACAGACATTCTGCAAGAACAAATAGCATCTATCACACACTAGTGACACTGCATCACAATGAGCTTGTTATAGTGCTACAGGAAGTGCATCCCTCGCAGGCTCCCAGCCTCATTTGCATGTTTTCATATTTAATTCTGGACAGCAGAGACAGGTTTTGATGTGCCCTAATGTGGCGCCTGACATTCTCTGAGACCTGTAATTATTTCCCTGACCTGCCCAACAATCATCTTTCCTCTGCTTAATTGGTAACATAAACAAATCCTGAAGTAGTCCCAGATCTCTGGGAGTATTTTTCATGCATAGCTGCAACGGCAAAGACTAGAGAACTGTTAAATTCCCCCGTGACTTATCACAACTCGTTCCAGTGCTGTTTCATGATGTGCTAAATTACCGTTCTTCTCAAACAGCATGTTTGAAAAATTGACTGATAATTGTTGCACAATGGGAAGCTTTTTCCAGAGAGAAATTTTTAGCAAGAAAAAACTGTTAAGCTGAAAATGAATAATTAATATAACTCAAACCTGTATTATCAAGCCTATTCACCTATGGAAGTCATTGTTGCTGACTGCATGTTCAATATTTTAAAAGACTTGAGGATGAGGTGAATGTCCTATTCCATGGATATAGCTGCATGCTCCATTCAGATATCTGCATTGTGTCACTTTTATTGCAGCTTTCTTGTTGGTGTGTGCTTCATGTTTGGTGTGTTGTCACTGTGACTGAATATTTAATGAAGCAATGGCAAGCTCTCCACTGCTGTTCATCCGGGCATGGAGTCAGCGGAAAAGCTTTCTCTCTCTGGTTTGGCCATCTGTTGGAATCAATAAGGGGGCTAGAAACCCCCAGCCACCATTCAGGGCTCAGGCAAGCTGATGATTAAAGGTAACCCCTTCTATGTTCCTGCAAGTCCTGCTCACCACCAAGCAAGGTTAAATGGCAGGTGTTGAAAGAAGAATATTATACCCTGCACAGTAATGCTAATCCCTCAATTAAATTACAGCTCCCGAGCAGACAGGCTGTTCTTCATGCTGCAACTCCAAAAGTAAAGCTCTGCGACATGTTTGAGCACTACAGTCCGCAATTCATGCTGAGGCTTTGGATGGATTTATGGAGGGAATATTACTGTGCAGAAAGACAACAGTACACAATCTGTCTGTGAAGTAACTAGACATTAAAAGCTTTGTGATGTGTTTGTTTAGGATGGCAGACGCATTATAAAGCTCTCAAACAACTGGAACGCACAAAAATCCTCTTTGTCCTGTTTGCCTTCCTCTGATGTTTACAGTACGTGGCTGACATGAGTGCACAGTAATGTCTGACTGAGGCAGATGGAGAAACGAGCCGATCGGTGTCTTTCTTCTCCGAGCCGGAGGGGTGCTCGTCTAATGGGGAAAAATAGTGTTGTTTAATTGTAGTTTATTTCAGACCCTGATTGCTTTTATTGAGTTCCATTATTCTTGTTAATGAGCCCGTAATGTGAACGCTGATGATTTGGGGGCAAGCCTCTCCCCTCACAATGTGAGATCTGAGCATTTTCTTTGGCCACTAAATCCTTGGCTGCATTTTGTTCCAGTGCAAACATCTGTTTGCTGCTCTCTGCATCTCTCTCATTGACCCAGCAATCAGTCAGGAGTGAAACTTTATCTCCAGCGGCTAATGTTTCTTACCTGCAAACAGCTCCAGATGTGCAGTGCCTTGCAAAAATATTTTTACCCCTCAAAGTTTTTTCACATTTTTCAGTGTTATAGCCATAAGCATGGACATAATTTGTTGGGATTTTACTTAATGAATGAATACAAAGTAGGAAATAATAGTTAAGTGGAAGAAAATTATACATGGCACCACCTTGCTGCAAGTGCAGATATTGTGGGTTTTGTCTCTGTAAGCCTAAAACATCTAAAAACAGATTTGGTTTTTCATCTTTCTTTGCAAAACAGATTTAGCTCTGTGTCTGAAAATGTCAATATCCCAGTCTTATCACTGATTCATTACTGGTTTATGTCTGGACTATTACTAGGCCATTCTAAAACAGGGATATGTTTTGGTCCTTGTCATTGAATTGCAGTTCTGGTTGCATGTTTAGGATTGTTCCTGAGAAGAAAAGTGAAACTCTGCAAAGTTTTTACAGAAAGCATTTTTCCTTTGGTAAACAGGAATTCTTATGGATTTCCTTCAACAGTGGCTTATTTTCACCGTTATGTCATAAAGGCTACATTTCTAAAGTGAAGAAGTAGTAGTCAAAGTCAACAGTTTCTCGCACCTGAGCTGTGAATCTCTGCAACTCCACCAGAGTTGTCATGAGCCTCTTGGTTGCTTCTCTGAATAATGTTTTCTTTGACCGGCCTGTCAGTTTGGGTGAACTGACAGGTCTAGTAACAGTCATGTTGGTAGGTTTGCTATCAATCCATAGCCTTTTCATCTTTAGCTGACAGCCCAACCAGAGCTCTGTGCAGTGTTCAAAGCTTAGAATATTGTTTCATAACCTACACCACCATAAACTTCTCTACAATGTTAATCCAGAGCGTTTCTAATAAACTTTGAGACCTTGTCTGAATTAAATTACACACAGGTGAACTCCATTTTCTAATTAGAAAACTGCTGAACATGTTTTGTTGCCCTATATTATGTTTAGGTGGATCAGAGGCAGTTCTCAGATTTGTATTTGTAAAATATTTTGAAAGCTATCAGTCATTGTCCTCCCACTCTCCATTTATTTGCCACTTTATGCCGGTATATCAAATAAAATCCCAATAAAATACATGGAAGTACGTGGCAGTAAAGCAATAAAATGTGGAAAATATTTTGCAAGGCACTGTTATAGAAACAAAGCAGTAAAAAATCTGCCTCCAACCAAGGTAAGCCAAAAACAATGATGGCCTAAAACCCATCTGGAAACTAAAAAAAAAAAAAAAAAAAAATCTATTTTGTTAGAGAAGAACATTTTGTCTGCCAACGTGATATTAGCCCAGCAGAATGGCATTAAATAGGGTTATAAAGTGACAAGTGTGCTAAAATGGCATTGGCATTTGGAACAGGGAAAAAGCATTAGCATTGCACAAAGAGTGCATTATGAGTGAATAATGCACTGTGCTACCAGTTTGGACATGCAGCAAAGTGAATGTCAAAACTCATTCAAACACACATTCTTCAGGACATAGTGCTGCATATCATGCTTAAACAAGGATACAAGGAATCCTATCTCCTGCTCATTCCTTCATTATGAGAAGCACAGCAACAGCACCGGAGGAGGGAATCACAGATACAGATGATAGCAGACAGTCAACATGACGGCGGGCCGCTCATCATTGGTCAAAGGAACTTTAGAGCTTAGAACACAGTCCATTATGTGAGATTTTCACAATCATGGAGCAACAATGGAGTACTACATACTTTACAGCTGCAAATAAAATTAGCAACACATTGCGCTATGATGATGTAACTCCAAGTATTCCCGAGGCGTTCGCTCATCTGATTAATGCAAAGAGAATAACAAAGAGGATAACAACTGTCATCAAGTCTTTGAAAGGATAACAACTCCTCACATTATTTCTCCCCATGTATGTAGCTCTGCTCTGATAAGAGTGACACTTTCTGTTCTGGGAGAATGATCTATTGTTTTCTGCTCTGTATTACTCCAAGCCCAGCATGGCACCTGATTAAACAGAGCAACGCAGGGGATCATATGATTTGGGATATATTAGAAAAATTGGAAACTGATAACAAATCCCAAATGTAATGACAGCCTTTTTGGGGAAGTTATTTCATACTTATGAGAGCGCTGCTTGCTCCACAAGATCCAGTCCTATTCTCTGAATAAGCCATTAAACAGTCTCCAGGCTGTCAGAACTATCAAGCTTAAATCTCTAAAATTATTATGATTAACTTGTCCCACAAAAACTCTGAGAGTCCATGTTTTCCAGCTGAAGGAGAAAAACTTGAAGACAGAAATCAACTGCTAACCAACTAAAAAGAACTGCTAAATTATTTTAGATTCTGTCACTTTTGCACAAAGCAAATCTTTTTCCAGCTTTTCCATCAGCTATAACTCCTGTCATGACTGAACAATAACACCCCAACACTTGCACACAGCCTGCAAAAAAGGAGGCCTCTCTCTTTGTTGCTGAGTGCTCTGTAACTTCTGAGAAAATGTAATAGCTGATATAATCTCACACCGCCTCAGTCACAAGAAATAATAGGGTCCTCTCCATTAAAGTCCACATGCACAGTATTTCTTGTTAATGCGTGTTTAAGAAACACATTAGGTAATGCACAAAATCTTGCGGCTCTGAATTTGGTGCCACATAATATCCGCTTTTTTTCCCCCTGTGAACTAGACTCTATTCTCTCTTGCAGAGGGTTTATCAGTGATGACATGCTGTGTTCTTGTGTTGACAGAACAGGAGGTTGCTGCACTGCATGAGGCCAACAGAGTACGACCATGCCCCGGCTGTTTCTAAACCCAGAGGTGGAAAAAACTTTCCTTTCTTCCCTCTTTGCTGCTTTCTTCCCTCTGTGTCTCTCAACAGTACATCTTTAATGAGTTGGCATCTTTGCTTTGAGTTTTATAGCAACCCCTCTGCACTCATCACCTATTGTGCCATACCCTCGCACTCACCATTTCTTTTTAATCTTTTTCTTCTCCATCCAATGCTCTTCCTGCTGGCATTCACAAACCTCCAAAAGGGATAGAGGAACAGCTCCTTCATTTCCTACCATGAAACATTTTCTGCACATTTCTTGAACTGACATTCACTGTGCCTTATTCAAACTTAACATTTGGAGTATGGAAGCAGAAAAAAAAAATCACATCTTTTCAGGGGGGGATATAATGAAGGGAATAAAAGCTCAAGAAATCTGTCGATAATCAGAAAAAGTGCTATATCTTGCAATTCCATTTAAGTATAATAGTTTTACAATAGTTGCAATCAGGACCAACATCATTTTTGGCACCATTAAAAGAATTTAATTATTTTTTGTCCGTTAGAACTGCAAAGCAGATGGAGAGAAAGGCGCGATTTAAAAGCCCATCTTTCCTGGACGATTGAGTTTTTCCATTCGGCTCCTTTCTGTCAAAGGCAGTACTCCATAAAACGGGACAAATGAGATTTCATGAATAGATGAATGGCTTCTTCATGCATGTTCAATATAAATCTATTATTAATGAGTTAATTTATCAGTAGGATGGGATAAAGCCTCATAACACAGATCACAATGATTAATTTTTTTTTTTTTGACATGGAGAGACTTCAGGGACGGCTGGCTAACTGCCACCTCCCAAGTGTTAGAGTGTTCAGCAACTTCAGCGTCAAAAAAAGAAAAAAATGCATGTGAAGCAATTTAGGAGACATGCTGACATGTTGGCTGTGAACCTCGTGCTGTAATTAGCAACCTCCTGCTTCTATTCCCCCCATGAAGCAGAGACACCCAAAACCTGCTGCATTTCTGTCCAACCTCTGTCGGCTGAGAGACGCAGTGTAACTTCTGTCATATCAGGGCTACAGGGCACCAAAAAATACAAGTGCATCTTAATAACTTAGAATATCATTTCAATAATTACATTTAAAAGAAATTTAATTATATACTTTAAATGTTTATGTTCATTAATACAGAAATGCTATTTTACATCAGACATGACAGTTGTGCAGCAGTAAGTCACTGAATTCCTCCACAAGTAAGGTAAGGCACAAAATGTCAATAGCATTTGACATTATATTATTTGACAATCTAATATATGTGGCCATACAGCCACACATATTAAGGGAAGGTTAAGTGGAAGGTAAAATTGTATTAAAGAAGGTAGAGGAGCCAATTAGGGAGAGCCGATTTTTGTGAGAATTGTGAATATAAGTCACTTTGAGAGTTTCAGGGTGTTTCACAACCAGTGACACAAATATGTATCCAGGACATGGAATGCAAACCTTACATTCTTTGTCTTAAGCCACGCTGCACTAAAGTTGAAGCATCTTACCTGGGCTAAGGAGAAAAGGAACTGGAATGTTGCTCAGTGGTCCACAAAAATTTTTCCAGATGAAAGTACATTTTGCATTTCTTTTTGAAATGAAGGTACTAGTTCTAGGAAAAAGAGTGGATTACCAGTACCTGGTTTAATTGCCAAGACATCACAGAATTTGATTAGTCGGTAAATTTGCCTGACCTAAACCCCAAACGGAATTTGTAGGCTGCTGTCGGTGGAACGACGAGACACTCCAGTGGAGCTCAAGAGATCAATTAAACCAAGCTGGGCTTCCTAGACACCTTGGGAGATCCTGAGGTTATTTTTACTGGTCTTATGCAATATTCAAATTTTCTGTGAAAATTAACTTTCCGATGATCTAATTTTTTAAGCTGTACTTGTATGTCTGGCCCAAGAGAAATGTCCAGCTATGTGTCATATCAGAGCTTAAGGTAGCCAAATCTATTTCGAACACAGGTCATGAATTATCCAAGACTGAGCATCTGACCAAGAGCATTTTAAACTACACACTTCCTCAGTAGCCTTGAGAACTTACTTTCACTATTTCACAATATATTCAATTCTTCTTTTATTTACCCAGCAAAACTGAGTGAAATATATTACATTTGCAAAATTTGTAAACTGAAGTATGTGCCAGGGGCTAATAAAGACCTGTCAGCTGAAATGAGGAGAGGAGATAAACAGCCAGGATGGTGGAAGGATGAATTGTGGTGAGATTTATCAGCAGCTGTTCATATGCGAATGGTGCAGTAGGCCAGAGCGCTCCAACATGCTGCGGCTGTCTGAGACACCTTGGACAGTGATTTATGGGTCGGTGGTCAATGTGTTAATGGACTGGGCCTATGGAACATATCCATCCCAGCTATGGAGCCCCTTACATGGAGTGGAATGCTCTTTGGGAGCTGTATAGTACTGCATAACACATCAGTGTTTTGGATGTGTACAGTATAAACACATGGCCTAATGTCAAGCCTCTGGTAATGAATTCATTGATGGGGATTGGAATGCAATTCACAAACACCATGATGAATTACATCTGTACACTAAGAGCTTATTTATTTCTATTGTTTGTCACCAAAAACCAGCAGCACACATAGTAGAAAAGTTCAGAGAATAAATGAAAAGTATATATATATATATATATATATATATATATATATATATATATATATATATATATATATATATATATATATATATATATATATATATATATATATATAGTATTTACCACGTTATACTGTATGTAACCAGCATAGCTAATTATCTAGAAAATATAACAATAGAACAACAATACAACACTTAAGAGTGGGTAAGTGGTATTAATATACTACAAAATAAATCTAATGAAAGAGAAAAAGATATAAAAAAATCACATGTTCTTTAAATTTCATTTAAAGAACTAGAAGGAAAGCCTGGCTTGAAAATTGACACTTCATATCCTGCCTGCCCAACAAATATTTTACAAAAATAATAAAAGAAAACTCTACAAAACAGAGCAGTATGCATAAGAACTATGTGGTATGATAAACTGGTCAGGATATGATTGGTGGTTAATAAAATACCTGCCTGTGGATGTGATTATAGAGGACAAAAAGGTCTATCAGGTCTGCTTGTTTTACAAGTAAAAATATGGTTCCATATTAATGTTAATTCTGTTATTTGATCTGCAGAGAGTTCAACTTCCCTTAAAGTTTGTCTTAAATTTGTTATTATGAATGAACATTATATATCATCAACAAAGTGAAAAATTTGCATAATTCAAACACAAATGCAGTTTATGAAAGTCACTGATTATAATTTTGAATGTCATAGCAATCATCACCTTTGCTTTAATCAACAATTTTGTCTCAACTCAAAAATGAGCGCCTTATAGTAAACAAGAGCACAAATAAATGAGAACTTAATTGCTGATAATTTCTCCCTAATAAGTACAACACAATGTGTTACTCCAAGGGGAGACTAAAACCTTTATGCTGCTAGCTGAACAAGCAAATATCAAATTACTCTGGAAAATAAACGAGAAGATTTTTGAATGCATTAAATTCCCCTGAGTAGTTTACTTGCAACCTTCTTGATTCAACTGCCAGCCTCCCTCAAATATGAATAATTGTTATGTTTTATTAAGGCATAAAGCAGGTATGAGCCAGACTGAAAAATGTTTCAGCATCAGTAGAAGCCTCATATCTGTGACAGAATATTTGTCTTAATTAAACACAAATAAAACATCAGCCTAATAAATCATTTTTACAAAGTTATAAGTTAGTTGTATTATTTTGGTGCTATGGATTTTGAACTTTCTGCTTTGCATCAGTTGGCAGACTAGTAACGACTAGTGGGAAAGAAGCAGGGAAGAGCAATCAGTCACTGAATGGCAGACTAAAGTACAAGTCGGTAATATGGGAAAATATTGAGAAAAACAAGCCAAAGCATCTTCTCACTAAGTCAGGAGAGGAATACATTCTGATGCCTGCAAGTCAGAGCTGCCAATATAGTGTCTGTATAGTTATGTTTTTATAAAATAAAACTAGAGGAGTATGGTAGGTGATGAAGAGGGTCACAGTTTACACTTTGAAGGTGTTTTTAGAGGCTCTCTCATAGACCAACATTCATTTCAAATCCATTTGGCAATTTGATGAGTGTCCTTCACGGCAGCTTTTTACCACCTTCTTTCTCAAACTCTGGCGTTCTGATCAGACTGGCCAAAAAAATAAATAAAAAAAATGGCCCCAATTTCATGAAATATATAAATAAATAAAGAGAAGGAAATCACTTGTACTATATTTTGGAGCTAACATTCATCACTGTCAGCAGGTATACACAGCTTATATGCCCCTAACACGTCCCATTTCCTCACCGGCAGCCATCTCGCCTATTGATAGGACAGCATATCTGGTAATTTATAGGAGAGCCTGACAGTTTTTCTTTTTTTTTGCTATTTACTAATGTAAATGGCCTAAGGATGAACTCAGTGTTCAGCACAGCCTGACTGTGACATATATTCTGTCCATACCTCGTAGACTTACTGTATATGTCCGCTGAGATAATTAGTTGAAGGTTGTATTGATCTTCAGGCAATACACAATGAATTAGTTTCATTTTACAGTAGTTTGCAAAAGCATTTATATCAAATAAGCTTTTGCTAATTTTGTCTTGTTAAAACCCCATATTTAGATGTGACCTATTGAGTTTTTTATGTGACAGACCAGGACAAAGTTGGGCATGATAGTGAAGTGAACAGAAAACAATTTTTAAACAGTTTTTGAACTGCGCCGCTCATGGTGGCAGCATATTTAAGTAGCTCTGCTATGTTAGTTCTGATTTTTTCTTTTTGTAGATTTTTGTTCATACTTTTGAGGACTTGCAGGTTTGAACCAATGTTCTCTTTGGTTTTAAATGTTGGGCAGCCGGAAGGATTTTGAACAGTTGTTATGATATGTAATTGTGACAATGAGGCATTGTTTTTAGAATGGAAAGAAGGTGATTAGCATCTCAGAAGCTCAAAAATACTTGAGCTATGGCCGAAATACCATGGATACACATGAGACCTCTATTTGATCTTCCATCGATCATAAAGGGTAAGGTTCATATTCCCAACTACATCAACTTTCCGTCTGGTTTTCTATGTGTAGGTCAGACATAGATTTAAAGAGGAGCAGCAAAAGCAAATGAGGCAGATTAGCAGTGATCTCTAGTTGTACAAAGCTGATTGAGACAGAACCCTTAAGATCTGCAGGTATAATTGCAACAAAAGCTGGTTTTTCAAAGTAATGGCATAGGGCACTGAATATCAATGTACACAAGAGGTTTATTACTTTTATTTGGAAAAGAATATCTAAAAACTTTATTATATGTTCTGTAATGTTTTTGGTTGTAAAAAATGAAAAAGCACTGTACCTTGACCATAGGTGAAAAGTGGGCACAAGTTAAGGTTCACAAGCCCCTGCCCCATTTTTTTGCCCTTTTAAAAGTCACTTTAAAATATAATGCTCTCCCAGACAGGTTTAAGATTCCATAAAGTGGAAATTATGTTGTATATATGGGACAAATACTTAAACTAACACCTGAGAGGATTAATTCCTTAAGAAACACCAAGTCAAAAGAAAACAAAGTCATCCCATCAGCCCTGGTTATACCAGAAACCCTCACAGAGAGAGGTCTTTTAATTTGTTTACAATACAGTTCCCTGAAAGCTATCATATCTGCTGTTCTCCTGCCGAGCTACAATACAAATGAATTACTTAGTATTAAGTGTAGCAAACAGCGGTGCGTCTTTGGCCTGAATTGGAAAGAAATACCACTGCTGAGATCCATTTTCAGCTACATAGGAGGGGAACTAAAGAGTCCCGCTTCCTCTTTAATACTCTCTCAATTTATTCCCCGACTGTTCACTGTGGCCTGCCCACTTGTTTCTGAAGCTGATAATCAGCTCAGGCAAATTAGCTTATCTACATTTGGCATTCAAGAAAATGGAGGAGTCAAGTAAACAAAATTCTTCCCTGTAATCCTTTATTTGTTTGTGTTTATGTGACAAAGAAGGAAAGATATAACTCTTCTGTGCTTGTAATGCAGCAAACAGGCAGAGGGCTCCACAGGCATTTTTATAACACTGGGGATTTTTAAATTGCATGACTGACATTCGTTCATCTGTATGTGGAAGGAGCCGTGTCCTCGGGGCAGGAAAGCCCTGTATGGTTTCAAGTGATCAGTGAGCACTGCCTGTTTATTCTGGCTGTACTTCCACATCAGTACATCTCCACGTCAGTCAAAGGTCTGAAGCCATAAGGGGGGAAACTCAGCACTCTGCTGGGCCTCTGCAGGCAAATTACATGGCAGATACCTGGCTACACCTCAGCCAGTACAAACCCTTTTTTATTGACCCGTACAGTTGGAGCACCAACCGCTATTTAAATTTTCTTCAGTTTAACTGGCATGCTGTGAATAGATGCCACAGGCGCATACACTATAATGAATCATTGAAACCTTCAGCATCTGCTTTCAGTCTGAGACAGAAAACAGTTCGAGCCACCAGCTTGATAATGTGCAAGAGGCAAACGTCATGCTGTATTTAGATTTAAAGATCATCTGTTACTTTTTGTCATCTTTCCCACAGGGAGTTATACGCCTTCGGACAAAGCTTTCTTACAAGAAACACTAAATGTGTCACATCAGATTCAAGATGAACAAACGTACAACAAAGAATCCAGCAGTGCTGGATAGTCGGCAGACGCTGATGCTGCCTCCGCAGGGCAAATAACAATTCTACACTAAAATGGACAAAAGCTGTCACAAGTCATAGAATGCTTTCATGACAAGAAACAGCAGCAGCCTGACCCGGTCTGTAAAAAAAAAAATGCCAACAGATGTAGAAGTAGGGAATGTAAATGTTTATTATTCCTTCCACTCAGTCTTTGTGCTACAGTTTGGAAGAGTCAAAATTATGTTTACTAAATGCCTCACATATCTGCCACATTAAACCAAATGGATTTGGTTTGACAAACCAAATCCATTTATGTGAGTTTTAAACTAAGTTGATGAATACCATTCATATAATTTGACCAATAACAGGCAACCTACTCAAAGGGCACTTTTGAAATGGCTAATTCAAAAGTGTATCATTATTCAATTTTTACCCATCTAACCTTTAATGAAAAACTACAAAATATAGGTATAAATATTAGCAATATATGTATGTCTTATATATATATATATATATATATATATATATATATATATATATATATATATATATATATATATATATATATATATATATATATATATATATATATATATATATATATATATATATATGGTAAATATAATTTTACCATAACTGAAGGTAGCAGTTACTTGATTATCCTATAAAACTGCACTATGTGCTTGTAAAATACAAACTATTGACACTTTATGCTTAGTTTGCAAATATAAGGTAAATGTATAAATACAATGGAGTACATAAATGTTTTATTATCTATGTACCAATTGTTACACATCCACACTCCCTAATTTGTATCTATTTTACACATTTTATAAGGCAAGGTTAAAATCTGCTTTTACCTCTTGAAGGAAGCATAGTTTGAGAGTTTATTGCAGTAAAATGGGCAGCCGTATTAGCATTATATGGTTAAGCTACTAGAAACATACTCATCTTGTTACAACGTTTAAGAACAAAGCCTTAACAGACTTTTATCTGTGATAAATTGATAAACCAATTCCTCCACCAGTAGAAAAGGTTACATCAGTGTTTTGACCTATACACTGAGTCAGATTTGATTAAGACCTGTGCAGTAAATCAAAAACATTATTCTGGATAATAGTTTGCCCAAAAGGGGATCAAAGAAAGGTCACATTTTTACAAATACCCATGATATTTCTTTCATAAAAAACAATCGTATCATATCCAAGTGTGGACAGAATTACTGCTTTCTCAATGGTGAAAGCAGTAATTCTGCTACTTTCAAAACCCAAAGTAGGTGATCTTTTCAGAAGCCTGACTGAAACAATTAGGTCTAGGCCTTGATGTAGCTAAAAGCTTAAAGCTAAAAGCAAAGGAATTCAGAAAAAAATGACCAAAATTGTGTTGTATAACTTTTCAAAGATTACAGACAAATTTTAATCAAAGCTTAAGCTGTCTCAACTGTCTGCTTTTTGCTGTCTAAAAGAAAAATAGATTTTGAGCCATTATGAATCATTTTGCCATGATTTTAATGAGATTAGGTGACATGAATCGATCTGCAAAAAAAGACTTCCTTTCACATATCCAAAAAACCTTGGATTCTGAATGTTAAATATAGGCCATGTTTTTCAGGATCAAAAAGGAAGGCAACTACCTCTATGTAAGGGGTTATGCTGCATTCCAGTTGTTCTCGAAACTGGGAAATTCTGACTTCCCAGCAGAAAAAAATAGACTGGAAGACCCTCCAGTTGAACAACATCCACTGATCCCAGTTACGATTTAAAAAGCAGACTTTGCATTTCAGTATGGCTGCTTCTCACATCAACAGTAGTAAGATGCAACACTAAGCTTTACATAAGCTTTTTGCTTATGGAAAGTTAAGCTTGAAATGATGTTTGTAAGAGCTATTGCAAACAATGTTTATGGTTTTCGCCATTTTGAAATTCCGACTTCTTAACTTGAGTGTTGTTACCTCGGGTGTGGTGTCAAACCCGAGCTCTGAGTTTTCACTTCCCAGTCAACTGGAATACAGCACCAGTCTCTATCTAAACAGGTGGAATTCAAGTGACTTGCTTTCAAATGTATTGGAATGAGTCAGGTGGGCCAGTTTGGACATTAAATCAGTATGTACTCTGGTTAACTTCCTTTGAAGGCATTCAAAGCACGTTTCATTGTTTTAATATTTAGTTTATTTACATTTATCTGCCCAGTGAATGTTTCAGAATTCATATATATATATATATATATATATATATATATATATATATATATATATATATATATATATATATATATATATATATATATATATACATACTGTATATACTGTATATGTACACACTGAAAATAAATGTGCATATTTTATGCATTTATATAAATGCACATGATATGCATTTTAAAATGTGTTATAGCCTTTTTCAAAGTGGAAGTAACTGTTTATTGTCTAATCAAAAGGTGAGGATATGATGCTTTTCTATGCATTTTAAAGCAACTGTATTAAGGGAAGGAAGAATTTCCATTAATGCCAATATTAAAAATATGAGGTTCTTCTTCCTCATACTAGTGCACAAGATTAAACATATTTAGTTGAAAAACAGCAAGACACACTGAAACAGTCCAGACATGAGCAGAAAGCTCCTCACTTGACAGCCTTTACCTTATCCATCACCATAGATGGCTTTGGAATAAAGTGAAGATAAACTGCAACTCTGGTCAATATTTCAATTATTACCATTTTTTTAAGTACCCCGGTCTGCCTGGAAACCGCAAACAGGCGTTCGGATGTGGTTTAAGAGGACATAAGAAAAGAATGATGAAGTTAATTATGACACTAACCGCACTTTTCACAAAAGTCAGACTGATTTATTTTTAATGTCTTATTATAACCTCTTCACATACGGAATCTCGAAATTAGTGTCATCAGTAAGAGGAGGGTAACTTGATACAGGTATTGTGTAACATATGCAGCCATCTGGTCACATCTGGTTTACATTTTGGTCACTAAAACATATAGTTTCCAAAAGAAGGTGTGGGTGCAGGGAGACGATGTTACCTTTGGACATTAAACATCAAACTGATCTCAATTAAGTCAGAATAATGCCCCCAGAGAGCAGCTACGACGTAATAGTATTTGATTATTTTGCGATCAAAATTGAGGACAAAATAAAAATAAATACAGAAATGTTGCATTTTTATTTGATCTAGTTCATGTTTTGCCTCTTGTGGTATGTACCTGTTTTAATTTTGAATGAAGGTTTATTCAATCAGTCTCATTCACAAAAGAACACAGTGAATTTAAAGACGCTAGATTCCAAATATATTTGCAGGATAACTGAGAATACGGCAGGATAGCTTTTAAAACACATTTTAAGACGCTGTCAGATTGAAAATCATTTATGCTTTTTACTTCTTTCACTTTTCCGCAGCCAGTTGTCATAAAGCACAACCAAACCCCAGAAGGCCCTCAGTGCAGTCAGATGAAGTACAAAGCAATCACATCTGCTGATTAAAGCTCTAATGCATTCTGCTGCATGGGGCTCAGGCCTACATCATTAATGAAGAGTAGATATTATATCCTGTTTACAGAAAGAGGAGAAGCAGCTCATATTAAGTATTTGTGGCCCTCTTGCACTTCTCCACCCACACACTGATAGGGCAGTGTGTCCCTTGCTCAGCACTGACCTGCAGACTTTTGCTAACAGCAGGCTGTGGAAGGGGGACTGAAAGCAAGTCAAAGAATTAAGGTTGTATCATAGAGGCTAAAATATGACAAGTGTAGTTGAATATTTAAAATTATACATCACATATACTATGTGCATAGCTCTATACAGTGCCTTGCATATGTACTCATACTCATTTTCTGCAGAAATCCACAACCTGGGTGGAAAATATTAGTTGAGCACTCCGCAAATCTGATCTTCATGGAAGGGTGACAAAAGGAAAGTAGTTTTTAAAAAGTTTGAGGTTTCTCATGAACAAAAGTCCCCAACCACTGGGCCCTGAAATGGTACTATGGAGCGGATCTATTAGAATCAAGCCAGAAAGCAAATAATGAATCCAGATACACAATAACATCCGGGAGGGCAAGAGTGGTCCATGGGGAGCAAAAGGTTGAGAACCTCTGACGTAGGAAACACAGCAAACATGTGGAAGATGGAAATCAAGTAACATTTTGGTGAAGACTTCCTGAGTAAAACATCCCCATAGTGACAGGGTGGTGGCAGTATCATTCCATGCGTGTACTTTTATCAATAAAAGCTCAGAAGCTGGTCAGAGTAAAACGAAACATGAATGGAGTTTAATACAAAGCAGTTTAGGAAGCTTTAGACTGAGGTAATAACACGAAAAAATGAGATGAAGTTTAAGGGGTATGCATGCTTTTCAGTGAGTATTGTGTACTGTGATCCATCTGTGTTGAATTGAATATTTTGGCAGTTGATCCTTGGAGTAGATGAGGGAGAAGTAGTACCTAATCAGTTAATTTAAAATTTTTTTTATTTCTTCCTCTTGGGCATCTGGTACCTATTTTAAGATTATATTGTGGTTGGAATGTGAAGCATCATTCACTGAACTTATCTGGTCAGACATACACTTAAAATCACCTCTGCAATAAATACTGAAATGTTTCAATCATCAGTTTCCTTCTTTAATACATTACTTCTGGTGCCTCCTTGTGGCTTTTTTTAATCATGAAAAATGTCTGCATGATTCTGTGCTCTGCTGTTAAGAATTACCTGTACAGACAAATTAAAGGCAATGCATTTTAAAGAAATGCAGCTGCAGAAAAAAATGCTGTGCAGATTTTTTATTTATTTTTTGTCCCCACTCTTTTTCTCTCCCCTTTGTGCTCCAGTGACGTTTTATAATTAAATTGTCATAGCATAGACTGCTCTTGGGCTCGCTGCTCTTTTATATGCAGATGACTCAAATGATTTGTCAGTGTTTACTTGACTTTGTGTAGATGTGACAGTGTTGTGGCTCAGGAGCTAAGAGAGGCTTAGGGGAAGTGCAAATCTGAGAAAAATAAACAGTGTTTGCTTGAGAGCGCTCCTGATGAATAATTAGTCTTTCTGTGTTCTTGGAGGATAATCCAATTAGAGTCTTCAATAATGATTAACTCGCTGTATATTAATTAGTTACCAAGACAATGGCGCTCAGTTGGTAAAACTTCACCAGTGGGTCTAACAGCATCTTTATATAACAGAAAGTCTTGAAGAAGCTCTGTCAGTTTATTAATCAACTTTTTCTTCTTTTATCTACATTCACCAGTTTTCCATCCCAAATTTGGTCCTGTTCATGGTCACAGGTGGGTGCCAACTCTATTAGACACAAGGGAAAGGAGACTACACCCTGGGATGGCTCCATCAAAAAGCATTGATGGAATTAGACATCCGTGCACACAACTTAAAATCACCAGTTACCCTAAAATTACTCTAGAGTGAATGCTTTTGGTCTCATGAAAATAGCGGGAGGGCCTCGTGCATGTGGTGAACATTAAAAGGCCTGCATGACTTAGAACCCACTGTGCAGTTCTCTTTATTTACTGTAAATTCTAAATAAATATCCTTCACATCTCTCTCCATATTTCCAGTCATGTCTATGGAGAAATATTTTGTTTCCCCGGGGAAATATCAAAGATGTAAATACTGTGGGAAAGACCTCTCCTCTGCGCTTTGGCATCTCCCTCTCCAAAGCTCTGAATTCGGTTTCCATTCCCACATTTAACTGCGGCTGATCGTACTCTCTGTAAAAGTCCTGTAAAGTGGTCTGGCTGTCGTACAAACATTTTTTGCTAAAGCCCGGCCAGATTTGTTCTGTGGCTCCGTCGAGTGGGCCAAAACCAACAGATGGGTAGAGCAGAGGAAACGTTACTGCAGTGTTTGTCCCAAACACCACACTGAGCGGGTGCCCCTCCTCAGAGACTCAACACTTGGCCCCACAGTCACTGGGCTGATGCCAGGAGAGACCGGGATCGTACAACAGTGAGAGACTAAAGAACAAACAGTTGGGGAAAATAGATGAAAGCATGCCTTTGCTGCATTAGAAGTCCTGCTTTGTAATTCTTCTAACTACAGTGGATTGTAAAAATATGTGTATGCCATACACTACTTCACTTTTTCTCATCATAGAACCACAAACTTAATGATCTTCACACAAAAATACACAAAATAGTGTATTTTTAAAGTATAATATATCTTTTTTTAATCTACAAATAAAACTCTGAAAAGTGTGGTGTGCATTTGTATCCAGTAAATATTTTGAAAAACCACCTGTCACTGCAATATTACAGCTGCAATATTTTTTCCCAATTCTTCTTTGTAAAATAGCTAAGATACATTCTAAAGATGTAGTTCAGATATGCAAATAAGCTGTGTTAAAGCAGGGACATCTAAAAAATGTAAGACACTGGTCTTTGAAGGCCGGACCTGGACACCCTGGATGTTGACCATTCCTTTATAGCTCTGCCTGAGTTTTTGTGGTCATTTTCCCAGTGGAAAGTTAATCTCTTCGCCAGTTACAATTTTAGTTTATTTCCAACAGGTTTTCTTCCTTCTCCTCATTAACACTGACTAGCATCAATTTCCCTGTTGAAAAGCAACCCCACAGCATAATGCTGCCACCACCAGGTGTTCAAAAATGTTCTCATCTTAACTGAGCTCCTTTTTCTTCAACCACACCATCAGATATGAAATTAATTTTACTGTAATCAAGAATTAATTTAAAACTGCATGCTAGTTTGTTGCTGTTTATTTCTATATTGAATTCTGCAAAAATGTTGTGATCCTGCATTTTATATCTATTCTGTTTTGACTCACAGCAACAAACCAGTCCAGGGCGATGGATCCCTTTAAGCTCTGGCCAAGGGCAGGTTTCATTTCCCCTGGATGTTGCTGCTACTTTTTGAAATGAATTAGCACAACATGATCAGAGTCCACAGTGGACCACTGAGGCATCTTTTCTCCAGAGTGTGGTCCTACAGCCAGAGGAAAGGTAAATACTGTAGCCGGTGATAAAATACGCTCAGTGGACACATTGTAAATGGATTTAGCCCCTTATGCTACAAACTATTCTCCTGGGTCAGCATGGAGAAAATTCATCCCTGCAGACATACGAGTCAAAGCTGAAACACATCCGTGGCGCTGAGAATGTTTCACACTTTCAAAGAACACTATGTTTAAAAGTCCTGCACTAATTATTTTAAAATATATACTCCTGTTATTTGCAGAACAGATGAAGATGAGGAAACAGATGCCAATGTCTTTACCACCAATTAACACAGACTTCCTTTTTTAGGGTCTTTGTCAAGCAATATGGTAGCTATTAACAAATAGTTAATAGCTATCTGTTATTAACCACGTTGGTGGTGTATATCAAACTGAAAAAAAAACATCCTAACTTTATATATATCAGTTAATATGAGAAAATATTGCTTTTTGTTCTTATCCATGGTAATCACTTCATTAGTGTCTTGATATCAACAGTATTGTTTTTCCCTGAAACCATCACATTTGTACATAATACTTTTGATTTCTGGGAAACATGTGGCCCACTTTTTATTTCAAACAGTCTCTACAAATGTGTAAAATAGAAGTATGTTAGCACAATGCAGTACTGTCAAATTCGGGCTTTTTGGTTTTTGGAATTAAGGTGTGATGATGACTGATAAAGGGTGTCCAAAAATCACCAATGAAACTTTAAAAGGTGAGTTTTAGATTTTTGCTACAAGACAGAGCATGTATCATTGGATCCTTGCTGTTGACCAAATGCAGTGGCAAGAACAGGATCATCAGCTAGACTTATCTAAACTACAGCTGTGAGGTTTTTGCTGAGCTCAACTGCGCGGTCACGTTGAAGCATCAATAGTGAAGCTGTAATGTTCTGTGGTGAACATTAAACACTGAAGGCTGGGAGCTAAGGCCAGACGAGATCTTTGGCTACTGCTGCCCACTCACCCAAACTGTTGATGTATAGAGATTTAAGAGTTGCCTTTTCTTTGTTGAGAATATTGTACAAGATGGTTGTTTGAGTCCTTGTATTTTTTTCCTCCTTTGGCTTTTTCATTCATCTATAAATCATTTTCACCACCAGAACTTCTCACTGAATGTTTTTGTTGTTATTTTTGGCACAGTTTGAGAGTAAAACACTGGAAATATTGTACATGAAATGTTTTTTTAAAGGTCAGCTGTTTCAGAAGTGCTTATTGCAATTACTGCCATCATTCTACAATTCATGACAGATGGGGATATAACCTCTTTATAGATATGGATACATGATCAATTTCAGTCTTTGATTGAAATGGTTCCTTTCTAAGTTAAGGAATTATTATACACAAAACTTCAGTTTTAGGGTAAAAAATAAGGGTCACAAATAAATACATATTTAAAATTTTCTCTAATCCACAGTGGGTCTTAATCAAACATACAGACTCAAATACATACATACTAATAATTTACTAGATGCTCCCAAGAAAGTCACATCTCAACCTCATGCAATCAAGAAGCTTCTAGAATAATCCTGGATGGATATTTGACGTCCCTTCTTGGAAGCACATCAATATTTGGAGGGGCCTTCTAATGAGCTTTCATTGTGAAAACTAAAATATGCAGGATACTGGCCCATGAGGACCAACTTTGGACAGCCAGGCTAGAAATACTTGAGACTATGTGGAGGTTGATCATAGATACTGTAGGATGATTTGGATCAAAACATGACATTGTGTTAAAATAGATTTTGAGAAGCTGAATTCAACTGCATTTTATACTTTTCAGATTTTAAATGTGTAAGAAATGTTCCACTTCATAAATGTGCACTACGTAAACATGTTGGTATATCACAAAAGAGCTCTGAACTAACCCTAACTTATTGGGCTGACCTGGTTATTTGAAAAGACAGCTGCTAGTCAATGTTCAAGCTGCTAAAGATGTATATGACAACCAGAGTCAAAATATGTTTTTAATATTGGTCTTCTTTTAGTTACTAGCACAAAACAAAAAAAATGAAGTCAAATGCAACAGTACTGAGAAGCAAATCAGACTGAAATGAGGAACTACTGTATATTATAGTCTTAGCACAACTCTGAGCACTGCAGCTTTTGTTGTGCAAAGGATATTCTGAACTCTGCAGTAACTATTAGGTAAGAAAGTGTTTGTGCTTGTCAGAAAAAAAATCTCAATTTTAGGAAAGGAATACAAGTATGTAGCCTTTCTCTGGCCTCACCAGCAGCTTAGGAACCTTCAGATATATGCAAGAACCATGACCCTTTACTCCCTGAATGGTTAAATTATTGAGAGCTACTTGCCACAGAAAAACTTCTTTCTTTTCTCACCTCCACAATCAAATGTGTGCATCCACCCAGCTGAATATAAACCAATATTGCATGTACTAGTATGTTTTGAGGAAAGCTGCATTCAACTAGGTGCAGTTCTATCAGGTACCAAATTCAAAAATCAAAGCACAAAGTAAAGCCTGACAAAAACCCTATTTTTTTTCTCCACAGGTAGATGAGAGGCTTTGTGATGAAAAGTGAATTTGCGCCAAACATAAGGAGAGTGGATTTGCACTCGCTCGACAAAGATAATGGATGGTTAAAAAAAAAAAGAAAAAACAGGGGAAATCACTCCCTTATCTTTTCCCAACCTTTGTTTTTATGGTTTGAGCCTGACTTCAAAGCGGCGTAGAGCTGAAAGTCACCCTGTTGTGTGGGTGGGAAGCTTTTACCTTCTTTGTTGGTAAGTCTGCAGTACACTGAGCACCTGTTAGAACAGGACAGAAATACAAATCTGTGGCAGCAGTTTGGGTTGCAGCATGTAATTTAACAAACTGACAGCTGCACAGATTACTGTAAGTATGAATGCACACTGCAGCGTCACATGGCTGACTTGAGATGATATGGATAGAGGCATGCATGACAAGTATAATGTTCTGTATATGTCAGAATATGACTGTTACTGTCACGGATCTTGTTTTTGCTTCAGCCAGACATGCACTGGTTTCCATAAAACTGAAGTCAGAGAGAGGACAAAAGTGCTTTACAAAGCAATCTACAATTGGAGGAATCTGACTTGATAGTCTCTGACACATAAGCATTGTTTATTTAAACAGGGGGAAAATTTGAGCTACATGCTATCAGTGGGAGAGCCTGGGTTTTAAATCAGCTTTGAAGACCGTCTGTAGAGAATATTTCCTTATCTTGTGTGAATTGTTTTTCCTTGCTTGTTGAGTGTCAAAAAGAGTGTTGACAACTCTCACGGAACAACTATTCATAATAAATGCCCACATCCTTTTCACATGGAGTGCAGTTTCTTTCATCAATCAACTTTCAATGCTGAATTTGTATTCACCTCAAACAGGGCCTTCATCCCCAGTGTGGACAGAGAAATTTGACTTATGGGTCTTTGTTCTTATGGTAATGCTCACTTGGTGCACTGCCAGCGAGATAATGGTATTGACTGCCACATTTTACTTTTGCGTCAATGTAGAAATCTCATACTGACTCTCGTAAAGCTAACAAGTGCTTAGTTAGTTTTGCTAACTAAGCACTTTGCTTACAGTAGCTAGCAAAGTTAGCAAAGTTTAAGTTAGCAAAGTTTAAGCTATAGTATCAGCCCATTAACCAGTTTGTGGTACATTTTATTTGATTCAGGGATTTATTTAATAGCCAATTTTAAAGGGTTCTTTCTGACCGTTTTGAAAGCTATGGTATAGTGGCATTAACGTTGAGTAAAAAAAAAAAGAACCTTTCTGTTTCTATTACTTATAAACTGAGTTGGATTAATCTCTAAAAATACTGAAAATTATAAATCAGCTGACCCGTTCACATATTTAGTCTGCTTGCAAAGTAAAATTATCATTTTAATATGTGTCTCAATTTCAAAATAGCAAACATTCTGCACACTGTAATATAAAATACCCATCATGAATGTCCAAAGTAATCTTATCTGAAGGTTCAACAAGTCACCAAACACAAGTATGCACAGGAAGTATTTAATTAATTCATGAAAAAGGGCAGCTAACTTCTCTGCAGATCCCACACATCCTGTACACAAACTGCTTAGAATTTTACCTTTACGTTGGTGCTACAGTGTCCACAACGATACCATGCATATTGCTCTTTTGCAACAACAAGGTGTATTTACATATATATAAGGAAGAAAAAAATCCATTCTATTTTACCTTTTTTTATACATTTACATTTAAAAGTCTTAATAGTGAGCATAGCAAAACCCAAGTCAAATTACTTGTTTGTGTGTACTTGGAGAATAAAGCAGATTCTGATGACCAACATAAAAAATTATCTATAATTTTACATAAATGTTATTGACGACATGTGACTGTTCAAGCAAGTCCAACTAATCAAATATGACTTATTTGCCATCTTTCTTCTGTAATCAAGCCCATTTATAGACAAGTGTGGCTGCTTTACATCACTGTCAAACAGCAGTTCTTTGCTTATTGATTGTCCTGTCTAATTTCGTCACAGACAAATGGAAAAAAAAATGGGGGAACCCACAAAAAGAGATCATCACCAAAGGTAATGTAATATTGGCTTATCCAAAGCAATTCTAGTGTGTAGCAAAGGGTGACCACTTTATCTGTATCGAGTCTGTCAGTATGTTAATGAAAGTTGTGGGGTAGACAGAGAGACTGTTGGCTGACACCTGGCAGGAGAGCAGAATCCCTTGGGGTCTCTCATATCTCCACCAGGACATGTGGTGGTGGACATGTGGTGGCGGACTCAGAGGAGGCGGTGGGGAAGGTTGTTTGGGCTCCAGCCGATGCCAAAAAGATCACAGCCACCTGCTCCAGGAGTGAGTATCCTACTGACAGAAGTCCTGCAGCCAAAATAGACTCTTAAGTCGGCATCTGAAGCAAACTGTGGGCGATGTCATCACCATCAGCTGTCTTATATTTTTCTTAAAAGAAAAAAAAAAACACATCAAAAGTGCATCTTGTATGTGCCTGGCAGGGAGCACAGAGCCCTTTGATGAAGCACACCTCCATTAGGCAGACTCTAACTGGAGACAAGCACTGAAACTGACCTTTGGAAAACAGTCTACACGGTTCCTCATGATTAAAGAAATAGAACGGGAAATGCAAAACAAAGCCATCTGTAGAGCTGGAATGAGCGGCTTAGTGAGCAAGATGGAAATGCACATTTATACTCAAACAATGAATGCCTTCTTAAACTAGATTTTATTACTTTTTCTGCATACTAATAAGAGTAAATATATATGCACAAAACTTTGCAGCAGTATAAATGCAAACTGTTTCCAGGGAGACGTATTCTTTGAGTGGTATAGGTCAATATATTTTTCTTAAACTTTGAATGAGTAATTTATTTCTTTTCTCAAGCTCTTCATTTCTAACATTGAACCAACAATATAGGAAGCCTCAGGATCATTCAGTAATGAAGACAAAACTGCAAGTTTATACTGCAAGAGCTCCATTAGTTCACAGAGGTTTTTCAGAGCACTTACAATAAATGAAAGCTTTTGATCTTTCAGTGTAAACTAAAAACTATAGAGCTGCACCATGTCTCCACTGCTTTGAGCAATATTTGTATTTGCATCATGTGAAATAAAGTTGTGCAGCATAGAAAAAAAAATAGAGTAATATTTCTCACCTATTCCATGTCATATATCAAGTTCATATCCTTAACGAACTTGGGAATTATGAAGAATTATTTTATTTCAGTAACTTATTGCCTGACATGTCATCAGCAGTTACTATCACAAGACGGTCTCGTACAAATGCAATAATTGATCTATGGTTAGAAGTTGTTTAAAAAAATTCAAGCATTAAATAAATAAAAAAAAACAACTAATCCCCTTTGCAAATGTGGGCACACTCGTACGGTGTGAGATCAGCCACGAATTGATGCAGTTTCTGGGTGAAGTCTAGAAGCATCCATTTTTAAATCTGATCTTACAATAAAAGATTTAGTTGTGCTCTTTTGCAGCCTTTTCTAATATGGAGCTGTATTATTTTTCTGACTGCTTTTTGGGAAGAATTAGAGATAACCTATGGTAACATTTGTTTAAACATGCCTGTTTCTTGAGTATATCACCATAAGTGAAGCTGGAGTTAAATACATGTACATAATAAGATTAATAAAAATATATATATTTTTGCTCCATTGTTTCACAACTTCTTTAAATAGGAGAAAAGATTCAAATCACTTAATTTAAATACTGTTTCTTCCAGCCAAACTGTGCAAGAACGCTTAAGGAAGGCAGAATAAAAGCCTAAGCTGTCTCATTAGACAATTTAGTGATTATATCTCTGTATTTCGTAAGGCAACTATACTTCAGAGTCACATTACTAACAGAGACATCTAGTATCCTTAACCATTAATTACTCCTTCAGTAATTAATGGGTATTTCTACTTTCTTTACAAGACTGTTTTCCTCCTCTTTGCTGTTAAGTCTATAAATAATTTTTTTTGGTTTTGTTTTAATGTTTCTCATCAACTAGAGCGTAAATCTTAAGTCCTGTCAGATAATGTACTCTGTTTACAGGTATTACTACTGGATAATCAGACGTCTTGACAAGCAGCTCATTTCTCCACATCTCATTACCAGCAGGTGATTTGTCTCTCAGTTGTCTGAGATTGACAGCTTGGCATCGATGGCAGCAGTGACACACTTCAGAGTGAGTCAGACATCATTGAAATGTCTTCAGTGACAATCAAACGGAGCTAGCTCCCTCAGAATCTGTTTTCTTGTGTTTCTCAATCAAAAAAGCAGAAAAACTGAAAATTACAATTTTAGGTACAAAATTATATAGTAACACCTGGTATGGATGAGTGTGTGACACTGACTTAAACTGGAAAATATCCGTTTGTAATAGGTGGGAATAGTTAAACAGTAAAAACTGTTCACCTGCAAATCAAAAGAGACATTTTGTACTTTTCTTAGGACCCAATAAGATCTGATCCCCTGAGATAAAGAGCAACCCTCTGGTCATACATGATCCAATAAACATAAGACTGCTTACTTTCCTACAAATGTGAAGCTGTATCAACAATCTTCTTTTTTTAAAGATAGATACAAATCTAATACATAATCTCAGTTATCCCTCCGGCAGCTCCTGGTGCCTGAGGCTATTTAAGAATGCTCTGGGTTAAGAGAACGCAAACAACACAAACACACACGTAGTCCTTCAGCACTTGTCAACATGAAAAAGAATTTATGCATAGTTGGCAGAAAGAATTTGCCTTGGTTTAGGCATGTTGAGCTAAAACACAGTGTGCTCATAAACATTCATTCGTTAGACTTGCTCTAAATAGGGGCCATGTGTTCGCTTGTGCAACTTGTCAAACTACCTTTTAAACAGAACAGGAACTTCAATTAAGTGTCCAACGCCACTTAATGAAGTGCTGATTGTGAAAAGAGAACAGTGTCCAGAAACATAATGAAGTCATTAATGCTAATTTATACAAAGTCTAACATTTGAGCCCTTTGTTTATTTGTGAGAAGCCAGAAAACATCCTATGGGTTCATTATGATCTGCAGCTCTTCCGCTTGCTGTGTGTTGGACATGGGGGGGGTCAAGACAGGCATGCAATCAGCCAAGTGCCTCATCTAGCGTATGCATAGCCCTTCCTGTTTTATGCTAATGTCATCTCGGCAGGCAGAAATGAGAAAGTAGTGATGCAGGATAATTACCAGGGCACACCAGAGACAGGTGGTGGCCTAACTGTGGTGATTTAGCATTTTGAATTTCTCTTTCTCATTAAACCTGTTCTTCTCTCTACTCTGAAAGCAAACTTTGTGGAGTGAGGCACTCAATGTCTGGAGAGGAATTGTAAAAGTGCCTAAGTCTGGTTAATGCAAATACATACAATTCAGTTGTGCTCCGCTTTAACCAGAATTATAAGAAAGCAGGACATTACTTGTGTTTGTCAGATTAAAATAAATTTAGCACCACTGAAATTATTACACGTCATCAAAACACTATATAAAGAAAATTAACCACTATTATAAAGGATTAGGTTTAGTAATAATAGGACCTTCAAAATTTCTACTGAGATACTTAGAATGAAATGTATTATAAAATGCAGTGTATATGAAGGCAGTCATATATATAGTTTCCAAGTGAGTCAACTAGCAAAATGTAAACATTTTTCTGCATTTTTTACTCTTGGTGAGAGAACATATTCTTGTACAGAAAACTATTTGAATACATATCAATTCAGGATAACATACACATATTCATTTATTGAATTAAAAAGCCACACATCTATGCCCACTTTTTCCTTGACACGGCAACAGAGGGGCTGGTGAAGGTAAACAGTTTTTCAAAGCCGTTATTGTGTTTTTTTTTACTCAGAGCTACCGTTGTGCAGGGCATTAAAATTTCACACAACAGTTCTTACATGTTTTTCACTTTACCATTCATTCAAGACCTATTTGGGAAAGTACTACTCTTAAAGTGCTCTCCTAAGAGGTTAATTTTTCACAGCTCAAGTTGCAGCAGGTTGATGTTACACGACTTCATGATTCATGACCTCTTCTGTGGCTTAGTCGAACTACTAATTGTCTGCTTATCACTGGAACAACAAGGGAACAATGAATGACCATCACAACAAAGCAGAACCCCTCCAAGTGGATTGAAGCTAAAGGTTCACTAATGATTCACTATTATCTTCTTGACATACACCATTGAGCTATAACTGTTCAGTTCAATAGGAAGTGTTTGGAGTGGGTCATAATGGGCTGTCATGGGTAGAGTCCGCTTTGGTTCCTGCCTTGAAACAAATGGATTTCACACTGCACACCTGCAGGGAGTTGGTAAAAGGTGTGAATGGGCTCTGAATAACAGCCACAGGACACGACTCAACATACTACACAGCAAGCCAATTAGACATGAAGCTGCAGGTGAGCTCACGCTCTCTCCCTTGCACCAAAAAAGCAGATAAGACACCACAAGGCAGTCCAGTTTTTAGGCCATATTCAAAATAGTATCCCTGTACTATCGTTAATTGGATGAATACCCCAGGAAAGAAAGCATGGTATTCAGGGTCTAATGACTGACAGAAAAGTGTGAGTGGACGAACTGAGCCGAAGTGAAAAGTGGCACCGGAGGATTATTTTCTCGCCGACTACTAGCAGTGTCCATTTGTTTCTGCTGTCAAACAACTTCTTTTGTGTGAACATAGTCCCCAGAGAAAAAGAAAAAGCTTTCAGAGAGAGTTACTAATGCTTTTATGTTTGTCATTGTCCAAATCTTGTCTGTGACTGAGTGACAAAATAGTACTCCGGATAGTTTGGAAAGTTACTCAAACAAAGTGACTAACACTTTATTGATAAAAAAAAAAAAAATCCATCCAAACATCAAATTAAATTAAAGGTAGATGTTTGTGTAATTTAAGACGATAAGGATTAAGAACAGAAAAGAAAGTAGAAAATTGCAGCATCAACACAACATAGATAAATTTAAGTTTTCAAAAAATTGAGATACTTCTTAGATACTCTTGAGTAGTCTGTCTGTATCTAGGGCTTGATGACAAAAAAGTTAAATTTACATTGTTTCAATGGTATGAAAGCGGAAAATAATAGTAAAAAAAAACATATTTCTTTTTTTTTTTTAAAGTGACATTGTAAAATACTGAACATTCAACCAAGATGTTCCATGCAGCTACTAATCTAGCATGTACCGGGACTCCAAAGGGAAACCAAAATAATTTCTGAAACTTTGTACTGCAAAATCTTCGCTGCATGAAAACTCTGTTATTGAAGTTCTTGATGTACAGATGTAGAGATGTACCAGAGATGTTCCAAACCCTGCTTTAGGTTTAATACAAGACCCTAGCTTCATGAAAAAAAAAACACACACATTAAAACCACATCCACACTCTGCCTAAGAGACGCTGCAGCATGTGAATTCAAATTGTACTCTTAATGCAAATGTAAAATATTACAAATCAATATCTATCATCTATCTCTATTTTTTAGAGCATTTAATTCAACATGTAAAATTTGTCTAGTTCAAAATATTAATAAGCTATAACGTTGACACTATTAAAACAATAATGTCTAAAAGAATATTACTAGACATAGGCCAAAACTAGGTAATGTCAAATTTACCCCTCACTCAGTTCCTTCAGACAAGCAGCAGCAGCAATTGGCAAACACCTGGTGGAATTGTGCATCTGCTGAGGTCACCATATGAGCTACTTATCAGTGAAACGCTGGTAAAAATGTTGTTAAAAACTTGATAGAGTAATGTTATGATGACAAACTAAAGGCAGAATCCGATAGAGAAGGAGCTTCTTAAAGATATGGAGGTCCAATTTCAAGGCATTCAGTTTCAAAGTTATGTTTGATTTATATTGCATTTTTAAAACAACTGAAGGTAACAGAGTTACTTGATTGTGCTTTAGCATGGCACTATGTGCCTGTAATATACATAACACTGGTCCTTTAAGACCCAAATATCTTCTACTCTAACTTTTCTCCTTAATATGTCTATTTAAATGACTTGTGTCAAACCTTTGCTCAAAAGAACATTTAAAATCAGAAATTATGAACTTGCTCTGAAAAAAGCTGAATATCGATTTTACGTAACAGGAAGTGCTTTTATTTTGAAGAGTAAAATGGAATCGCCTTTGTTGAAACCAATAAAAGAACAATATGTTGGAGGTAAGTTAAACTTCAGTCTGACAGACAATTTTGTCATTAAAATGATTCAAAAACACACTAACAGGTTGAGAGTAACTAGCAGCTCATGGTCTACAGACAGTGGATAATGTTACCATAACAACCAGTTCTTTCTATACATTTCAGTAGTTCAGATGATATCAATTATTTACCCAATAAGCTACATTTACAAGCTTAATTTCACCCTTGATTACATGAAGATCAAGATGGCTTACCATACTCTAATTTCAGAGCCTGAGTTGAGGCCAAGTATTCTGAGTAAAAGTCTTTTGGCTGCAAGTTTAAGCCTAAAGCATATGGATTTGTGATGAAAAAGTAAGACTTAAGTGACCAACTCCGGTTTCTAATGTAGCGATTTACAAAAGTAGTGGTTAAAAACCTTTACATCTGATAAAAACTCATCTGGCAGACAAGGCTTTACTTTTTCATAAAGAAAAAGAGTCTTTCCTTTCCCATAGGAAAACACTGTCCTCAAATGTCCAAGACTTAAAGTGTTTAACACTGATGAAATACGTCCATGTATACCCAACTCAGTGTTATACATTAGTTGTATTTGTTTAGCATTCAGTTGGCTGTCTGAATTAACTTCAATATAAATCATTTTTTAAAAAGTAAACATTTGACATGCTGCAGGCAATTTACACAATTTATGGAGAAATAGTTAATTAGGAGATTTATCGCAGCAAGCTATATTAAATAGAAATTCGGCCTATCTAAATATGGTTTGCAGTCTATCCTTAAAATTGGAGAAAGCTAAACATGAGATTGTCAGATGATATGGCAAGTTAACAAGTTAAAATAGCCAGAAAAGACCTCAGATAAGATCTGATTTATAACATTTATAAGTTCAGCTGCTCTGTGCACAGTAACAGGTTTGTTGGTGAACCCTCTTCTGAAACTGTTTCATCCTGAACATTTCTATGTAGAACCAAAAAAAATAAGGGAAGAATAAATATTTCAGTGACAATCTCCAGACAAAGAACCTAAAGAATAAAACACAATACAAATAGTTTCTTTGTAAACTCTCTTGTTGACGTAACACTGATTCATCTATTGAGCTTCTTGTATATTTGAGGGATTTGTGGGTCGCTGTAGCCTGGCTTAACAATAGAATCTTATTTACTAGGATTAGACTGCCAGAAAAAAAAAACATTTGGTGTACTAAAGATAGACCTTCCAAGCTTAGTATTGTACTATACTTTAATTTGGTATGCTTTAAAAGTGAGAAAATAATGTAGCTTTAATGGAGATAATAATTAAGGCTGTGGGTTTAGCTCTTAAATAATGTAATCACCATTCTCTATTCTAATTTGTGAAAGAGAATGTGTCATTAGTGAGACTATGGTCGCCATGTTGACCTGCATACTTTTCCTGAGGCTCCGTAGACAGACTTCAGAGACAACTGGGTTGACACTCGAGGGCCTTTCCTCTGTCACTGTGCAGCAATTGGTACATAGCAATCTGTATGAGTGTCTAAAAAGTAACGCTAGTATCTATAGGCCTCGCTGCCTGTTTCCCCTTTGGGCCGCAGGTTTCTGACTGGACTGCTTTGTGGCAAACTCAAATCCGAGGGACAGCTTGGGTTTAGCCTCAGGAAACAAAAAACAGGTCAGAGTAAGATAAAAAAACACAGTTTTATACCTGAGCCAGGGATGAAGAGTCACAGCACTGCAAACTTTCAAACAGACCCAAGAATGAAGCTCTACTCAGTCACCCTGCTGCATACAGCACATGTGGGAGTGGAAGCAGAACAGAATAACAAGCACCTACAGCAGGGATAGTGGCAGCAGATGAGTCTTATTGTGAAATATGTGTCTGACAAAAACATTCACACTAGTTTAACCTTTCAAAACACAAAATTGAAAATGTTTATGATAACCTAACACATAGAAGGATATACATATGAAGAGGGAAAAAACTTGTACAAGGCTTTAGAAATAATTCTAGATAACAATCTCAACGCATTTGAAATAAAAATGTATTCAAATGTCCTGATTTGATTGTTTGACTGTTTGTTGCCTATCCAAGTATTTTGGGGCATCTGTGAACCAGCTTTTTACATCCAGTGACAAAATTTTTTGTTAATTCTTTTTTTCAAAATACTTCAAGCTTAGTTCAAATTTATTAAGAACATCTGTGTACATCATATTTCAAGTTTCAACAAAAATTCTTAGTTAAATCAAGGTCTGGACTTTGACAGGACCAATCTAACTGGTACATTTGCTGCAAAATTATAGATTTGTATTTAGAGAAAAAACATTAAGGAAAATGATGGGATAATGTCCTTCTTCTTTAAAAAAAATAACAGTTAGTTTGTGTATGTCTAAAGATACTTTGAGTCTTGAGGTGTTAATGTGACAAAATGTGAAAATAGTATGAATACACTTACATTGTTCTTTACATAACACCACTAAAGAAGTAGTGGAATTTGGCAATATATTTTATGTTACGAATTAAGTGTGCAGCTCTTAGCAGATATGAAGACTTTTTTCTTAACATCTTCCTTCTGGCACATGATTTTGTGTTACAATTTAATATTTCAAACTGAAAAATATGAAACAGACCATTTTACATCGTGTGCATAGGTCATCTTTTCTCTACAACACTAAAATGCATGCTGATAAAACTGAGTGTTTCAAACAACCCAACCCTCGTTTTGATGAAGTCTTTGGCTCAGAAGACTAAAGTATATTTACCTTCAATCATGTTTACTTCTAGATAACATCCTGATGTAAACAGCTGATAATAAACATCACTGTAAAAAAAACAAAACATCAAGGACGATGTTTCAGCACCATTGATATCTGCTCTTCAAAAACAACAGTGTTACTGTAATCTCCTTTCACCAGGTAATAACTACTTATGGTCGATTTCCCTACAAAAGATAACAGAGAAACTGAAGCGCGACTCAATTGTACTCAATTTCCTCGTAATTACCATTTAAGCTCACTGACTTGTACATAAAATAGAGGAGTAGGGGATTCAACTCTCAGCAGGACATTCAGCCACAGTGAAATAGTTACAGAAGAGCAGGAATCAAAGAAAAAAAAAACCCACAGGGGGGACATATTCAGATTATTCTTGAGAAAACTAACTGTCTACAGACGGCAGATGACATTGCACTTGATTTGATTTAACTCAGCCAAGTCCAAATATGCTCTGTGGTGTTGAGTTTGGAAGGACCTCTGGCAATATACTCAAGGTCTGCTGTGCTTTCATTAACATGTGACTGAGGCCTCAGAATGTGATTTTCCTTATGGAATCCAATGGTCAATAAAACAAAATGAATGACTTCAGGTCAGCATCCCAATACTCATTACAGAAGCCACCAAGATGGATTTGACATTTTCAATACGCTGAGTGATTCCAGAAAAAGACCTCATTGGCTCAAGTCAGGACACTTCGCTGAAACAAAATATTAATTTTTCTAATAGCAAAGTGTTTATATGTGAGCAAATGCAGAGGGGTTCACAGCATGCTTTTGCCAAGCTTATTAAAAGAAAGTTGAGTGGAAGAAAAAAGTGTGGTAGAAGAAAGCATGAGCAATAGGGAAAGTGGTATTATTGAGAAAAGTGGAAGCAAAGCCCACTTAAGAGTATTTTTTTGAGAATCACAAGATGTGCACTGTGATTGAAATCACTTTTGAACCAGAGACAATGTCAACAGTTTTTTTTCCTGACAAGAGGAGAAAAAGTCATAGGCTGTTGCTCACATTTTTTAGATGAAATCAAATTTAGCATTTTTTTCTAGAAACTAAGGTCCTGAAGTACAGAGGAAGAGTGCAAAATCATGTCAGTCATTGGTGTTGATTTAGCTCGTTTTATTAAGTCCAAACTCAGCAAAGATGCCTACCTGGAAATTTTGGACGCCTTCTCAACTACTTCTTGCTGACGAGCTTTATGGACATATTGATTTTACTTTTTAGCAGGACTTGGCATCCACTCCCTGAGTCAAAGGACCAACACCTGGTTTATTGACTATGGCATCACTGAGTATGCACTGTCCTGACCTAAACTCCAAAGAGAATTATAAGGTATCACCAAGAGGGATATAACAAACACCAGATTGAACAAGGGAGAAGGCAGCTATCAAAACACCATAACAGAACCACAGGCTGATCCCCTCCATACCAGACTGAATTGGTGCAGTAGTCCATGTAAAATAAGCACCAACCAGAATTGATTACATGTACTGTAGAATACACTTACAATACACGAGTCAAGAAGATCAGAAGAAATGTTCAAAATAAAAATGTGTCTATTTAAAATGTAGAAATAAAATGTGACACTTTTCAAAAGCAGGGATTTTATGGCTATTCTCTGTATGAATAAATGTCAAACTTTCCATTAACCCAGATCCATAAACTAACAGAGCATTGAATTACACTATCAGTGGACCCTCCTTTGTTTGACAATGCTCAATCAGCCCTTCCCCATCCCTTCCTTTCACTTAAGAGCATTTTCAGCTCGTCTCGAAGGACCTCTGCAACTGTTACATGACTTTAGTTGCGGTTCAAAGATGCTCTTTGTTGTCCATAATGATGTTTCTTTGATGCACAGGGAGTTGGTCTCCATCAGTCACACATATGCTGTTTGTAATGACGTCTTTGTTAGTGCTGAGTGCTGTGGTCAGCAGGATCCCACAGGGTTAGCAACAGGAGGTCGATCACTTCCTGTTCCTGCTGAACTGAACCAGAGGTAAGTGGGATGTACCAATTAGCGACTGAATAGGAAGCAAGACTAAAGAAGAGCAACGCAGACAAAAGGTTATTCTTCATCTCTATTGTTTGACAGGATACAGGAAAAAGACTGAAACCAGCGTTAACTGTGAATTTTTAACTTCCAAATCTATTTTTTTACTCTTCGTCTTGCCGTTCTGACATATGTTCTATTCAGCATGAAACCTGAATGGGGCATTGATAAAAATGCTACCATGTGGAGGAGGAACATATGTGGACCAAAACCAGAGGAGAGAAGTGCAGTGGGAGGTATGGCAGAGACTGTGTGTGACCAAATGAAGTGACTCACAGGTGATTGATACAAGGAAGAAGAGAATGATAAACTCAGAAGGAACTGCTGGGAAAGACACCCTCTGTCATCAGTTACACTAGATCAGTTTGGTCCATGCCAATGCAGCAACAAAGAGCAATCTGTGGAACTGTATCACCATTGGTCCACTACATTGTACTGAAGCGCTATCTGTTCCAGCAGGTTCAATAGTGCCATACATCACCACTTTCCAGGTCCATCACAAACTGGGATCTGCACCAGGGTTAAGTGGGGAGCAAGAAGGAAAGATTGCTTCTGGCAAACACAACAAAATGACTGGTTCAGCAGCAGTCACTAGAGCATTTCTGCAGTGAATTTGTGATATAAAAAGGACACATCTGCCTTAAAATCTTTTTCTTAAAACAGTTGTATTGTTGTTACGATAATTACTTATTTATTTTTAAGAATTATCGTAACAACAATCTGACTTTTTACATTTTGAGTAAACTGGACTTTACTTCATGGGGTAAACTACTCTATGATCAAAATAACAGATTTTAGCTAAGTTTAACAGAAATTGTTTTTATTTATACTTTGCTCTTCTAACTGATTGCACTTTCTAGGATGTAATAACCCACAGGCGGTTGCACAAGGTACAAACACCAGGATAACCAAAAGTTGCGGTATGATAATTTCGTCACATATGATTTTTTTCCCCTTCGAATAAATGTACAAATTAAAGGTTGGATTTCCCTACTTGTTTAGTACAAAACCGTGATACTTTTACTTTTAAGACTATTTACACATCTTTACCATGGCTGCCAATTTGACCCTGACTGTATTTTCTGTAAAGCACAAATGAAATAATTCAAATGTATAAATTAGAAAAATATGTGCAAGAAAAAAGATATTTCCCATAGGATCTATATTTAATTTTTTAACAGTTTTGTCACAATTTCCACATTCACAGAGTCAAAGTAGCACAACACTGCCTCGAGCACAAGTCAAAAGCAAATCCTTGGAGGAGCTGAGGCGGTTAATATTCATTACACTTTAGATTATTTTTTATATCATTATACTTTGGTGAGCTGACAACACAAGGAATTGTACATTTGGAGAAAAAAAACAAAGGAGGAGCACATTTGCTCTCAGTTCATGGCCTGGTTTGAACTCTTCACCTCATGTTTACATGGTACGCATCTCAAACTGTACATTCCAGGTCCATAATATTTGACAGATGGAATTAATCATCATCTCTAAAAACAAACATATTGCAGCCAAGCCCCACAGAGAAAATGCAACCAAACTGCATGCAAACTACTGCCAAGTGTGGAATCATATCAGCTGTCAACACAGGGAAATACAGAGCCCTGCTGAAGAACTCAGACTCCTGGAACTTTTGCATTTTTGTTACGTTGTAATATATCATCATTTTATGATGTGAAACATTAACAAAAAGTTGCTCATAATTTTTTTAGATAAAATACAAAATGTGTTCCATGCATTTGTATCATTCCCTCACGCCTTTATCTTTCTTCCCCTAAAATGAAATGTAGTGCAATCATTTTCTTTCATAAGTCTCCCAGCTAGTAAGTCCGGTTCACCTTTGTGTCATATACTATGACAACTGATCTGCAGATGTCTATCTCAAGCTTTCAAACTCCAATGGATTGATGTTTTGCTACATTCTACACAGTTAGTGTGGCAATGCTAAGTCTAATAAGACCACGAATTACCTATTGACTATACAGCTTTTTTTTCATTAGAGATTTCATAAATTTAATAGCTGCTTATGTGAATAGTATATTTGAATATATCAAAAACATTTCTATGCTAACTGTACAGATAGCCTTTGATTCAGTACATCTTTGCTCCTCATCAATTAAATTCCCAGCTGAAGGCCTAAAAAGGAAAGCTAATCCAACCTATAAAGGAAAGCTTCCTTATACCTTGAATGTAATTGATTCATACAGCAAAATTTCAAGTGTTGCAGCTATATTTAAACATACGTTTACTTTAAAAAAAAACAGTACCAGTTCACAGGAAGGTCCCTCTAAGAGCTGGACACAGAAATAAAAGAGCATTTTCTTTCTCTGCCTTTATAGTTTTTGTTTGCAGGGATAAACAAACCCGACTAGAGGTTAAAATAAGTGCATCTTTCAGCTGATGCAACAGAGATGTAAGTATGTTTGCTTTGATGACCAAGCAAAATTCATACTAAAAAAAGTATTTATTTAATTTGTGAGTGAACAGAAAACATGTACAAAAGGCACTGTTCTTTATTTGATGAAAGAAAAGCACACATTTAGTCACTTTTGGATTCTCTGGATAAATGTTTCAACCAACAAAGCAAAACTTATTTTTATAGATAGGATTTGCACAGCATTCATTGCTTCACCAAGGGCATGTGTCTTTAAAAAATGGGAGATGTGTATATCCAGGTTTCAAAGCTCCATGGGCCTGTGTTGGGTGTTATCTCATAGGACAGATGAATGCTGTTAGCCCTGCCAAGCCTATGAATTAACTGTCCACTATATTTCTCTTTAGACGTTTAATAGCAGCAATAACACAATATTATTTCAAAGTTTAAAGCACATCAATAAGACAAAAAAGACTTCTGGCACGAGACTATACGTTCAATCAAGTAAAAGTGCTGAAATTTATTTTTGCGTTACTGCATTTTTAGAGCCATTTTTGTCTTTTTTTTCATGTGCAAAGACAGAGTCCTTCATATCATCTTATGACATGTCGATCTTAATAGGACAGCTCAGATGAATGAAGCACATGATTTGCTATTGATCCATGACTCTCACTGGAAAACAACTAAATGAACATTCATCAAGGAGTCACACAATCCATCAGCGTGATGCAGCAAGATAAGTGTCCTCTTGGATTGACAAGAGGCAAAATAGAAGACTGGTGGACATCTGAATTTAGTCGGGGAAGGATCCATGGATTTATTGATCCCACTGCCTGATAAGGAATGCGGGAATAATGATGCTGTTAAGGGACAGCCTGGATCTCAGGAGACAGGCAGAGTAAAAGAAGAGTGCAAGTTCAGGGCGAGGCAAGAAAAAGACAATTCATGGCCCTTTTTTTATTTAGTAGGCAGTCATTAGATGTTTGCAGAGTCATTTCCATGCAGGAGTACCTGACTGAGCCTTCTTGAATTAAATTAGAGCTAAAATTGAACCCGAATCAATGCAAATTATGTCAGACAGGAGGAAAATAGAAAGCATAATGGATGTAAAAGTTTCCTTCTTTGATTGTCATTCACAATTAAACGTCATGTACAATCCTAATTTTTGGAGCACTACCAATGACAAAGAGGTATTGTAGGGGATACATGATATAGGTTTCAGTTATGTATATTATGTGGATTCAACATCTTACCAACACAAAAACTAAAACTGATACAGAAAAAAAACACCTACTTTTTTTCCTCCTAAAATTAATTTGACTGTTCAAAGTGTGGTAACCATCTTGTAATATACATGTCAATGTATATAAGGTAATATCTAGTTAATTAGTCAGGCTTCCTGCTCTTCATTCAGACATGTCACTCTCAACTTGTCAAGTGTAGTTTCAAACCAGCATTTAGTCTCCACCCCATAAAAGTCCTTGTTTTTCGTAACCATACATTTTTCCAAACAACTACAGATAAATATGTTGTAGCATTATTTTAGCTAACGGACAAGCAGAACAAAACAAGAGGGAGAAGGGCAGTGAAGAGACTTTGGCACTTTATCTGGGTAACTAATGGTTCATCTTTGCATGTAAAACTGTTAAGTTTATCTGCTTAGAACCTTACCAGCCAGGACATGTTTTAATACCCAGTATGAACAAGAAGAAACCCCCAATGCATTTGCTAAAATTTTATGCATAGATTTGACCACAAAAGGTTTTCTGTCATGAATTTATAACTACTAAGTTAATTCAGTTTAGTAAGCTTTGAACACACATACAATCATAATCTTTTCTTGAACAGTGTGTAGAACTAAATGAAGTTTTTAAAATTCATTAAAATATCAAGGATAACCTAAACTGAAAAACAACCTTTGAAACCACACAAATGCAAATTTCCTTAGAAAAATAAGGAATTAAGTAAGCATCTTTAACTCACTATTTCAGAGTATTTGGCTCTGCTGAGCTCCAACCCCTAAAGGCCAGGAGAGTTATCCTCTGTTCCCTCTAAAGCACACTTTGTCCCAGTTTCCCCACCAGATGGGCACACTTTTTAACTACTGAGCCGTCTTTTCTATGATTACCATGGGTGGAGCAATAGCGTGCACAAAAGAAGGCTTGCTGCATCTTTTTTATTTTTTTTTTTGTAAAAAAAGCTGAAAAATATTTTTTTAAGGGTGAAATAAATTTGCATACTAATATCAAAGTCTCAACCTTTAGGTATTTTAAAAAATATATATCTTTACTGGAATGTATTGAGACAATCCTAAAAGATCTCTTATGAAGAGAATGTGCAGTGGACTTGATCTGCTCATTCTGGGATGCTTCTGAAGGTTTAATTCTGGTTCATTCAGTGACTGTCAAATGAAAATAGACATAAAACTTTGCTAACATTATCAGCGTGTGCCTCTCTATGCTATGCCAGGCACATTTCCAGAGAATCTATATCTCATCTGCTGTGATCTGCCCTTTGTATGGCTGTGCCTGAGTTTGCTCAAAGGTCATTCTGGAAAGCAGAGGCTACATGAGGAAATCATCAATGGAGATCAATACAGTGTGACGCTTGTGGGTGAAATGGTTGTCATATTCAAAAAGCACTTGACAGCAATCAGTTCAGACATAAATATGCTACAAAAACTCCACAATAGATAGAAAAGCTCCTTTTGTTCTTTTAATTGTGTTTGTCTGTGCTTGCTAAAATGGAATCTTCTTGCAAACAAAATTATTTTCACTCAACAAAGCAGAAATACTTAAAATGATTTAGAAATTGCACTCAATAAAGAATGAAGACAAGCATTATTTTATTTACCTATATATCCAAAAAGGGACCTAACACATTTTAATTATTTTTTTTAATGAAATTAAGACTTCAAGTTGGCAAGTATTGCTGCAGAGCCAACATGAAAGTTATCATCACTTCTCAATTATCAAAGGATTTTACTTTACACCGAATCCTTTCTGTTTTTTGATTTTTCTGCTCACTTCCTTAAAGTGAACAAGCTAACTGACAAAATTGTTAGAAACACTTGAAAGGAGGAAACCACAGTAAAGCTGCACACACAGCAACTCCGTGTGGAGTGAACGCAGGGGGGCCCAGATATCTAAGCTCACCAGTAAACACCGGCATCTACCCGCTAAACCGTCAACATCTTCTCTGGTATAGCAGATCAAAGACGCGTGCACTCACAAATTCTTATCAACACACAAAAGCACTGCGCTGCACTGCACTGTGAAGAACTAGGCTGTAAAGGGGATTGCTGCTTTTCAGAAGCAAGTGTTTTGGAGTGAGTAGGGGAAGAAAAAAATTCAAATAATTTTCAATGCAAACAGGTGGCTGTTTGAGATAATTGGACTTGAGAAAGTGTTGGCTTTATGCTTTCTTTCCCCCCTCCTCACAATGGTGAAAGGATACTGTCCTTCTTTCTCCAAATGGCAACTCTGAGCACTTTCAACAAATGACTGTTGAAATACCCTGTTTTACCTTTTAAATAACGTCCCATAAACCAACATACATCCTCTTAACTAAAATAATTAATGCATAAACAACAACGTGTCATTAAAAACCGCAACATTAAAAACATGCAGTGAAACTTTTCCCACATTCTTAAAGTGAATAAGAGTGTGGAAATGTGTTTTTCCACATTTTCTTAACAGTTTTTTTTGTTTTTTACAACAAATATATTTTGTTATGTTGCCACCGCCACCTTATACAATGAGTTTCTGCGAACAACCGACATACAGTTACATTGACAAACGTCAACAAAGTGTCATTGACTGAATGTATTGTGTTACATTTTGTCACCCATAATATGATTAATTAAAAAACATCTAAATGATCAAGTAAATTCCTTGAGGCTTTTTTCTGCTAAGGGGAGACTGCTACTACTGTTAACTACGGCTGTTTCCTCCCTGTGAAAAGCTGCTGTGTGTAAAACAGTCGCAGCACAAGGAACATGTCCACAGGCACCCTATGTCAGCCAGCTGACCTACTTTATTCTCTGTAAGGTCCCGCAGCTCCCTCCAGAACCCCTTTACAACAAAGACACCATTTTGTCTTCATTAGAAGCTTAAAATGTCACTGCATTCAGCTAGCTTACAAATGACACTAGCTTTGTTTACAATGTGTTTACTGCCTTAATTCCAAATCAGAAATAAACAAATGAGGAGTGATAGAGCCAGGTTCCTTTAATTGGGATTGCTGCTGCTGAAATGGAGACGACACAGAGGGCGGAGCCACCTCCAGATGTAGCGGAATAGTCACCGATACTGAAAGAATAAGCCCAGTGAGAAGTTCCCACTGGCACTCTGTGGCCCTCAGTTGGTCGACATTCCTATTAACATTCACACCATGCAGCTGCAGTTTTAAATCATTTATACGGCTCAAATTAAATACAGTTACAAATCATGATCAATGATGTTTAATTAGTGCTAATAACTGACCATCTGTCTGGTGGCGAAACGCTAGAAGCCAGCAGCAAGAAGTCCCTGAAAAGAACTTGAAGTTCTAAACGGTGATATAAAGCGTTCGCTTTATTCAAAAGTCACAACAAATAGTCATAGTTTTACCTCAGGAGGTTTGGGACAATAAGTGTAATAAATATACATAGTCTTTTGAGTAAATCTCTTAGTGATTAGGAAAATTATTTATATCTCTAGAACTTCTGCACATTTGATCACATTTTAACCATGAACCTACAGTCTAGACATCTACAATTCCTTTGGTGCATGTCTAAACCATAATTGCATATATAGAGACAGGAAGTCGTTTGTGCAAAACTACCCCAAGACTTGGCACAGATTCACAAATGGATTTATCATTTTCCACTCAGGAAGCTGGTTTGATCTAAACCACCACCATATTTTAACGCAAAGATGGGATGTTTTGGCTGCTTGTCTGATTAATGCTGCCCTTGTCTACTCTCTGAGAATAGATGGATAACTACTACTTGGAATAATTTGTATTTCCATTCTATCTATATTTTCAGAAAATGGAATGATTAGAAGCTTTATTCCAAACCATACTTAGTGTCTGATCGATCAGCTGTTTTTCTTGGTCTTTATGATGCTGCTTGGTCACTATCTTCAGAGGCCTTCACAGAGAAACTGCATTTATGTTGACATTAAATGATCAACAGGTGAACTTAGTTTATGATATAAATGTAGAAAATTTTAGAGGAATGAATATTAGTCAAAGACATTAAGTGTTCTCATTGCATCCTGCTAAAAGTAGAAATGTCCTTCTCTTGTTGATGGCGTTCCTCTGAACTCTGACCTCTTACAGGGCAGTTATCATTTTATGACATCCCTTTCTGCTTTTGCACCTTTGTCAAAATGCTAGTTGTGTGTAAAATATTAATAAACTTCACTGTTTTATTTGCATTATTTGCACTGCGAGCATAATTGTTGGTACTGATTAGAGTAATATAGTTTTAATATAAGCAGACAAACATTTTGGGTTTGGAATGACTACAAAAAACCCCAACTCAGTTCAATATTTTAATTAATTTTCAAGCAACTTTCAAGAGTATTAAAATTTACCTTTATAATTGAACCGGTCCTTGCTTCAAGGGAATCCAATTCTGCATTTTTATCTTAGCCGGTACTGTTTCAGACAAACACATACACAATGTTCTTTTAAGGAACTGGCAGCAGCTACATTTGAGACCAAGAGGTTTAAAATCCACTTCAGGAGGTAGAAAAGGGGGCCATGGAAATTCAGGTTCAACTCTTATGGGAGATTTATTTTATCACTTCTTTCCATCTAACTAACCCCAGTACAAGTCTCTTGTGAGCCAGTTGTAAGACCAATGCATCTGTGAGGATGTTTTCCTCCCTGTTTTACATTCACTTGCTGTTTGGCTGCAGTCAGTCAATAAAATATTCTTAGAAATACTAGTTCTTAAACAAAAAAAAGAAGTAATTCACCCAATCATTTTCACCTCAACATACACCAACACCAAATTGCAGAATGTATGCTGACTGGTACCCACTGCAATATCCCTGCTGGTAAATCTTCATTCATTATAAAACAATGCATGAGGCAGACATGCTGCCTGCCTCATGCATCCATGATAACTTGCTCCACCTATTGAGTTGCTTCTTATACCATTCAGCATGATAGTTACTGATTAGTACAATCTAAACATATTAATTTGCACTCTATGGATAGAAACAAGACTATAAACAAGACTGTAAATGAACACCAACATCTCTTTCTGCTTCTGCCTTCATCAAGGCTGCGCACCAGGTGGCAGACTGCTCAGCTAAGTTTGCCATTCTGTGCTGTAATTACCTTGTCTAAACAGTACAGCGACAACCATCACATCATTCTGCACAATGATCGCTTTGGACCAGTTCACGAGGCCAGAATTTGCGGGAACCATTTTGATGTTGTTTACTTCCAACTTTTGTCTCAGAGTGGCTCACAGTCATTCTCTTTGCATTTTCTGCTTTCATTTTGAAACATTCAAGTGGAAGACAGCGGCTCTGGCAGCGCAGCAACAGCAGGAGGTTGAAGCAGCAGGGGACATGCCAGAGGGTACATTGCCGAGACACGTCTTAACGACTAAGGCCAGATTGGGCTCGGTGGGGAGAAAGGAGATGGCTGCTCTTTGAAAGCCTGCACAGTGTCTGGAGATGTGGTCCTCACGGCCATGGAGCTTGTTATCCTCAGAAAATACACGGCTCTGATGGGGCTATGTGTCTTTTTCTAAACCCATGCACACTTCTGCCTGAATGGGCTTCCCCCCCCTCCAAGTTCATTTAATCTAGGAAGTATGCATTAATCAATTCTACATTTCCAGCTCATTCACAATTTAACAGCCTTTTATCATGTTGTTCTTTTAGAGACACTATACTCATTTTCTACAAAAGTTTAATTGATAAAAGCTTTAATTCAGAAGAAATAGTGTCTTTCAAAAGGCTTTTAGCTTTTCTGCCTTTTGTTACATTAAAACCAAATTAATAACTTTGATTTTATGTGATGGACCAACACAAAGTTGTGCGTAAGCATGCTGGCAGTGCTATAATGGAATGAGTTACATCATTGCACATTCAATTGTTAGTCTAGTGAAAGTCGAGAACTAAACTGCAAATATGTGACAAGAATTGCTGTTCACATTAACTATTCATCCCATCTGACCAAGCTTAAGATATTTTATAGAGAAGAGCAGGCTGTGATTGCAATATGTGAATGTGCAGAGCTGGCAGACATGTTTCCCTGAAGACTGGAGTAGGCAGGGTTGACAAAAAATGGAACAAACACTTTCTAGATTTTCATTTGCAAAATTGTTAACAATCACTGTGTATTACTTTCATTTCACTTCACAATTGTGTACTATTTTATGTTGGTCTGTCACATAAAATCCCAATGAAATCCACTGAAGGCATAATGTGAAGATGGGTATGAATACTTTATGTGGTCCTGTATGTACCAGCAACTCTTATTACAGAGTCATTTCTTTTAACTTCAAAATGAATATTACTCTAAAAATAAAGCCAACCAATGTTTCACTAAAAAGCTACTGTTCATTTAACTTTTGCAGTTTAAGCTTCTATCCGGAGGGATTTGGACAAAAAATAATTCAATTTTAATGAATCATAGATGACATTTGTAGGAACTGTGAATTCAAAGTCACTTATTTTGCTAAGGTATTCATGCTTGAAACACGAGTGCATTCAAATAAGCCAGAATAATGGTTTTCTGATGATGATGATGATGCTGATGAGGATAATAAATTCTCAAATGAATATGCAGATCCTGACATTTAGCAGCGGTGCACACTTTTCCAAAATTATCTTGTTGCTTACATATTGAGGACACAGTTTTTTGTGTGTTTCATTCTTCTTATACAAAAGCTTGATAATGAGCGATAGCGACGGTCATATGATAATTCTGACCCGCCACAAGCAATTGTGTCTATCAGCGTCAGCAATTTTGACAATTCTTCCATAGACAATTGTCTCCCTGTCCATCAAACAAATGACTGCAGTAAAAGTGGGGAATCTAGGACACCTCGAGGAAGCCCGCAGCACAAATCATCGCATGCCTTTGCCACGTTCATGTTGAAATATAGCTTAAGAGACAAATGTACATACCTGGGGGTCCCATTGATATGACAAAGAAAATCACACATCACTGAGGTGATATTTTTAGACCCCTGCTCCTCTGCTGGGCCAAACACAGAGGGAATTCTGAGTGATTGCCCCTCTAAATAATGCAAAGTGTGTTTCTCTCTGCACCCGAGAGGCCTGCGATGCAAAATGACTTTGATGACAGGGAAGAACTGATGTGAAGCTTTGCCACAAAAGTCTTTCCATGTTTCCGTTGCCACCATGCATGTTAGTGGTCTCTGAGTGCATGAGGCCTGTACTTTACATCTAGCTAAAACAGATAAAAGCAACATATTAAATATACAACTGGTCTAAGTAACTAATAGTGAGCTCTTCCGCATTCTATTACACACATTATAACAAACAAATGTTACAAGCACCAAGAACATAAATACAAAGACAAAGATCCCAGAAGGGTTTTGTCAAGTTTACAGCAGGAACTTCATTATTTATAGACAAGATTTCAGTAACTTTCAATATTTTATATTGTGAAACCTTTATAAAGATCTGTTTGATTTATTCCAAAGACCTACATAAATCATGAAAAATGACTCATGTTCCTAACTTAATCAAGAGGAAGCTCAGAGTAACAGACATAAGGTGGTAAACTGCAGTAGTAAGATAAATTCAAGATTAAGACATAAAAGAAGAGGTGAACACTTCATGTGTAACATATTAGAAAGATACTTAGAGTGATTCAGCTAATAACAATATTAACTGAAAAGCTGCCACATTTGTTAAGGTCACCAAAGTTAACATAGTATTTGTGGATGATGTGACAAAGTTAATAAACAAATTATAAACAAAACACCTCCCACAACAGAGTCCTGATGTTCACAGATACCTGGAAATAACATGGACTAGAATGGATCTGATCAGGGCTAACTATATGGAGATTTGTGATTTATAATAGGCTAAAATGTGTGCTTTTAATATAACCACATAGGTTATATTAAATCAGAAGCTGCACTCAGATGAGGAAGAATGAGAATGAGCAGCAGACCATATTCAGCAGCAATAAGAAGAACCTTAATTTGTCTTTGGAGGATGTGAGTCAAGGCAGCAGATTTGAAGGATGCAGAGAAGATACCTGAGATAAATAGTTAAGCATGGGAACAAATGTAGGCATCCTTCCAAAGACGTAGGCAGAAGACCACTTATCTTAATCAATAATGTAATTAGATTAAATCTGATTTTATCTACTTAGTTTTTTTAGCCTTTTTGGTTCTTGCATGTGAATCCTTACACTTACAGTAAGTTAGCTAACTTGAAATCTCTCTGCACTACACAGGTATTAAAAAGTGGTTTGCCTTGCGTTCCAATTCCACACTTAGAATTACCACAGATGGGAAAAATAAATTGTAGCCATGTTTCTCAAGATAGAAAAATGAAATGTTATTGGAAGAGGCACCAGATGTACAGATGAAAATAGTATTTAAAAAAAAAAAAAAAAAAATGAACTTAAGACTTTTAAATATTTTGCAGAAATCCAAGTCTAACAGCAGAAAAATTAAATCTAATTCGGAGGACAATTTAAAACATCATTATCATTATTCTTGGTATTAAAGTGAAGGCCAAATGCAAAAATGAGACCAAGGTACGGCACTGAAAAAGCAGATAAAGCTTTACACATACTATTAGAAGACTGGATCAGAATTTGCAACATTGCTGGAAAAAAGAAAACAAAACAAAACATGTGTTTACTATGGATGGTTCTAATTTTTAAATGCGTCCTGAAGGACTCACGATTTAAGGGATGTGGTAAAACGTGTTGTGCGGGGGGGCTTGCACACAGTTTTATAAAAAAAAAAACATCAGCCTGCATGTGTTTTATGATTATGCATTTGAATATTTTTAGTCATCTTTAGAAAATTGAATAGCTTTCATTATGTACATGAGATTTTAATTTAAAATACAATACAAAGGGCATTATAATTGAAATAATAATAATAATAATAATAATAATAATAATAATAATAATAACAATTTATTATTATTATTATTATTATTATTATTATTATTATTATTATTATTATTATTATTATTATTATTATTATTATTATATACTGTACATGTTCCATTGGACAGCATGCAGTTTTTAACACCTTGCAGATTGACCAGAAGACCACACTGCATTTTGCTGATTGGTGTTTTATTGTACTGCAGAATGGAGTCGAAGTGCTTCCCACTATGAGTTTATATTTCAGTCAATGATACTAACATAAAAAGGAGAATTCGTTACAAGGTAAGGCTGTTTTGAGAGATTACCGTAATTCTGAAATACGCAGCAGCTTCATGCCACTTTATGAATCTGAAAGCAAAATAAACTGCTTCTGCATAAACTTTCTATACTGTCCTCATTGAACACAGTTACCAGGACAGAATTGCTCCAATGCTTGAAGACTTTGCACACACACAGTTTGAATACCTTCTGGCTGAACTGCCTTCAAGCATTGATTTGAACAAAAATCTACAAAAGAATGAAATATGATCACTGCACAAACTCTTTTAGCATTTACATAATTTCACAGGTCACATCCAAAACAAACAAGAGGTAGTAGTCAGGACTGTAACCCAATCTGCTGTAAAGATTGACAGCTGTCAACAAAAACAAAGCTCAAAGGACAAGCGGGACATTCTTCCCATATTTTCCCCAAAGGAGGCTGTCAAAGTTTGCAGGAGGAACATTTCACAGCGGACTGATGCAGGGATCAAGTTCGGTCAAGAGGAGGAGCGGAGAGAGGCTATCCCTGTGGTGTCACAAACAATGTTGTCTGACATGACCTGATGCTGGGCACGCCTAACCTGAGCGCCAATCATGTTCAGACAAGGGGGATACGGAGAAACTTAGTCTGTAAAAACAAACCATGTCATTATGAGTGGCAGGCTGGCAACTCATATTTCTGAACTGCACATTTAATTCGATAAACACCATGCTTAAATCTCATATTTACATAAAGTAGTGTCATCAATAGTGCTGTTCCTTTTCCCTAGATGAAAGACTCTTT